>NC_081572.1:20171069-20223410 GCF_022355385.1 Mustela nigripes
TTTTTTTAAGATTTTATTTATTTATTTGACAGAGATCACAGGTAGGCAGAGAGGCAGGCAGAGTGAGAGAGGGGTAAGCAGGCTCCCCACTGAGCAGAGAGCCTGATGCGGGGCTCCGTCCCAGGACCCTGAGATCATGACCTCAGCCAGAGGCAGAGGCCCAACCCACTGAGCCACCCAGGCGCCCCTGGGACTGATGTTCTTAGGGAAAGAATGGTGGCTAGACAGGAGGAAGGACTTCCTGTCTGTCAGAGATGAGATCTTGCATTGCTGAGTAAAAGGGAGAGATGGAAGGTCAGAGGTGACTCTTCTCTGAAGAGGAGGAAGCTGGGCTCTGTCTGCCGGAGCTGGAGGAGCACCATTGTGGCCCAGGAGAGAGTGCAGGCAGGACTCAGTACCTTTGGTGCCAGTCTGAGGTCTGTTGGGGTCCCTGGGGAAAGTCACAGTCTGGTATCTTCTGAGAGAAGAGAGTCCTGGCAGTAAGAGGGACAGGTATCCTTGAGCTGGCCGGCCCAGTGACCCTCTACAAAGAGAAAGAGAGGTGTGGCTGGGGCAGGTCACCCAGCTTTGTGTCCCTGCAAGTGACGTTTTGAGGCCTCTCTCCTGGGACATGGTTGAATCTGATGAAGGTCTGGGGGCATGGGCTGCCCCAATTTCTAGCAACTTTCTTGGCCAGGCCTGAAGAGAAAGTCCTTTGCTCAGCCTCCTGGCACCTCAGCCTTTGAGGGGCCCACAGGATAAGAAGCTCAGCTCTCTGTGACCTGCAGAATGTGGGTTCACAGGCCTTGCCTTCTCTCCACTGTAGGGACACTGGGCTGAGGGTCAGGGACAGGCAGAGTTGGGATGGGCTGAGCAATCAGTATGTTTATTTGGGGATGAGGAGGAGGTTGGGCTCTGATTCCTCCTCTCTCTCGATCGAAAAGTAATATCTGATCATTGTAAAAAATAATTGAAAGTTTAGAAAAGTTTACAAGAGAAGAAAAAAAAAACACCCATAATCCTACTCCATAATCCCGCCACTAACATTTTTTCCTCTCTCTTTTCTTGTTTCTTAGCCTCTGCCTTGATGATCTCATGCCCTGTATACAATAACACAGTTTAACCAAACCTTGATCCAAATCCTAGTTTTCTGCAGCAAATCAGGGAACTCAGGGTTGGTTCTTCCTGTACTTCCTGAGAGAGGGTCAGGCAGATCCTTGCAGAATGAACCCTGGGGGACCACCCCCTAAGGAGGGGATACCAGCTGGGGTCAGGTCTGCCCAGCCCCCTTGGGGACACTGGTGTGTGGGGCCTTACTGACACAAGTCAACCTTTTGCTGTTTCCTGAGGCTGGCTGCAGTGTTTTTCCAGTCTCAGGAGCCCTGGTTTGGGGTGATCCACCGGTTTGGGTTTTTGCCCACAGAGGGTCACCAGCAGAGACTGGAGCTCCAGCTGGAGCCCTCTTCCAGGGGAGCCCGGAGGTTCTTGGGGTCGAGCCACCTGGCCTTGCATTTCCCTCTCCTCCAAGTCCCCTTCATTTTCCCACCCTGATTTGTTTGCTTTGGGAAGGAGCCCAGATGGAAGAAAACAAACAGCAGCTGGGACGGCCTGACCTGAGCCTCCCCCACCCCCATCCAGGCCTGGGCAGCAGCTTGGGCTGTCCTCCAGACCGGAAGTGAGGGTTTTCCTCTGGAAGCATCCAGGAGGATGGGCTCCTCTGTCTTCTCGTGTCCCCAGGGCCCTTGGCCATAGGTGGTGCCCATTTCGGTCTCTGCCTGCTCAGAATCACCATTCTGAAAGGAGAGACTACAGAATCTGTCCAGGAACCTCTAATCTGTGGGGGGTGTTTCCTGCTGGAGCCCAGTCTTGACGGGAGAGGCCTATTTGGGAAGCCTCAGCCTGATGGGGGAGACAGGGCTCTAGAGGGAAGCAGTTACGTCTGTCTTTACTAGGGTCTGTTTTGGTTGGTTCTTGGGACCGCTGGCCAGATCTGAAGTCAGAGACAGTCAGGAAGGGTGGGGGCTGGTGACCCTGCTCAGCCCAGCTTCTCTTTGGGGACTGTTATGTGGGGAATGTCCCAGCCTGACTGGCCTGGCCACCCCTGGCTGCAGGAGGCAGCCCATGTGACCGGGAAGAGGGGAGTGAGGAGAGGGCAGTGGGCAGCACTGGGTCGCCTCTCCTGGACCAGACATAACTTCCTCCCCAGCCACACCCCACCCCCAATATTGTATTGTATTGGGCTTAGGGCTGGGAGACAGACACCCTCCCTGGTCCTGGGTCCCCAAAAAGCAGGCTGGCTGCTGGCCACCTTGCCAGGCCTGGCTCTGCTGGGCTCCTCTTTGCCATGTCTGCGCTCGGCTAGTAGAAGAAAGCTGGCCTGGGCCTTTACTATTGAAAGAGGGCTTCCCTGGTCACAGTCGGTCACGGCTGTGTGAGATCCACCACATAGGGTCTGAAGAAAAGAGTGGCTGGATCATCTCTACTTGGCAGATGGCTTAAGGAAATCAGATGACTTGCCTGAGGGCATGCAGCCAGTGAGTGGCAGGGCTGGACTGATCCCTTCCTCTGACTCCCAGGTTCTCCTGCTCTGCCCAAAGCCCCTTCCCTCTATCACGGAGCTGTGATCGGTGTCCACAGGGTGCTGGCCCGAGGAACTTCTGGAGGGCCCTGCCTGCTCTTCAAGCTCCCTCATGCAGTGTGTCTAAGCCTCCTTCCCGCAGGCCTCCCGGGCCTTGTCTGTGTTCCCAGGTGTTTCATTGAACCTTGGCATCGTGCTGCCCAGCTCCGCCGTGCCCAGCACTGACAGCGGTGCTGGAGGGGGCAGGGGCCTGAGGTAGCTCTGGGGGCAGGGTTTTTGTTTTTATTTAGTTTTTTTTTTTTGTTTTTTTTTTTTTAGATTTTATTTATTTATTTGACACAGAGAGAACACAAGTAGGCAGAGAGGCAGGCAGAGAGAGAGAGGAGGAAGCAGGCTCCCTGCTGAGCAGAGAGCCCGATGCGGGACTCGATCCCAGGACCCTGAGATCATGACCTGAGCCGAAGGCAGCGGCTTAACCACTGAGCCACCCAGGCGCCCTATTTAGTTTTTTTTTTTTTAAAGATTTTATTTCTAAGCAATTGCTACACCCAATGTGGGGCTAGACACTACAACGCCAGTATCAAGAGTTCCTGGTCCTCCCACTGAGCCCGCCTGGCACGCGGCGGGTGGTTACTTCGAATGTCAGGACTGGACCTCGCTGTGCTGGGACCCACTCAGACTTAGGGTGCCCAGGGACAGCCCGCTGGGGTGGCCTTGCTGGGGAGGAAGCAGGAATGGAGCGCAGGGTATATCCAAAGGTCACCTGCACCCTCCCACTCAGTGTGCACCTCCGTGGGGAGGTTCCTTGGTGCTCCTTCTCCAGGGCCCAGGCTTCTCTTCCTGTCCCCGGTACTGTTGGCACCGCACCCTGTGCTCTCGGAGCTGGCTTCCCAGCCTGTGTGGCCCCAGGCCTGCAGGAGAGAGCAAGCTGCTGAACAAAGGCCCCCCATGCCCTTCGGAAAGGAAGGCTGCCCGCCCCGTGTCTGCCTCTGCCCGGCTCTGCCCGGCGCTGAGCAGGGCCCACGCCTGTCTCGCCCACTTCCACCCCAGCTCTGTCCGGGGGCACTGTGGCAGGGCCTGCTCTGGTCCAGGGTGGAGAGGGGCGAGACCAAGCTGGGTGCGGCCCCCTGCACCGTGGGAACTGCCAAAATAGCGCTTCTGTTTCTTGGTGAGAGAATTGCCTTGTTTTTCCTGTGAGCCCCTGAGGAGAAAGGTGGGGCGGCCGCACAGTACTGCCTGACGTCTGACTCCTGGCCTTCCTGCTGCAGGAGGAGCTCACTCTGGGATCCATTCCTGGAGAAGCGTTCTGGTGTGTGTGTGTGGGGGGTGTCCTCCCTGAACTGTGTGCCGTGTCTCCCCTGGTCCACCCTGAGCCTTCTCTTGTCTGTCCTGGGACGCCTGAGTCTTAGAGATCCCCGTTCCTCTGAGATCAGCTGGGCCATTCTTCCTGTAGATGACACACAGAGGGCAAGGAATCGTCTCAGGACACCAGTAAGCTTGTGGCTGAGCTGGGACCAGGGCCAGGGCCTGGGACTCCAGCTGTGAGCGGTCTGGGCCTCCCCAGCCTCTCTGCCTGCTGGCAAGGGGCTCCACACTTCCCTTGCCCTGGCTGCCCCCTCATACACTGGTGTCTGGCCCCCTCTCCTCCACTGTCAGGAGCCAGGGGAGCAGCCCCCGTGAGTGGGCTGGAGGCCGGTGTGCCACAAGGAGAACCCCGATCTGAGCAGATTGCTGCCCTGTTCTCAGGGTGGTGTCTCTCTGTCTTTTCAGCTGGAAACTGGGCACCACACATGCCCGCCCAGGTGGCTTTGAGGCCTGCGGGAGATTCATTTGACAGTAAAAGCAGCTGTGTGGCCTCCCCGCCCCCGCCCCGTGGACCCTTTGACCTCTCTGTGGCCTCTGTCTCTCCCTGGGCAGCTGCCAACCATCAGCCCTCAGCTTCTCTTGGCTTCAAGCCTGGGGTTGGCAGGGATGCTGAGGGGCCTGCTGGGAAATCCCCCTCCTGTCGCCAGCCTTGACCTCGGTGGTCCCTGTGGCTATGGGGCCGGCAAGCAGAGGAGGTGTGAGCCCTGAAGTTTGGGGTGAGGCCTGCGCCTCTCTGGCTGGGCTGAGAAGCCCCCAGGGCCAGGCAGCGCTTTCCACTGCGGAGGGCTCTTCCTGGCTCCGATGGGGTGTTCTTACTGATCCTGGCTGGAGATTTCCAGTTCGTCCTGAGCAGATCTGAGGACAACCTTGGGGCCCAGCTGTGGGCTCAGCCTTCTCCCTGGTATAGTGGCTAGATCTGTGCAGCTTCTAGAGCTTTACCTCCCTTCGGCAGTGCTGGCATGGCCCAGGGCTCCTCCCCGGGGGCGGCTGCTGGTGCCTGGGAAGCAGCTGGATGCAGCTGGTGGCATGGAGCCTGCTCTCTGGGGCGCTCTGGGCCTGCTTCTGTTTATCATCTCGAAACTCTGAGTCACTTGGGGTAAAGGGAGGAGAGAGGAAGGAGGTGGCTGGGAGCTGGTTTGGCTCCTGCCTCTGCTTGTTCCAGGTGCGCTCGCAGGCAGGGAAGGAGCCTGTGTTGCCATAAAAGGCAGGGAGGCCTGAGGATCATACATCCTCCCCAAGCCACCCCCCATCAGGGTGGCCCTGGGAGGACAGACCCTGCTGACTTCGTCCTGGGGCCGGGCCAGGCTGAGCCAGCTGAACCGTGCTGGGCCTCACCCGGACCCTCATCAGGAGGGGACAGTAGGTATGAGGGGCTGCGTCGTGTCTACCTTTGTGGGTGGACCGGCCTGGGGTCTGCTGTCTGACGCCACACTGTGTGTGCAAAGGGCACAGACCTGAGTGTCTGTCATGGCTCTGCCCTGTCCCAGCTCTGCCATTTCTTTTCTGTGCCCCCTCCCCCAGTGGAGCCTCAGGCTCCCTGTCCATAAAGGGGGAGCACATGCTCAGGAGGGTGATGGCATTCGAGAATGCTCTAGTTGGGGGAGAGGGGTAGAGGCCCTCCCCGGAGCATAGCTTCCTGGGCCTCACCTCCCAAGGGCAGGACTCTGGAGGTCAGCTCCCGGGACAGGGATTCCCAGCAGACCAGGAGAGAATTCACTACCCTGGTCCACAGTAGGGCCCAGCAATTCATGAATCTCAGGTGCCCTCAAGTTTCTGCAGGGAGAGGGAGGTGTGCCTGAATAGCAGTGACCCCCACCCCCACCCCAGGCCTCCTCTATCCCTTACCTCTAGTCTGGGTTTTAGGAGGACAGGAGGTGAGAAAACCCCCCTGAAAAAGAGGCGGTGTTGCTACATGGCACAGGCAGGGCCACAGGCATGGCCACGGTCACCAACACTGAGCGCCTACGATGTGCCCAGCACTGAGCTGGGTCCTTTACAAATCTGCCCTACGAGAACCTGCAAGGGACGTGGTACCCCATTTTGCAAAGGAGGGTTGGGCTCTACGGAGAGGGGAATTGGCCCAGTAGTGTGTGGCTGATAATGGTCATTGGGGCTTGGAATTCTGGAAAAGGATCTAGGATCTGGGGTGCTGGAGAGACAGGGATCTCAGGACTTGGGCCTCTGCGGTATCTTGTGATCCCACCCCATCTTCAGGAAAGGTCCTGAGATCCTGGAGTCTCAAGGGAGACTTTGATGGCTCCCAGTGGCCTCCAGGGCTCTCCGGAGAAACCCGTCTGACTGCTTCCCTGCCCCACCCAGTTTCCTGCTCAATGCTTGAGGTATAGGTACCTCATCAGAGACTTTCCCAGGGAGCCCCAGTGCACGGGGGTGGGTCTGCGGGACCCCAGAAGCTGCTGGAGGCCCTGTGTATCTTTTGCTCTGGGAGTGTTGGGCGGGGACAGCGAAGTGAGCGAGCTCAGGGCTGGGTTGGGGCCTCTGGCTCTTTGTTGCCCCACTGCCCGTGGGGCTCACCCCACCCTGGGCTGGAGGTTAGAGACCTAAGCCCAGGACTCACCCTTGGGTATCCCATTTTGGGCAGTCCGTCCCTGAGCCTGAGGATGGGCTGGAGCTGCGGGCTATACCAGGTCATGGGATGCCTCCCTGGAGCCAGCTGATTTCCTGCCATTCCTGTGTCCCCAGCAGCCGCCATGGAAGTGATGAACCTGATCGAACAACCCATCAAGGTGACTGAGTGGCAGCAGACATACACCTATGACTCTGGCATCCACTCGGGTGCCAACACCTGTGTGCCCTCGGTCAGTAGCAAGGGCATCATGGAAGAGGATGATGCCTGCGGGCGCCAGTACACGCTCAAGAAGACCACCACCTACACCCCGGTGCCCCAGAGCCAAGGTCAGGATCACCGGGGACTCTTGCATGGAAACTATTCCACGGAAATACTTCAGCAGAAAAACAGCCTGGGCCCTAGAGGGAGGGCGCAGCAGAAGGAGGCAGACTTGGTTGGGGGGCTCCTGTTTGAGGGAGGAGGCACAGCTACTTTGGGGCTCCCCCATCTGAGAGAGGGTAGATTCCTCTTCCCTGAACCTCTAGTAGGGCGGGGGGAAGTGAAGACCTTTCCTGCCAGTCTGAAGGCATGGTCCTGGACCTCGAGGCATCCCTATTGCCCTCAGGGGACCCCTGCCTGGTCTGTCGGGAAAGATGGTGCTTTTGCTCTAGGAGCCTCAAGTTTGATGGGGTGGTAGGGCTCCCATTGAGGGTAGGAGGAGACCTGCAGGTAGGCTGAGGCTAGGTGGTGCCAAGATGACCCAGCTGCTGGCTCCCGGGCCTGGGGCTTCTGGCTGGGGTGCTGGCTTCTCTGGGGGAGAGGAGTACGTGGGCCCTAGGACCGCTGTCCATGGTTGCCTCCAGGGCCCCGGACATTAAGCTGTGGGTGCTGGGACAGGTGCGGGGTGGGCTGGGACAGGTGGAGGCCCTGTGGAGCTCAGTCTCAGTGCCCAGGACTCTCCTTCCTGACAGTGGGCGGGGGCCAGCCATTGTGTTAATAGCTCAAAGTACAGCATTCAGGTGGGAAAGCTCTGTGGGTATCTCCTCCATCCTGAATAATTGGAGGGTGGAATGTCCGCCTCTCTCCCTGGGGCATCTGGACACTTGCCCAGGGCAGGGCTGCCTGGGAAGCTTGGGCACCTACTTATAGGACTCCTGGACTCACCCAGGGGGTGGAACCCAGAGTCTGAGCTGAGAACCCTCCTTGTATTTTCTGAAACCCACACTCCCACCTTTCCCTCTGATCTGTATGATACTGGGTGGCCCTCGGGGCCTCTCTTTGCTTGCCTCTGTAATGGGAGACTTGCCTCTTTTGGAGATGATGAGTAATTAGAATCATGAGATTTCAGGGTTGAAAGGAGACCTAGGTTGTCTCCTGCTACCCCAACCTGATTGTTAAAGGAGGGGTATAGGGTTGGGGTTTTGGCTCTGGAGTCAGGCTGAGTTCAGACCCCAGCTTGGGCTCCTAGAATCTCTCTGTGCCTCAGTTTCCCCATGTGTAAAATGGAGCTGATAATAGTACTTATCTCGTAGGGTTATTACGAGATAAATGAGAAAATACAAGAAAAACTTTTAATTGAGTGAATACTCAAAAGATGTTAAATATTCCTGTGAATAGTAACATTCATGAACAGGTTCATAGTGATGTAATGATCCCTTTTTTTCAGGGGGATTTATAACTAGTATGTAATTCCCCTAAGAATTCTCTATGATGGGCAGACCAGGTGGTGCCCCATTTTACGGCTGATTTAACCGCCCCGGTTAGTGGCAGAACCATGTGAGGGGTGTAACTGGGGCCTTTGTCGGGGTCAGTCCCAAGGACACAGGTGGTCTGTCTACAAGGCATGCCCTGCTCCCCAGTGTCCCCCCACAATGCACCTTGTATGGCTCAGTCCCTGCCCATGGCTCATCCCCCAGGTGATCTGGAGTACCAGATGTCCACGACGGCCAGAGCCAAGCGAGTGCGGGAGGCCATGTGTCCTGGTGTGACAGGGGAAGACAGCTCGCTGCTGCTGGCCACCCAGGTGGACGGCCAGAGCACCAACCTGCAGCGGCTGGCCGAGCCGTCCCAGCTGCTCAAGTCAGCCATTGTACATCTCATCAACTACCAGGACGACGCCGAGCTGGCCACCCGGGCCCTGCCTGAACTCACCAAACTACTCAACGATGAGGACCCGGTCCGTGAGGGGCCTGGCTGGGGCGGGGGCAGGACAGAGCGGAGAGGACAGGGGTCTGCAGGGAATGACCTTACCACGGGCCCCATCAGCAGGGAGGGGAGAGTCTGAGCTGGGTCATTCTGAACTTTGTGGAGGGGGCCACTGGGCCTTTCCATCTCTCTGTGACAGCTGGCCCAGCCCATCTGCTCACTTTTTCCCATCCCTCCCCTCCCACTCAGGTGGTAGTGACCAAGGCAGCCATGATTGTGAACCAGCTATCCAAGAAAGAGGCGTCTCGGCGGGCGCTGATGGGCTCACCCCAGCTGGTGGCAGCCGTGGTACGCACCATGCAGAACACCAGTGACCTGGACACGGCCCGCTGCACCACCAGCATCCTGCACAACCTCTCCCACCACCGTGAGGGGCTGCTTGCCATCTTCAAGTCAGGCGGCATCCCTGCTCTGGTCCGCATGCTCAGGTACCCACCCCTACCTACTGTGGGATCCCAGGGTCTCCCTTCCCTTGGGCTTCCATACAACATTTATGGAGGACCTACTGTGTGCCAGGTGCAACTCCATGCCCAGTCCTGGAGCTCAGCTCCTCACAGCCAAGCAGAGAAGCCTGGCACGTAAGGAACAAGCACGTTAATTCCCAGGATATGGTATAGGTTCGAGAGCGGTCTGCCCAACACTGCTCAAGAGCTCTGACCAGCTGTGCACACTAACAGCAGGGTGTTGACAGATGAGCAGGGTTTGGCCCTTGTCAATGAAAGGAAGAGTATCCAGGGCAGAGGGAACAGCAGAGAGTGTTCTTTGCCTTCCAGATTTTTCCCAACCTTGCAAGGCCCCTTGGTCTTCCTCCTTATGTCCATTACAGGCTGTGAGTTCCTTGAGATTGGAGATACTCTGACCCCCTCCCTCCCAGGACCTCTGTAGCACATGGCCTCCCATATGGTAGTAGACCTACTGTGCGCCCAACCCTGGGCTATGAGCCCAGGAGGAGGAGTCATGGTCCCAGAGGGGAGATGGCTAAGAGTGGGGCGGGGCTCAAGGGGCGATGAGATTTTTAAGTCAAGGGCTATTTCCACAGGGGTGTTGGTATGGGGAAGGCTTCGTCGGGGAGGTAGCCCACATTCATGCCAAGCCCCTTGGGACCCGACTCACGTTAACCCCTTGCCCATCATCCCAGCTCCCCCGTGGAGTCGGTCCTGTTCTACGCCATCACCACGTTGCACAACCTGCTGCTGTACCAGGAGGGCGCCAAGATGGCCGTGCGTCTGGCCGACGGGCTGCAAAAGATGGTGCCCCTGCTCAACAAGAACAACCCCAAGTTCCTGGCCATCACCACGGACTGCCTGCAGCTGCTGGCTTATGGCAACCAGGAGAGCAAGGTGCGCTGCACCCCGCCCCTAGCCTCGCCCCTAGCCCCGCCTCACAGCCCCCCCAGGGCACCATCTGCCCAGCAGCAACTTCTGGCCCTGAGTCCTTACCCTTTTTCGGTTAAATATGAGTATACACAGCTGGACATCTTTCATCGTAGAACTGAATATTTTGAGGATAAGGAAAAGGAAAAAAAGTCACTGTCCTCATGCAACCACTGCTATCTCCATCTGCTTCCTGCAAGGCCATCCCGTGGGGTCATTTGTACGCGGTTGTAGCCATGGCAAATGTACAACGTTGCATCTGTTTTCTGCGTATTTTTAATCCCCCCATCCTTAAAATCACCCTCTGTTGTGGCAAATAGCCTTTCATGAAGTGGGGCCCCCAGACCTTCTTCTTAGGGAGGGCATTTAGATTGCTCTGGCTTTTCTGCCTTTATGAACAGTGATGTAATGAACAGCTTTGGGCACATGGCTTTTCCCAAAGAGTGGACAATTTTTTCATCAGGGAGGCTGCGGGTTTTTAATATTTGTGGGCTTTTACCCAGATTGCCAAACGCCTTCCGGAAGGATTGTATTAGTTCCAGCGGTGGTGGTGGTGGTGTCTGTTAATACAGTTTGACTTTATCCTTGTCAGCACTGTGTATTACCCTTTTTTCAATTTTTGGCGTTTTTAGTAATCACAGGAGCGATTCAGGTTTTCACCAAAGTTCAGTAGTGACAGCTTTGTCGCACCCTCTCCTTTCCTTGTTTCTTGTCCTGTTTCCTGTTTGTCTCCCACCCACTCTCCACTGTCTCCCCCTAAGCTCATCATCCTGGCCAACGGAGGACCCCAGGCCCTCGTGCAGATCATGCGTAACTACAGTTATGAGAAGCTGCTCTGGACCACCAGCCGTGTGCTCAAGGTGCTGTCCGTGTGTCCCAGCAATAAGCCTGCCATTGTGGAGGCTGGTGAGTGTGGCCTGCGAGGGTGGCCCGCGTGGCCAGGAGGGCCGGGATAGCGGTGGGGGGCGGAGGGGAACGACTTGTGCAGCAGCCAGTCTTGGTGAGCCATGCTCCCTGTGACTGACGTGCTCCCTGTCCCTTGCCCCAGGTGGGATGCAGGCCTTGGGCAAACACCTGACAAGCAACAGCCCCCGCCTCGTGCAGAACTGCCTCTGGACCCTGCGCAACCTCTCGGATGTGGCCACTAAACAGGTGGGGGGCTGGGTGGGCCCGGGCCCACCTCCCCAGCCAGCTCATTCGCCTCTTGCCACGCACAGGCTCCTGTCTGGAATTCTGCCCTTAGGAGCCGTGGGGAGCCTGAGACCCCAAATCTTGTGTGTTGTGGCTGAAGCTGGAAACACCCTGAAATCCTCATCCCTTTAGCTTCAGGCTCTAGGGTCTGATATTCCTAAGCTGAGTTCAGGTGGTCCCTGGAAAACAGTTTCGACCTAGACCCTGCAAGGAGCAGCAGTGATACACCAGGAGACGTGGGGGCTCTGGTGGCTAAACACACAGTTTAAGGAAAAACGTGGTTTTTTTTTTTTTTTTTTTTTTTAAAGATTTTATTTATTTATTTGTCATAGAGAGAGAAGCGAGAGCGAGCACAGGCAGACAGAGTGGCAGGCAGAGGCAGAGGGAGAAGCAGGCTCCCCGCCAAGCAAGGAGCCCGATGTGGGACTCGATCCCAGGACGCTGGGATCATGACCTGAGCCGAAGGCAGCTGCTCAACCCACTGAGCCACCCAGGCGTCCCGAAAAACGTGGTTTTAGAACAAGACTGCTGATCCCTCCTTCCAGCCCAACTGCCATTCCGAAGAGACCCCCAAACCACCATCAACAGGCAGTTTATTCAGCCCCGGCCACATGCTGGGACTGGCTGGGCACTTGTGGACCTTGGCTTGCTCACCCCTTTCAATAGCTAGAGGTGGGCTAGGGGACCCAGGTGATCAGGTGAAGAAACAGGAGCCCAGGGAATTACGTAATGGCCCTCGGTCACAGCTGGTAAATGGCAGAGCTGGGACTCAGCAGTGTCATCCCAGAGCCTGGAGTCTTCCTCTTCTACCACAAGGCCCCTGGGGCTCCCCGTGGGAGGAGTGAGGCTTCTGGGTCAGTGATGGTCCCCGAAACTGGATTTGGCATGGGGACCCCCGAGGGGGGCAGCACGAAGGCCCAGAAAGATGAGAGGCTGGGAAGAGCAGGCCAGCTGGGCCCCTGAAGCATGTGGTCACCTCTGCACTTTCCTCTTGGCCTTGCATGGGTTTGAGGACACAGAGGGGCAGGGGCACTTAGAGACAGGCCAGGGTTCACAGCTGGCCTGCTGGCTGTGGCTGTGTGGGGGAGCCCCTCGGCTGCTCTGAGCAGCAGTGGCCTGGGGGGCGAGTACCCCCTTCTCCTGGGGTGTCCTCAGCAGTGGCACAGGATGAAGTCTCCGGGCCACGGGTCAGGGCCCGTTGACTATCGGCTGAGTGGGCTTTAGACCCTGTCAGGCCATCTCGCTCCCGTGGGACAGATGTGAGGAGAACTTCTAGGAGTGCAACATCTCCCTCCCTCTCCGCTGTCTCCCCCACAACCCACAGGAGGGCCTGGAAAGTGTGCTGAAGATTCTCGTGAACCAGCTGAGCGTGGACGACGTCAACGTCCTCACCTGCGCCACGGGCACTCTGTCCAACCTGACGTGCAACAACAGCAAGAATAAGACGCTGGTGACCCAGAACAGCGGTGTGGAGGCCCTCATCCATGCCATCCTGCGTGCAGGCGACAAGGATGACATCACGGAGCCTGCCGTCTGCGCCCTGCGCCACCTCACCAGCCGCCACCCCGAGGCCGAGATGGCCCAGAACTCCGTGCGCCTCAACTATGGCATCCCGGCCATCGTCAAGCTGCTCAACCAGCCCAACCAGTGGCCGTTGGTGAAGGTGCCGTGGGGGGCTGCAGTGGGGGCTGGGCAAGGGGAAGGAGCTCTCTGTGGGCAGGCTTAGGTGCTGGATGGGTCCAGGCAAGGCTACTGTGACAGAGAGGCCCTGAGTCCGTAGGCTGGGGTGGGCTCGAGATGCTGCATTTCTAACAGGTTCCCAGGGGGTGTGGCTGGTTCGTGGAACACATCACTTCCACTCACACTTTAGGTCTTAATCACACCGTCTAGATACAGGGAGGCTAGCCAAGTGTCGTTGGTCCGAAGGCCATGTGTCCCGCTAAAATTCAAGGGGGGATACTAACAGAAAGGGTTCTGGGGGGGCAGTTAGCATCTGCTGTAGTTAAGGGTGTGAAGGGGGCTGCCTGGGTAGAGAAGAGCGAGCTGGCAGGGCTCCCACTGGTGAAATTTTAGACAGTCTGACAGGACAAATAAGAATGAGTCTAAGGAGTTATACATTGAATTTTTAACAATCCATAGTGAGGGGGGGAAAAAAACCATGTCGTCCCTCCCTGGGATGGGTCCCTACTGCAAGCCGGAGGTAAGGGGAGCGTTTGACCTAACTGCTCACTGACAGGTGACCATGGCAGGCCATCTATCTTGTGCTCACATCCTCATCTCTCATGACTTTTGTCCCTGCCCTCCTGGCTGCTTTTTTCGAGGGTCAGATGAGATGACTCTGGGAGGCCAGAGTGGTCCCTGGGAGATGGGGTGCCCCAGGAAAGAGGCTTCTTTCCAGAGCTGCCTTGCTGGGGATTGACTGCAGTGTGCATATCACTAAAGCAGGAAACTTTGGGGTCAGCCATAGCAAGGACTCCCTGATAATCATGGTTTGGGACTTACCAGAAAAGCAGCTGTCTGGGGGAAGGGAAGCTGTTGAGAGAAGGGACAAGGGTGAGGATCAAGGCATGGGGCTGGTAGAATGTTCTGGAATAGGGTATCATTTTAGCTGGGGCTATTAGATGTGAAAACCCACAGATCCAGTGGAATAAGGGACATGGGCTGGAAGTGGTCTCAGGGTCTGGAGATCTTCCAGCATGTCTGTGTCTGGCCTGGGGCACAGAGAGATGACAAGGGAAGGGGGAGATGATGCTGGAAAGTTGGGATTCTCCAGATGCCCAAGAAATGTCCCTATCATTGTGATTGTTCTTTCAGGCGACCATTGGCCTGATCAGGAATCTGGCTCTGTGCCCAGCAAACCATGCACCTCTGCAGGAGGCAGCGGTTATCCCCCGCCTTGTCCAGCTGCTGGTCAAGGCTCACCAGGATGCCCAGCGCCATGTGGCTGCAGGCACACAGCAGCCCTACACGGTGAGCCAGCCTTCTGTGGGAGTCGGGTTGTCCTGTTGGTGAATGTATGTGCGTGTGTGTGTGTGTGTAAGCGGGGAGGCAAGTTGTCACTGAGGTGATCTCCAGGGATCTGTGAGGTTTGTTGGATTGTCATGGTGGGGGCGTGTGGCCGGGTCCAAGGACCATCGGTTTCCACGTCCCAGTGACTCCTCTTGCGCAGGACGGTGTGAGGATGGAGGAGATTGTGGAGGGCTGCACTGGAGCCCTGCACATCCTCGCCCGGGATCCCATGAACCGCATGGAGATCTTCCGACTCAACACCATCCCCCTGTTTGTACAGGTGAGTCTGGGGCAAGTGGACAGGAGAGGACCCTCCAACCCCTGCTCACCTCCTTGACAGAAAGGGGGAACTCGGCAGCCATGGGTTTGGTGGGTATGGGCCAGGCAGCAAGAGGTCTTTGAAGGAGTGTGAAAAAAGTGGCCACACCAGGAGTGAGTGCTTAGCATATCCCTGCATGGAAGCTTTCCAGGCTCAAAACCAAGGGAAGAGGGACGCCTGGGTGGCTCAGTTGGTTAAATGTCTGGCTTTGGCTTAGGTCATGATCCTGGGGTCCTGGAATCAAGCATCATGGAGCCTGCTTTTCCTTCTCCCACTCCCCTGCTTGTGTGCTTTCTCTGTCTTTCTCAAGTAAATAAATAAAGTCTTAAAATAAATTAAAAAAAAAAAAAAAGAAGCAAGAAATAGATCACAAACAAGAAAAATTACCTCCAGATTCGACCACATAAACATTAAAATCATCTGTATGTCAGGGGCGCCTGGGTGGCTCAGTGGGTTAAGGCCTCTACCTTTGGCTCAGGTCATGGTCCCAGGGTCCTGGGATAGAGCCCCACATCGGGCTCTCTGCTTGGCGGGGAGCCTGCTTCCCCCTCTCTCCCTGCCTGCCTCTCTGCCTACTTGTGATCTTTGTCTGTCAAATAAATAAGTAAAATCTTAAAAAAAAAAATCATCTGTATGTCAGAAATAGCCTAAAAAGCATGAAAAAGTTAGTAGCACACTTGGAAAATGTTTACAAGTGTCACAATAGGCAAGAGTTTAATATCTTTTATATAAAAAAGCTCCCTAAGACAGGACCCCAGTGGTTAGACAGGCAGAGGCAGAAGCAATCCCCAGGTCCCTCATGACAAGCAGTGCTCAACCCCAGGAGTTGAGAGGCAGGAAGCTGATGCTCCCAGTGAGATTCCATTTTCCACCATCAAACTGGGGTAGGAGGAAAGGGAGTGCCCTGGGCTTCGCCCTGGGCTGGCGAAGATTTGATGAAATAGACAGCCCCAGACTCCGCCAGGGAGAAGAGAAGATG
Organism: Mustela nigripes; assembly: GCF_022355385.1. Taxonomy (NCBI): domain Eukaryota; kingdom Metazoa; phylum Chordata; class Mammalia; order Carnivora; family Mustelidae; genus Mustela; species Mustela nigripes. The sequence continues at coordinate 20,186,634 of NC_081572.1, forward strand.
GCCAACCCTCCCCAGAAGGCAGTTCTGCCATCTGCATGGAGAACCTTGGAGATACTCATGTCTGGGGCTCCGGGGTGGCTCAGTTAGTCAAGCCTCTGACACTTGATTTCAGCTCAGGTCATGATCTCAGGGTTCTGGGATCGAGTCCTTCACCTGGGATTTTCTTCTTGTGAAATCATTTTAACATTATTTAAAATGTGGCAGAAATGTATACCTACAGCCAGCAAGCACCGTATGCGACTTATAATAATTGAAAACAAAATGAATGGCCAATGATAAGGGAATGGTTAAAAAAGAAGGATTCATTTTATCATATGGCTATATACAATGAAGTTGAAGAATTTTTTGCTTTTGGAATTTTTTCTCTTTAATTATTAGAGTTTAGAGTCAGGGATGCGGTCGGTGCCTAAGCCACCCAAGGCACCCCAAAATAAAATCTTTAAAAAGAAAATGCTTAAAAAAAAAAAAAGCAGGAATCAAAATGTATATATATGTAGGGCCACCTGGGTGGTTCAGTCATTAAGTATCTGCCTTTGGCTTAGGTCGTGATCTCAGGGTCCTGGGATCGAGCCCTGCATAGGGCTCCCTGCTCAGTGGGTAGGCTGCTTCTCCTACTCCTATTCCCCCTGCTTATGTTCCCTCTCTAGCTATCTCTCCCTTTTGTCAAATATAAAATCCTAAAAGAAAAAAAGAAAAAAATATATATATAAATAAAACAGGATTATGGTTAAAAAAAAAAACCTGATCAGTGTATTACATCAGTGTATTAACAGAGGGTGGGGAATTATGGCTGATTTTCTTTCCTGTTTCTTTATACCTTTCTTAGACTTTTCCACACCTTCTAGTAGGAGCTTGTGTTAAATCCAGAAAAAGAGGGGGTGCACCTGGGTGGCTCAGTCAGTTAAACATCTGCCTTCGGCTCAGGTCATGATCCCAGGGTCCTGGGATCGAGCCCCGCCTTGGGGAAGCCTGCTTCTCTCTCCCACTCCCCCTGCTTGTGTTCCTTCTCTCACTGTGTCTTACTCTGTCAAATAAATAAATAAAATCTTTAAAAAAAAAAATCCAGAAAAGAAAGGCAGAGATGGACAGGGTTGGGAGACTGGCTGCCCACCCACCTAACACCTCACCCACCTGCACCCCTTCCCCACCCCATGCTCCCTCTCCCCAGCTCCTGTACTCATCAGTGGAGAACATCCAGCGTGTGGCCGCTGGGGTCCTGTGTGAACTAGCACAGGACAAGGAAGCAGCTGACGCCATTGATGCTGAGGGGGCCTCGGCTCCACTCATGGAGCTCCTGCACTCCCGCAATGAGGGCACCGGTGAGGGGCATGCTCTGGGTGAGGGGGTGGCAGAGGAGGGCTGGGTCTTGGTCCTCCAGCCAGGGTGGAGGCAGGCGCCTGAACTGGTTTTTCCTTTCCTCTCTGCTCAGCCACCTACGCTGCTGCTGTCCTGTTCCGCATCTCCGAGGACAAGAACCCAGATTACCGTAAGCGTGTGTCTGTAGAGCTCACCAACTCCCTCTTCAAGCATGACCCAGCTGCCTGGGAGGCTGTGAGTATCGTGGGCTGGACTGCAACATATGGTTGTGCAAGTCGCACACTGCTCAAGGACAGCAATTTTAAGGGGGCTCCTACTACACTATCGACTTCATAGATTTTTATTTTATAATTACGGATCTCTGATGACAGTTTCTAGCAGATGGGAGTAGTAGGGCAAACTATCTGTTTCTGAGGGGTGGGTGAGCCCCTGGTACCTGTTCTCATGTTTTCCCATGCACTGCTGTCCCCAGGGCTGTTGTAGTTCTGTGGGTTTCCCCAAGCATGAATGGTGGGCCCTTCCACCCTAGGAGGGGATGCCCTAGGAGAGGAGTCCCTTGGGGCACTGTGTAACCCTGTTTCATCTTCTCTTCTTCTGATGGGTCTTTGCTTTTCCCTGGCCCCTTTTCTAGCACCGTCTCTGGCTGCCCACGCCCCAGCCCAGAGCCTATATTGTCCAGCCTTCTCCCCTCTCCCAATGTCTCTCTCTCTTTCCTTAGGCCCAGAGCATGATCCCCATCAATGAACCCTATGCAGATGGTAAGTGTGTGCAGAGTTCCTCGGGGACCACCGGGAGCCTGAGGTGTGGGTTCTCTGTGGATGTGAGCGACAAGAGGCTCTGTGTCTCTAAGGCTGAAGGATCCGAGGCAGCTTCTCTGTGTAGTGTCCATACACACTCCTTTCTAGGCCCCCTGATATGGGAGGTTGGAGAGGGGTCAGGCTCCCTGGAGACGGACTGAGGGCTGTCCAGCAGGGTGGTCTACAGACCGCAGAAGGTCCCCTTGCCTTCTCTTCCCCAGACATGGATGCCACCTACCGCCCCATGTACTCAAGCGACGTGCCCCTGGACCCCCTGGATATGCACATGGAGATAGACCCGGACTATCCCATTGACACCTACAGCGACGGCCTGAGGCCCCCCTACCCCGCGGGGGACCACGTGCTGGCCTAGCGGGCCCTACTCCGGTATGGCGCCTTCCTGCTTCGCAGCCCTCCCTCATGCCCGTGGGCTGTCGAGACATGCTTTTCCTGCCCTCTAGAACCTTCTCCCAGAGGATTGTCATGTTTCCTCTGAAACCCTGGCTCTTTTTGGCAGGGATCGAGTGTGGGGCCTTTTGCTTTTGAGCTTCCCCCAAGGAAGGGCTGTGCCTTGGCCTGCCTTGGTCCCTCATCCTTCCTGTGGGTAGTGGCTGGGTGACAAGATCCTATGGGCCGCAGGCCTGCCCTGACCCCTCTGTGTCTGCCCCCCCCGCCCCCCGCAGGTGCGATTCCTCATCTGAGAGGCTCTCTGTGCAGGCAAAGGGGCGGACAGAAAAGTGCCTGAGCCCCGGGAGCAGGGCCGCGACTTCTCGCCGAACCCCACGCCTCCAGAGGTCCTCTGTAGGGTCTTTCTTGGGATGGTGATCTGCTCCTGCTTTTCTGTCTTGGGCTGTGGGTCTAGGGCCCAACACCCCCTCCCCACCTCTGTGGCCCTGGCACTAAAGCTTTAGACTCAATCACCCACGCTCTTCCCTCCCCCAGTTGTCACCCCCACCCCCAGCCACACCCCGGGTAGCCTGACTCCAGCAGGGCCTGGCCGCACAGTGCTTTGGTTCCTTCTTTGGGCCTGACGGTCTCACCGAACTCCCAACCTACCAGCTGTTCCTGATCCCCTGGGGTGTCCAGGACCTAGATTCAAGGCCCAAAGCCCAGAATCCAAAGCTATCCGAATAGTTCAGGGATGGACCATGGAGATGGGACAGAGATGCAGAGAGTGAGTTCCCCCACTCCGGGGGCCCTGCTGCACCTCTCTCCAGGACGCTCAGCTGGCTTCGGCCCCTTCCCGGCCCCTTCCCTGCCCCTTCCCGGCCCCTTCCCGGGAGCCCTGGGGGTGTTTCCCTCACGCCCCTTCCCACCCACAGCTGCCCTAGCTGACTCCTGAGAAGTGCTCTTGGCTGACCCCTCTGGTGTGCGGTGGGGGGGCTTTCTCTTCCCCTTCCTGTTTCAAACCCACCACCACCTCCCGCACATGGGTGTGGGGGGCTGGGGGAGGTCCCAGCAGAGAGTTTTATTATTCTCGCTTTATGTTTTTGGTTATTGGTTTTTTTGTATAGACCAAAGCAAAGAAAATAAAACTAACACACAGATCTAATGGAGGCTGTACTGGGCGGGCGGGGGGGGGGGGGGGGGGGGGGGGGGGGGGGGGGGATAGGGATTTGGGGGCTGCCCGAGCAGCCTGGCGCCTCCTTGGCTGGGCCCCACGTGCACTCCTGACTACGTGTGTGCAGCAGAGACACAGAGAGGGGAGTGAAGGAGAAAGAGTGGTTAAGGATCTGGAGTAGCTTTAATTCAATTCCCACACACTCAAGAGGCCTCCAGCTTGGCACCTTGGAACCTTAGGGGGTGGGAGGGCTGAAGAGATGGCTGGGCATGAGTCCCCCCTTCAGGGACACCAGGTCTCGTGTGTCTGTCCAAGGGGTGATTTCCTGGCCGGCCTCAGCCTCCAGTCCTGTCCCGCCCAGCCTTCGCATACATGTGCTGGATTTCTCTTGGGTGGAACTTTCCCTGTGGCCTATGGCTTGGCATCCAGGCCCCTTTGTGGTCTGGGGTGGGTCACCCCAGCCCCTGCCCCTCCCTTCTGTCCCCTCAGCCAGCATCTTTCTTGCCGGCTCTTGCCTCCTGATCTTTGTGCAGGATGCCTTCCCCCTGCTAGACCTCCCTCTGGGAACACTCCTCCGTGACCTCCCACTGCTCCCAGCCAGGCCAAGCTGGTGGCCCCTCTCTGGTCTGTAATGCCCCGTGCACGCCGTCATTCCCCCAACCCCGTTGTCGTGACTGCCTGCTGATGTGACGGTTCCCCCACGCACATCTCCCGTCCCCCTTCCCAGGGAGGGCCAGCTGTAAGGCGTCCACCAAGCCTGAGGACCTGGGGCACCTGTGGGCCCACCACTGGGTCATTTCCTCACCTGCCTGAGGTCAGGCCGTGCAGGGAGGCCGTGGCTGCGTCCGCACAGGATTCCTGGCACTGGCACGGGTGGGTGGGGACAGGCGCAGGGAGCCCAGTGGAGAGGCGGGTAAGGGGTGCGAGGTGCTCAGCCAAAGTCTGCCAAGGAGAGGGGACAGGACAGAGTTCTCAGAGCACAAGGATTTTCAGCAAAGCCCTTCCTCTGCACTCTGTGTTCAGGGGATCTTCTGCTTTGGCTGCTGCTGTATCAGAATGCCAAAGGCTGGGGGCTTGAATGTCAGGCATTTATTTCTCACAGTCCTGGGGGCTAGAAGTCCAAGGTCAAGGTCCCAGCAGAATCCACACCTGGCGAAAGCCGTCTCCTTGGCCTGGAGACCGCCACCTCCTCACTGTGTTCTCCTCGGTGCAAGCTCAGTGAGAGGGATTGCTCAGTGAGAAGGGCACCACTTCCTTCCCGGGGCCCCAGCTTCCTAGCCTCCTCTAAACCTAATTACATCCCAAGTGATCCACCTCTAAATATCGCTTTGGGGCCTAGGACTTCAACATATGAATTTGGGGGGACATTCAGGGTATGACGGGGCCCTGGCAAGATCCACACAACTTGGGTCATTTGAGAATTCGGTGAAGGGACAGTTCACAGAGACCTAGGCAGGGGGAGGAACAAACAAGGGAGAAGGCAGCATCCTGGGCTAATTACAGAGGCCTCGGGCCAGAAGACAGGGAGTGCTCCTTGGGGATGGACCCCTGGAGGAGGTGCTCTCTTCCCACCAGTGATCTTTGTTGGCCAAACCCAAGCAGAAACCAGAGAACCCATCCATGTACATCATTGCTGCCCTGAGCAGGATGGAGAGAGGTACAGGAGCCAAGGAAGGTTAAGCTGACCTACCCCACGCTTTCCAGAGGAGGAGTCTTCCAAGAAAGGGTTGTCCTCAAGTTTCGTAAGAGGCAATGAGGACAAGGGATGGGAGGGGCCGGCCATGTTTGAGCTTCACAGTAGGTGCTGAGCTTCCTGGCAGCCTGGACAAAAAGGGAAAGTTAAGCTAGATGATGAAGTGAGTTGACACTTCCAGTTTCCCTGTAGGAGCTAACAGCCTCATAACCTTAAAAAAAAAAAAAAAAAAATTTTAATGGATGTCTCTGAACCTCAGTTTCTTCCTCTGTAAAGTGGGGATAATGCTTGCTCTGCCTACTGCACAGGAAGACCGAATGAGAGCACAATGAATCCAGGCAGGAGGAAAGGGGAAAGGCAAAGGCTTCCCAGAGGCGTTTTGCCTTTCTGTTTTCCAGAAGGGATATCTACCCCCAGGGACACTGGCAGGAAGCTGTCCCATGACCCTACCTTGCTGCAAGGAAAGTTGGGAAATTTATTTATTTGACATAGACAGCAAGACAGCAAGCAGGGGGAGAGGGAGAGGGAGAAGCAGGCCTCCCGCTGAGCAGGGACCACCCCCCCCCCCACGAATGTGGGGCTCCATCCCAAGACCCTGGGATCATGACCTGAGCCACCCAGGCACCCAAACCGGGGTGCCGATGATAAGAAAGGAAGGAGGCATGGAAGACAGAGGGTTGATGTCCTGTTGTGTCTGCTGTGATGTGGAACTAGTCTCCCTGGCTAGCCTCTTCCACTTAGGTAGGCTTATTCGAGAAGGCAGCAGAATGGCTGGGTGCCTGGGTTTCAGTGAAGGAGCCGACCAGAAGCGGGAGTGCAGGCTTAGAGGGTGTGGTCAGACCTGACTGAGAGGCACCCCCAAGGAGCAGGAAGCCCAGCCCTGGTGGTCTGGGCCAGTCTCCGTGTCTGCCACACACCACAGGGGCATCTTGACACCACCTCGGTGTCACCAGAACCAATGGAGACTGACCCTCACCTATCACAATGGCAGGTGTCACGCTTCAGGCTGAAGACCAGGGAGGCAGCACCAAGCGCCCCCCAGAAATGGCAAAGAACTAGAATGAGGGGCAGAAGCCAACCAAGTGGTGTTGGGCAGAAGACCTTCCTTTGCTCTACATCTTGCCAGCTGGGCTTAGAATCCAATTGACATGAGACAGATGAACAGAAGAAAATCAAATTTAATAGGTCTACCTATGGGGAATCCACACAGACATGAACTTCCAAAGATAATGAGACAATGGGAAGCTGATGGGGAAGGCTCTGCGGATTCAAAGGGGAGGAAGCTCACCAGCAGGAGGCTGAAAGGAGAGCTTTGGAAAAACAAGGTTGCCCAATTATGCAGGTAAAGGGAAGTCTGTTAATAGCTCTCTTCCGGGCACAGGCTCTCCTTTCCAATGCAAATTTTGGTAGCTGAAAGGGAGGCGGAGTGTGTTCCCTGCATCTGCTGGGTTTTGATTCTTCCTACCTGGAAATCATCTTTATGCCCCAGTGACCCATCTTGGGACAGCCTGCCCTTGGCCCCTATAGTGGGATTTCAACATCAAGTTCTCAGGAGGCACCTGGCTGGCTCAGTTGGTAGAGCACGTGAGGGCTGATGTCGGAGTTCCGAGTTTGAGCTCCATGGTGGGCACAGAGATTACTTAAAAAACCAAACCAAACGAAAAGTTATCAAAATAAATCCAAAATGAACTATCATTTGTGACCCTAAAAGTACTGTTCGAAATATAGTCTGTCAATTTTAAGACATTATTAAAAATGTTTTTAGGGGTGCCTGGGTGGCTTAGTGGGTTAAGCCTCTGCCTTCGGCTCAGGTCATGATCTCAGGGTCCTGGGATTGGGCTGTCTGCTCCACATGGAACCTACTTACCCCCTCTCCCTCTGTCTGCCTCTCTGCCTACTTGTGATCTCTCTCTGTCAAATAAAAAAATAAAATCTTAAAAAAAAATGTTTTTAAAGATTACCAAGGTGATTCACTGGCTTAGTAGAGCAAATGACTCTTGATCTCAGGGTTCTAAGTTTGAGCACCGCATTGGGTGTAGAGATGACTTAAAAGCAAAATCTTCAGAGATGCCTGGGTAGCTCAGTTGGTTAAGCATCTGACTCTTGATCTCAGCTTGGGCCTTGATCTCAGGGTCATGAGTTCAGGTCCCTGCACTGGGCTCATGTGTGAAACCCGTGGTTTAGAAAGAAAGAAAGAAAGAAAAGAAAATCTTATTAAAAAATTAATTTAAAGGAGCGCCAAGGGCACCTGGGTGGCTCAGTGGGTTAAAGCCTCTGCCTTCAGCTCAGGTCGTGATCCCAGGGTCGAGCCCTACATCAGGCGCTCTTCCTCGGATATCCTACTTCCTCCTCTCTCTCTCTCTGCCTGCCTCTGCCTACTTGTGATCTCTGTTTGTCAAATAAATAAATAAAATCTTAAAAAAAAAAATAAAAATAAAGGAGCGCCTGTTGGCTCAGTGGGTTAAGCCTCTGCTTTTGGCTCAGGTCATGATCTCAGGGTCCTGGGTTCAAGGCCTGTGTCAGGCTCTCTGCTGAGCGGGGAGCCTGCTACCCTCTCTCCCTCTGCCTGCCTCTCTGCCTACTTGTGATCTCTCTCTGTGTCAAATAAATAAATAAAATCTTTAAAAAAAATTAATTTAAAAACATGAAAAATAAAGTCTTACACTAAAAAAACCTGAAAACATGTCTACACAGCCACATCTAAAAAGCATGTAAGTTGGCTAAAAAGAAAAGCAAGATAAAATAACTACGTACGAAATATTTAGATGGAATCCTAAATCCTATACTAGATCCAAAGACCTCTCTGCACATATAGAGAACATGGGTAACCTATACAGAGAAATTGGGTAACACCCAAGACAAATGGGAAAGATTTGAGAAATTCTGTTGTTGACACCCCCCGCACCCATTCCCAATAATTACTAGTACCACGAAGCTGTGCAAAACGTGTCCAAATGCAGTCCTGGTCTCTGGAAGGAACGGGAACGCTCCTTGTGGGCTAGATAGGTGGGGCGTTCTTTGTTCATTCCATCACCAAAGCTTCCTAAGGGTCTGCTTTTTGGCAGGCTTTGCTCATGGCCCTGGGGATAGAGATGCCCCACATTCTTGTCTTCCAGTGCGGAAACACGCAAGTAAGCAGTGGCGGCAGCAGAGAGCGCATGTGCGTGGGAGTCTCAGTGGGTTCAGCGAGCCCGTGGAGGAAGTGGGGGACATTTGAGTCACCCTTCAAATAAGGAGGTGTTCGATGGAAATCATGGAAGGCATCTGGGATTTCCTGGCCGTGGGAGCAGCAAAGACGTGAGGACAGGAGACTGAGCACAGAGTCAGGAGAAATGACAGTGGGTTGGAGGGGTGAGAGCCAGAAACAGGCTGGAAAATGAGGGAAAACTGGTAAAAGGTCTCCCTGGAACCTGCCGCCGCTGTGGGGTATCTGTGACTAGGGAACCCCAGGACACTTCCTCTGCCGGGGATGGCTGGAATGCCCAGAGTCCTCACTCGCCGCTTGGTGTGCTAACCCCTGTTTCTCATCTATAAAACAGTAATATTTTTCTTCCTTCCAGTAAGGATGAAATGACATACATGAATAGCATATGGGGCCCGGTGAATTTGTGTTTCTCCCTGCTTTGCTGTCCCCCCCAACCCCATCATGAATTGTTCCCAGAAGGGCTCAGAGTCTGGACATGGACCCAAGGTTTAGAAGGAGCCGCTGACTCTGGGGACAGAAATCAGGGCATGAAGTGTTCCTTGGCCTTTTCCTTGAACCTGGTGGAGCAGAGAGAGGCCCCAGGGCTGGAGAAGCTCCTCCCAGGCTTGCCTGCCATTGCCAGCTCAGCAGGCTAGACACAGCTGGTGGCCCTGCCTTCCCTGACACAGGGTGCTGTGGTTCCCCTCCCCTGGCTTCCAGGTGCTTCCCACAGAGCCTCCCAGGCCCTGGGCTGTGACCTGCCACCTGCTGATTGCTCCTATCCCACTTAGGCCTCTAGCTCTGGTGCCTCCAGGAAGTGAGTGAGGGCTGAGCTGAGGGGCTCTAAGTGAGAAGCGGGGAGAGGACTATGCTGCAGCCCCAACATCCCCCACCCCCGAGGGTCTGCTGTCCTTGTGCCCTGGGAGGTTTCCTCCGGGGGGGGGGGGCTCCCCTGTGTTGGGGAGTATGGAGCACTGTCCAGGGTCTAGAGCCCTAGGGTCTCGCCCTGACTGGGCAAGCCTCTCTGGAGTCTTTTGGGGGCCACTCCCCACCCACCCCACCCACAACCAGACTCACCCAGAGAATCCATCGTGTGTTCATTCAACAGATACTAAGTGCTTATTCCAATTAAAGCCCTAAGGATACAGAAGTGAGCAAACAGACCTGCTCTCCTGGTTAAATAACCATCTTATAAGTGACAAGACTCTTAACACTATGAACAATGAGAGGCGGGAAGATGCCAGGAGGAAACAGGGAGGGCTTCCCGGAGGAGGAGGCCAGCCTCAGCAGGAGAGCCAGAGAAGAGCAGAAGTGAGCCTTCTCTCCTTCCCTTGTCCTGACCAGCAAGGGGCCTATACACCCAGAAGACACCAGGCCCAAGGGCTCAGGTCCCCAGCATCCTCACTTCCTCAGCCCATGTCTGGGGGGCTTCTAGCTCTGAGTGTGCAGTGCCCAGGAGTCTGACCAGGGTCTGCGGAGGAGGAATCAAGGACCGGGGGCCTGAGGCTGTGGAGGGGCCTGGGCAGTGGTGGGGAAGAGGTGCTGCAGAGGGAGGAGGGGTTCCGGGAGGAGCCCTACAAGAGAGGAGCAGGAGGGGGGCTGGTGAGGCAGCTCCCCTGTCCTGCCCAAGGCACTCCCACTTAGTCTGAGGCAGAAAGTGGCCCTGGTGTCTGGCCCCGCCCTGATCCCTGGCACTGACCTGACCCTCAGGGGCTCTTGCCACGGGGTAGCCTGTCCTGGGTTCATTTTCCAGGATCAGGCCAGGCGAGGTGGCCTGAGCCGGGGGTGCCCTGAGGCTGGGGTCAGAGTGACTGTGCTTGACCTCAAGTTTATGGCTGTGGTGGGTCACAAGCCTCTTCCTGTCCTCTTTCTGGTTCAGCAGGGATCAGAGGGTGCATACTGGGAGGGAAGGAGGAGGTCTAGGGTTTCTGTTCTGCCGCTTGGGACCGAGAACGAGGCGGAAGGACACCACTGGAGATCGGGGACCCTGCAGGGTCTCCTGGGCAGCTGAGGGCTTATCAGTCAGTCCAAAATGTTCATTTGTGGAGTGACCAGGGGTCTAAGCGTTGGCTTCTCCATTGGTAAAATGAAGTCGCCATCCGTACTCTGCCTCTTCTGTGGGGTCACTGATCCCACGGGTGAGGGCTGGCTGGAAGAAGGTAGGGGTATGTGGGCGGACACTGCCCCCTGGTGGCTGTGTATAGAGTTGCTTTGCCCGGTGCCGGGACCTAGAGGGTCCCCTTCAACCCTGTCTTCTCCGCTCCACTTTCTCCTTCATCACCCTAAACTTCTCAGGGTCCTCCGCGCTGCTTTCTCATGAGCAGGAATAACTCAATTCATCAAACATCCATTCAGCAGGCGTGGAATGGGCCCCTATTGTATGTCCTGTTCTGGGGAGATTTGTTGGGGCAGGTGATAAAAAATATTAAATGTTAAGAAATTAGATACTGGCGTTGGTTGCACAACTCCATGAATATACCGAAAACCACAGATTGGACACTTTAATTTTTATTTTATTTTGAAGATTTATTTATTTATTTCAGAGCAGGGGGAAAAGGGCAGAGGGAGAGAGAGAACCCCAAGCAGACTCCTTGCTGAGTACAGAGCCTGACCTGGGGCTGGATCTCAGGACCCTGAGATCATCACCCAAACTGAAACCAAGAGGATGTTCCACCAACTGAGCCACCCAGGAGCCCTTGTGATTTTATTTTATTTATTTTACTTTTTATTATTTTTTTAAAAAGATTTTATTTATTTGACACAGAGAGATCGATCACAAGTAGACAGAGAGGCAGGCAGATATAGAGTGGGAAGCAGGGTCCCCGCTGAGCAGAGAGCCTGATGCGGGGCTTGATCCCAGGACCCTGATATCATGACCCGAGCAGAAGGCAGAGGCTTAACCCACTGAGCCCCCCTGGCGCTCCCTGTGATTTTATTTTTAAGTAATCTCTACACCCAACGTGGGGCTCAAGCTTACAACTCCAAGATCAAGAGTCCTATGCTCCACTGGCTGGGCCAGCCAGGCGCCCCAGCGCTCCTGGGTGGTTCAGTAGGTTAAGTGTCTGACTCTTGGTTTGGGCTCAGGTCATGATCTCTATTGGGAGATGGAGCCCCGAGTTAAGCTCCCTGCTCGGTGGGGAGTCTGGCTCCCCTCTCCCTCTGCCCTTCTCCCACCTTGTGCACTTCTCTCTCTGAAATAAATAAATAGTCTTTTAAAAAAGCTGTTTTGTTTCCTGGAGATTCACAGACCTGTACCCTGGGGCTAGTAATACATTACATGTTAATAAAAAATAAAAAATTTAAATAAAAAAAAAGAAATAAAAATAAATTTTTAGGGGCGCCTGGGTGGCTCAGTGGGCTAAAGCCTCTGCCTTTGGCTTGGGTCATGTTCCCAGGGTCCTGGGATCGAGCCCCATATCGGGGCTGCTCCCCCCCCCCCCACAGTGCCTGCCTCTCTGCCTACTTGTGATCTCTCTGTCAAATGAATAAATAAAATCTTAAAAAAAAAAAAAGTTTTTAAAAAACCTGTTTTGTTTCAAGAACAAGAGCGATAAGGTCGTTATGGTCTAAATGTCTGTGTGCCCTTGCAATTCATGTTGAAATGCTAACCTCCAGTGTGATGGTGTTAGGAGGCGGGGCCTTGGGGAAGTGACTAGATCCTGAGGTGGGAACCCCCATGAGTGGGAACTGATGGCCCTTGTAGAAGAGCCCCCAGGAGCTCCCTCAGCCCTTCCGCCATGTGACAACCACCAGCAGAAGACAAGACAGCAGTCCATGGACCGGGAGTGGGAGGTCTCACCAGGCACCACATCTGTGGGCACCTTGGTTTTCCATCCTCCAGAGCTCCGAGAAACAGTTTATAAACCACTCAGTCTATGGTATCTTGTTAAAACCGTCCAAGCCAACCAAGACACAGCCTACTGTCTCTACTCACAGCCACAGCCGTGTCTCTCTCTCATTAAACTTAAGATGACATCTCTCTGATGACAAGCCGTCCACTCCCTCAGGCGAGATCTGGTCCATGGGGCCTGCTGCTCCCTTTCTTTCTTTTCTATTTTTTTTTTTTAAGATTTTATTTATTTATTTGACAGACGGAGATCACAAGTAGGCAGAGAGGCAGGCAGAGAGAGAGGGGGAAGCAGGCTCCCTGCTGAGCAGAGATCATGACCTGAGTCAAAGGCAGAGGCTTTAACCCACTGAGCCACCCAGGTGCATCGATTCTATGGCTTTAAAAGAATTAGTTCCAAAAAAAAAAAAAAAAGGAATTAGTTCCACAACCATCTCTTTCTGGCTGGAAGATTCTTCCATATATATATATATATATTTAAGATTTTATTCATTTATTGGACAGAGATCACAAGTAGGCAGAGAGAGAGGAGGAAGCAGGCTCCCCGCTGAGCACAGAGCCTGATGCGGGGCTTGATTCCAGGACCCTGGGATCATGACCCAAGCCGAAGGCAGAGGCTTTAATCCACTGAGCCACCCAGGCACCCCCCCCATATATATGTATATATATACATATATATATATGTATATATATGTATATATATGTATATATATATACTAGTGATTGGGCTTTCCTGGCTCCGTTTTACAGATTTTATATATATATATATATATATATATATATATATATATATATATGATTTTTATTAATTTGACAGATACAGCAAGAGAGGGAACTCAAGGAGGGGAAGTGAGAAAGGGAGAAGCAGGCTTCCTGCTGAGCAGGGACCCCCCAACAGGGGACCCACCCTGGGACTCTGGGATCATGACCCAACCCAAAGGCAGATGCCTAACAGGCGCCCCCGGAGGCAATATCTTAGAAATAACATAACTAATGAAGACTGCCCCTCTGGTAAACAGGCAGAGAATTCCCTGGGGGACTGCTGGGGGTGCAGAGGATCTGGCGAGAGGGAGGTGAACAGGCACCAGGGTTCACTCAGCAATCAGGAACAAACAACACTGGCTCCTGAGGAGAGAGACTGCCATTTCAGGGGGACAGATATGAGCTGGCTGGGAAGGCTGGGAGTGTGGCCTGAGATGCAAACTAGGAAGCCATTAATGATTTCTCCCCCTCTCACCCAGACCACCCTGTCAGATGGGTACTTTCCATTTTTCTCATAGTTCCTTATTTGTTAAAAAAAAAAAAAATCACCATGTTCTGTAATTGTCTTGTTTTCTCAGCTATTTGTTTCCCTTTCTAGATCCTGAACTCCAGGAGAACAGGGATCTAGTTTCTCTTACTCTTTGCTGAGAGTCTAGTCTGAGAGTATAGTACAGTGCCTGATGTATTAGGGACTCAATAAATATTTGTCAAGTGAATGAATGGACCCAGATGGAAGGAAACATTTTTTTTAAATTAAAGATTTTATTTATTTGACAGAGATCACAAGTAGGCAGAGAGGCAGGCAGAGAGAGGTGGGGGGGGGGGATCAGGCTCCCTGCCAAGCAAAGAGCTGGATATGGGGCTTGATCTCAAGACCCGGAGATCATGACCTGAGCGGAAGGCAGAGGCCCAACCCCCTGAGTCACCCAGGCACCCTGGAAGGAAACATTCTTATCACAATGCTTATGCATGGGAAAGCTGGTGGACAGGGCATTCTGATCCTCCTTCCTAGGTTGTGTCTCTTGTTCCATGCTGTGTCACAGACGCCCGACTCCCAAGGCACATTGTCAGCACTAGAAGTCTCTGTCCCAGCTGTCCTTGGGCAGCAGCCTTAGTTCTGGGTTCAGGCTTAGCTTGGTGGCTGTGGGGAAGGGGTGCCTGGAATTCCTTCAAGACAGACTCATGTGGAGGGGGCTGGGGGGTTATCACAAAAATCTAGAAGGGAAAATGAAGCCTGAACAGTAGAGGGACTGAAGAGGTGACTGCACAAATATTGAGAAATATTTAGGCGGTAAATCAAGCGGGACAAGTGATTGGTTATCGAAGGGAAGAAAATTGGGGCACCAAGAATAATTCTAAGGCTTTTTTATAAAAAAAAAAAAAGATTTTATTTATTTATTTATTTGACAGACAGAGATCACAAGTAGGCAGAGTGGCAGGCAGAGAGAAAGAGAGGGAAGCAGGCTCCCCAATGAGCAGAGCCCGATATGGGACTCAATCCTAGGACGCTGAGATCATGACCTGAGCCAAAGGCAGAGGCTTTAACCCACTGAGCCACCCAGGTGCACCGATTCTAAGGCTTTAAAAGAATGAGTTCCACAACCATCTCTTTCTGGCCGGCAGATTCTTCCAATCTAAAGGGACAGAAATGGCCACCGGACTCCTCTGCGGCCCCATCCAACTCATTCAGGACTTCGGGTGACTCATAGGTACCCCCTCCTGGGGCGCACTCTGAGGGACTCCTTCCTGTGCTGTAGGGGCGCAGGTCTGGTCTGGGAGACAGACATACTCTGAGCACTGCCTGCCACCAGGTAAGGGATGCTCTGGGGGCATGCAGGACGAGGTCCGAGGAGTCTTCACTTGGGGAGCCTCTAAGTGCAGTCTCCAGGAAGAACAGGAGTCTGCCAGGGTGGAAAGAGGTGGGCAAAGCGAATGAGGGCTGGAGGTAAAGCACCAGCAAAGGTAATAAGAAGTAAGGTATAAGAAAGAGGGCTGTCCAGCGGCTGGAGCACTGGGCTGTGAGCGCGGGGACCACGGTGTGATGCGCCACACTGGGCAGCGCCTGGAAACCATCCTGGAGTTTGGATTCACCTCCCGGCTACGGAGGTGAAAATACAATACTGCCCTAACTCCCAGGTCATATCCAGGGTGGGCAGCCGGCAACCACAGCGGGAGTGGAGGGCAGGGGTGTCCCCATCTAGGGACGTTGAAATCGCCATATCCGAATTCCAGGGAAGCTGCGACTTGGGGCAGAACCATTCTCGGGAGGTGGAGAGGGAGAGGAGAAGCCCTGCACTCGTAACCAGAGCCCATGGAACCGGCTGGGATGGCCGCTCGAATCTTCTCCTTATTCTGATTTTTGCGCGCTGCCTCGCCACCAAGAGCTTCCCTTGTGCGCGACCCCCAGTCCCGGACCCACAGGTTACTCCCGCCCGCCCACTCCCGCGCGTTGTACCGCTCGGCGGGCGCCCACTCCCGGCGCTGGTTATCCAGGCCCGGCTGCTGCAGCCGGTTGAGAACTCAAGTTGCGTCCTAAGGGGTCGGGGCCCCGGTACGCAAGACACGGTTCAGACAGTGGGATCTGGCGGGAATCACCCTCGCACCCCCGCCGTTAGCGCATCTCACTCCAGAGCCCTCTGCGCAGGCACCCGCGGCCGGACAGGGAGCAGGATCCGGATCCCCATCCGTCTCGGGACGCCCTGCCCCAGCTCGCCTGACCTCCAAGGCTGGATCGGGGGCAGAAACCCCACGCGCGTCCGCATTCTCAGCCGCCCGGGGGAATGCCCAGTACGTGCCCAGCAACTCGGACGCACCACGGACCCGCTTCAAATTCCAGGGACCCTTTGGTCCCCGGGGCCACTGGCCTGGGGACTGGAAAGGCGCCGGGCATCTGGAAGCGCCTCATCGGGCGCTCCGCCTTTATTTGGGATCTGGAGGAAGGTAAAGCCGGTCCTCGGAACCCCAGAGAGAGTGGGACGCAGGCATTTCCGTGGAGAGTGGGGCCGCGTCGGTTCCAGGCGCCCCGGCCCTTCGGGCATTCAGTCTTATCGCTCTATCCATTTGTGACGTCACAGTCTGCGGAGCCTGTCCGATCGCCTCTTCTCTATCTCCTCCTCCCTTCTGTCGTCTGCAGATCGTTGACGGGGGGTCAGGTCTAGGGGCTCTGCACGCCCGTTGCTCTGCTGATCTGCGCACTCTCAGCCGCCCCCCCCCCCCCCCATCGCAGTGCCAGGAGAAGGGCAGATGCTAGGGAGGACGCTGCCTTGCGCCCGCTGGGGAAGTGGGTGGGCGGAGTGGAACGTTTTGTCAACCTTCTGGCTGCTGGGGGTCAAAGCCCTGCTTTCCCAAGCCTAGGGATGGGCGGGGCCTCAGGTTTCTTCCCCTCATAGCCTCTCCTGGGTGATTGGAGATCCCTGGATTGGGTCTAAAGGCTCAGGGCCCCCCTACTGCAGTGATGGAAAAGTTTCTTTCTTCTTTTCATACGCAACAGGTGCAGGGTGGGTGCGTCTGTTTTCTGACGCAGGAGGCTCCAAGTGAGTCGGCCTAGACTGCCCTCGGGGTAAGGAGGAATGAGCCAGTCTGTGGCTGTACTTCCACTAGCCGCCTGCATTCTCCTGGGTACCAGGGACCCAGGCGGCGGAGAAGCAGTTCTACCTGAGCTTGGAGGACTGGGATCCTTCACCGTGCCCAGGCCCCTCCAGAACGAGAGTCCAGCTGGTCCTGGGAAGGGAGTGCTGAGTACTGGGGGGTGGGGTGGGGTGGTGTGGAGAGGATATTGGGGGCAGGAAGGGAGCTCAGTCTTCTCCTCCCTTGCTGCTGAGTCTTGTTTTTGAGGGAGCATTTGGGGATCGGACAGGAAATGGTGGGATGTGGGGTGGGATATGCCCCCCTTTTCCTGACACAGCTGCGCGCCCTGCTTTTGCATCCCTGTATCCTGACCGGCCCCCGAGTCGAGATCACCCAAGAAGCTGTCAGGTTGATGTTGAATCTGCTAGAGGACATGGGTGTTGCCTTCCCGCTGGGGCCAGCCTGAGTCTTAGCCAGGCCTCCCCTTTAAATCTGTCCGGAGGGGTAGGAGGCCTGTCTGTTCCCTGCTTCACTGTTTTTCTGGGGGCCAAGCGGGGGGGTCCCTCTTATGAGGTCCAGGCTGGACTTGCTCTTAGAGCCATCTTTCCCATAAGGGGACATGGAGTCAGGCCCCACAGTGGGTTGACGGCAGGTTCTTTCCTAGTACCCTGGAAAACTAGGGTGTGGAAAGGTTTCCCTTAGTGGCCTGGCTTCCCTTTGACCCCTGTGTACTCCCTAGCTTCTCCCACCTGTCTGGGAGATCCCAGAAAACAAGAAAGTATTCCCCATGGTTGTGGGTCTCTCTGTAGAGAGATCGGGACCTAAATACGGCGGCTCACATTGGCCAGTCCCTGGCGAAACAGAACCGTGCTCTGATGGAGGAGAACAGCAAGCTGGAAGCCATGCTGGGCTCAGCCAGGGAGGAGGTAGCTGGGCAGGGAGGAGGGGCACGGGGGGTGCCATCTCAGACCTTCCTGCGTCCCCGCCGTGCCAGGACCTGTGCCTGCCTCTGCCTGCTTTCCAACACGGATCCTTTCCCCCACTGGCAGATTTTACATCTCAGATGCCAGCTGTGCTTGCGAGATGACTTCCTCTAGCTCTACTCCGACTCTGATGAGGAGGAAGAGGAGGAGGAAGAGGAAGAAGAGGAGGAGGAGGAAGAGGAGGAAGAGGCAGAGCAGCAGCACCATCATCCCTATGGAGCCCGTGGGCTGTGAGTGTCCTGCCTTTTCTCTGGGACAGTCTCTGCTCTCTGCCTCAGTTTCCCTATCTGCAAACAGAGACATACATGGTGCACCTGCCAGCAGGGTTGCTGGGGCCAAATGAGACCACCCCGCTGAGCCTGGTGGTGGTGGGGTAGACCTTGGGGGAGCTGGGCCCTGGGTCCCCCAGCCCTGGGCCCTGACTCCCCTTGCTCCTGGGCCCGCTAGGACTTCCGTGTGGGAGTTGAGTCGCTACACTACTGCCCCCAGCTGGAAACCCTGCAGGAGCATCTGAGGCAGCTGGAGGAGGAGAACCAGCCCCTGAGTGAGGAGGTGAGGCTGTGGCAAGAGGGCGCACCCTCTGGGGGGGGCTGTTGACCCCCCTCTCTTTCCCTCCAGACCTTCAACTCGATGCCCTTGAGGAAGAGGAGCAAGGGCTCATCCTGGATTGTGCGCAGCAGTTTTGTACGTGAGGCTGTAACTTGGGGGTGGAGGGCTGTCCCAAGGAGCCAAAGGAAGAACTCAGGAATCATAGACTGGAGACTTGAGCTCGAGTCCCAGCTCTCCAGCATTTTGTAGCTGTGGGAGCTTGGTCAAGTTCCTGATGTCTCTGAAACTTTAGAAAGAGGAGGAATTACCTCAGCCCTGCAGACCTCTCCAGAGGCAAAGCTGAGGATGTGCTTTGCACACACTGTAAAGAGCTGTGCAGAAGCCACGGGACCCCTCTAAGCCTGTTTCCTTTTGTCATTCGGGACACGGGAAGGAGGGGCCTGGATGCAAGGAAGAGAAGAAGCCCTGAGCTGCCAGAAACCAGGCGGGGCACCGGATCTGGGGCAGGGGCCAGTGCGGGTACCTGTGTTTATGAAGATGAGGCAGGCACAGCATTTGTCCCCGAGAAGCTCAAGTCAAGATGTGAGATGCACGTGCAAGATGGCAGGGGCTGAGCTCCCGTGGCCCCCCCCCCTTCCCGCAGGCCTGACCTTCCTTCCCTCTGGGTCCCCCAGCTACCCCAGTGGCCAGGCCCATAGGAGCTGGTCCCCAAGTTCGATTGCTTCCGCCTCCTAAGGAAGGCTCAAGTCTCTTTCGTCGTCCTCAGCCCCTGTCTCTAGCCCAGGCCCAGTCTTAACTGGCCTCCCCTCCTGTACTGCTGTCTTTCCAGGTCCTTCTGCACACAGTCCAAATGAGTTTTCTAAAACCAAATCTGACCATGTCATCCTCTGCCTAAAACCCCAAGCTTCCCATTGGCCAAAGAGTAACCTGGGCCTCCTACCCCAGCCCCTGGGATCTGGGAGAGCCCTCCCTCCCAGGGTCTCGTGATGGGCTCTGAGCCCCTCCACACCCTCTCTGGGCCTTGTCTGCCCTTTTTGGCCTGGCCGAGTCCCACTCACCCTGCAGAGGTCTTAGCTGCACAGACTGTGTAAGGCGAGCCCGGGTGCCGCTGTTGTGACCCCCAGCGTGCCCTTTACACACATTCCTCCCTAGCCCAGAGTGGACCCTGGTGGCATTTCCTTGCTCTTCAGTGTCCCCACTAGACCTGAGCTCTGCATGCGCTGGGACCAGGGCTCTCGGGCTCCTCAGCCAGGGCCTTGCTCCATGTCAGTCAACAGACATTCATTGGGATGAAGACCCAGTGAGAAATGGGGAGTCCTGCGAGCCCCGAGTCCCCTGCCTGAGCTGAGGGGTGGGGTGGACAAGGGCCTCCGGAGGGCCAGACTGGTCCCGAGGTCAGTGCGCGGATGGCTGACCTGTCGGAGGTGTTGGCGCTCAGGACGGAGACCCAAGACCAGCGGCGGAGGGAGGTCACCCAGCTGCGAACCCAGGTCCTGATGCTGCAGTGCTGCTGCCAGACGGTGGGTCTGGTGGTGTGCGGGGCTCCCTCCTCCCTGCCTGGCCCCATAGAAGCCCAGCCCCCTCCTCCCTGCCCTGGGCGCACAGAGCAGCCAGGCCCCAGGCCCCTCTGTGCGCAGAGTCAGAACTGGAGGACATCGGAGAGTGTCTCGTTCTGCCCCCTGGTTGTCCCCGGGAAGGGACCCAAGCCCAGGGAAGGTCACGGGGTGTTCTAGAATGCCTGGCTCTGCTGCTCTATGGGGCCCCATTTCATGTGACCTCTTGCTTCAGAAAGGTCTGCCAAACACTCGGCAGAGTGCCTGGGAAGACTTGCCGGAGCAGGTAGGGAGGCCTCGGGTGGGGCTGGTGTGTCTTGGGTGGGGCTGACTAGTCTTGGTCCTTCCAGTATGGAGCCCAGATGGAGAAGTTGCAGCGGCAGTTGGCTTTGGAGAAGGAAATCCAGATGAGGCTCCAGGATGAGGTGAAGCTCCCCCTGGGTCCTGCCTGGGCTGTTGAGAGCCCCTGGCCCAGAGCCGGGAACTCAAGCTCTTGACCAGCTTGGCTGGCTGTCCTGGGAAGACGAGCTCCTTGAGTAGGCTCTGGGTCTGTCCCTTTGTACACTCTTGGAGTCTGGTGTGGGGCCCTGGCTGTTCAGCTCTTTCTGAAGCAAGAGGTCACATGGAATGGAGCCTGAGTGGAGCAGAGTCCAAGGACCAGCTCAGGGACATCCATCATGTCATTGTGTGGGTCCGGAGCCTGGGCCTGCGTGTGTCTGCAGCAGAACCTGCAGGTGGCTTTCCAGCCGCAGGACCTGCAGGGGAGGTACGCAGAGTGTGGGGGCATGCTGACTGAGGCCCACAAGGAGGTGAGGACCCTCGGCCGGCGAGCCCCCGTGTCCACTGGTCCTGTCACCTGCTACACATACACTGTACCTCTGGTGAGGACCCTCCCCTCCGCCTTCTGCCCTCTGTGTGCTCTCCCCTGCTGGCTGATTTCCATCCCTCATCCCTTTCTGGCCCTGGAAGTGGGGGCTGGGGTTCTGTGGGGATCCCCTGCTCTCCCCTGCAGGAGGCCCTTCCTGGTTTCCAGGAGACCTTGGACGAGGAGCTCAGAATATCTATAAGGAAGATAATCTCAGATTCTGTGTTTTTTATGGAAAGGTGCTCTGCTGGGGCCCCCCTCCCCGGTCCCTGCCTGATCCACACTCACCTTCCCAGAGTGTGGAGAGGGTTTGCTTTTGCTTTCTTTCACTCTTGGCTCCCCACATTAGCTGCCTGGCCCCTCTACCCCCCTTTTCTCTGTCCATGTGGGTGGGCCTGTCATTTCTCCAGGGATTTTTCCACACTGGGGCCCCAGGGACTTTGCAGGTTCAGCTCATGTTGTCTTGGGACAGTGATGGCCCTTTTCTCTGTTGAAGGAGTCACGGGATAATTGCAGAGGAGACGTCACACCTGGGGTAAGCTGGCCAGGTGCCCCCCATCACCGGCCTCACTTTTAGCAGCCAGACAGCCACCTGTGACCCTGCCATCCTGGAGAAGGCCCGGCTCCTGGGGCTGGCTGGGCTGAGGTGTTCTGGGAAGGGGATGCCCCCTCTTCCTTCCCACTTGCCCATAGTTGGCCAACTGACTTAGGCTGTCTCACGTGGGGACTGAAGCCTTCTCTTCACCTCACCAGGGACTGAGGGGAGAATGAACACTGGTGTAGGGCTGGGGACGTCTGAGACTTGAGTCCCCACCTTATTCCTTTATTGACTGTGTATCCCTGGGCAAATGGCTTGACCTGTCTGAGCCTTATTAAAATGGATTTGTTGGGGTGCCTGGATGGCTCAGTGGGTTAAGGCCTCTGCCTTCAGCTCAGGACCTGGGATTGAGCCCTGAGGTCCTGGGATTGAGCCCTGGGATTGAGCCCTGGGTCCTGGGATTGAGCCCTGCATCAGGCTGGGATTGAGGTCCTGGGATTGAGCCCTGCATCGGGCTCTCAGCTCGATAGGGAGCCTGCTTCCCCTTCTCTCTCTACCTGCCTCTCTGCCTAAAAAAAAAAAAGGAATTTGTTCCTATGGCAGTTAGCTGTGGACTGGGCCATGAAGGTTAAATCAGGGAGAGGAATATTATCCTTGCTCCTCTGGGGTGTGCACAGGGTAGGGGGTACCAGGGGCCTGTGGGGCTTGTGCACGGTGGGTGACCCTTCTTCTTCCTTCTTACCTGGAAGCCTGGGTGCTGGTTCCCAGCCCCCCCACCCCGCGACAGAAGTGGGGAGGAGCCGTCGGGTCTTGGGGGTAGACTGGGACAGAGAGCAGGGAGCTCCTCAGCCCTGGTGGCCAGGGATGTCCCTCAGGAGCAGATGATGGGGGACTGGGGGCTCTGGCTGGGGTAGGCTTTCAGGGGCACGGAAAGACGTTCCTGTCTCCCTGGTCAGGTTCAAGCTGTGCGACAATGAGGTGTGAGAGCAAGAACGGGGGTTTGAGTCTGAGAAGAGGTTAATGACAGCTGAGGATTCTGTGCCTTCAGAGGAGCTGGGGGCCACAGAAGAGGGGGTGCCTGCTGTGGACGGGTTGACAGAAGAGGCAGAGTTGGTGTTGAAGGAGGCTGAAGCCTGGGAGGAGCTGGAGCTGGAGCTGGATAACAGTGTGGTGACCTCGACGTTGGAGGCCAGTGGCTTGGGCCCCTCTCACCTAAGCATGAAGCATGTCCTCCAGCAGGTGGCTGACTGGTGGGACTCGGGGTACAGGTGGCAACTTCGACAGAAGTTCCAGAAAGGTGAGAAGGTGAGTGTGCTCCCACAGGGGTCACTTTCCCCCCGACCCCTCAAGTCCCCCCCACCCCACCAGTGGGACAAGCTCATGGAGTGCTCACTGACTCCAACCTGGCCCCACCCAGTGTGCTTATTTGCATGGACTTTGCATATCATTTACATAGGCAACAGGGGACTGTGGTCCCAGGGCTCATTTATGTGGAATTTGCCTAAGATTCCAGAGCTCTACCTGCTTTCCTCCTGGGGGGCTGTGCTGGGGGTCAGTACCAGGACTGCTGCCCTCCATGACACCTCAGCTTCCTGTCTCTGCTGCCCCCATCCCCAAGGCTCCCCAGCCCTAAGGCAGTGGCAACAGCAGTCCAAAACAGTGTGGGGGGCGCTATGGCAGAGCAGCAGCCTGGGTGCTGACCCTGGACTTCCAGAGACTGGAGGAGGACAGGGCCAACCACTCTCCCGGGGACAAAGAGGGGGGTGTTTTGGGGCCACCCAGGCCCTTGGGACAAAGGCCTCTGCCAGCAAGGGTGATTGGACGGGTCCCCTGGGTGAGTCTGAAGATGGGCTAGGGTCTTCTCTCCCCAGCTAGAAACTCCACAAGTTTTGGAGAGCTGCACCTGCTAAGTGTCAGCTACCTTCACGAAGTTCACAGAGATGCATTGTTTCCTTTAATTGTCATGCCCATAGGTAGAGGTGCCCTCCCCCTTTGTTAGGTGAGAACAGAGCTAGAGTAACTTGGTGGCCACACAGCTGGAGAGGATCTGAGCCTGTTCTCATCAGCGCTGTGCTGAAATGATTCTCCTAGCCTGTCTCTCCCCTCTGACCCTGTCCCAGTGCTTGCCTAGCCTGCTCAGTCAGCTGTGAAATTTAGAGCCTGTTGCTAGCCTCACCATTGTAAGTGGCCTGCCCCAACTCTGATGGCCTTTTGGTCACTGCTGGGCAGCTTCATCAGGGTTGCCATGGACAGTTGTGCAGTTTTGTTTTTTTTTTTTAAGATTTTATTTATTTATTTGACAGGCAGAGATTACAAGTAGGCAGAGAGGCAGGCAGAGAGAGAGGAGGAAGCAGGCTCCCCGCTGAGCAGAGAGCCCGATGCAGGGCTCGATCCCAGGACCCTGGGATCATGACCTGAACTGAAGGCAGAGGCTTTGACCCACTGAGCCACCCAGGCGCCCCCAGTTGTGCAGTTTGTATATCGAACAGTGACCTCTATGGCCGGCCAGTGGGCAGTTGCACAGTGGTCATTGTGACTGTCTTTCTGATATAGTTGACAAGGCCTCAGCCCTACCCACCATCCAGGCCCCCCAGTTAACCTCCACTCCCCTTCTCTTCCAGGCTTTGCTGTGTCCCAGCAGCCTGCAGAGGCTTCACAGACAGCCTGAGGCCCATCCTTCAGCTAGCTGCCCGGCCAAGTCCCACCTGCTGCAGAAACCTCCTTCCCGGGGCTCCTGGGTGGCTCAGTGGGTTAAGCCTCTGCCTTCAGCTCAGGTCATGATCTCAGGGTCCTGGGATCGAGTCCCACATCCTGCTTCCTCCTCTCTCTCTCTCTCTCTGCCTCTCTGCCCACTTGTGATCTCTCTTTGTCAAATAAATAAAATCTTAAAAAAAAAAAAAAAAGGAATGTGGGAAATAAAAAATTTCCTATACTTCTTCTTTAAAAAAAAAGAAACCTCCTTCCCACCCTCCCAAATGGGACCCTCCTGTGTCAGCGGCGCACCTTCTGCCCTGACGAACCTGGGACGAACCTGGGCTGGGCCTTGAGGACCCAAGCCTGCAGGCTTTCTCGAGATAAGGGGCTGAGCCCTCGCGGTGCAGCTGGGCCTGGGATCACGTGCTAGTCAAGGGGGCGGTGGAAGCCCAGGGGGAGGCCGGCCAGTTGCCAGACCTGGCTCTGAGCTGTGTCGGGGCGGGGTGGGGTGGGGTGGGGCTCGGGCCTGGTGCAGGAAGGTGTTCTGACGACCCTCCTAGCAACATGCACCTTGACCCCCAGGGACCTGTCCCTCTTCCTCCATTCTTGGCCCTTTCCTCTCAACCCGTCACTACTGTTGGAAACCCAGAGTGTCTATATGTGAGGGTGAGGGACCCCTCTGACCATTGGGGACCGCCTCTCCGCTTCCCTGCCTGTGGCGCTTGAGTATCTCGGCTCCCCGCCCAAGTCATCCCCTCCCTGTTGCCTTCCCCTCCTCGTTCTTCATTCCAGATGTTCTGCCCTTTCCTACTCTTTATTCCTAAACAGCTGGACTCAGGGGCTCAGGACCCCCCTCGGTCTGACCCTACTCCTTGCTGTGCTACTCGCTCTTCTGTTCTTCTGTTGCTTGTCAGCCCACACACTTGCTGGTGCAGGAGATAAAGGACCTGTGTGCTACCAGGCCTGCACTCTGGCATCTTTCTCTGGGAGCGTGTGTGTGTGTGTGTGTGTGTGTGTGTGCATTCGTGGGTGCGTGCTTGCGCATGCAGCTTTTCCTGGGGCAAAGCTGTGGCGAGACAATGGACTTTTGTTAAACACATGACCTAGTCCCATCAACAACCGTGTGGAGTGGAGTGGCGGGTGATCTTACAAATGGTGTTGGAGGATGAAACAGGCCCAGGCAGATTAAGTGACCCTCCCAAGGGTCTAAGAGCCAGCGGCGGAACTGGGATGTGAACCCGAGCCCTCAGGCATCCTGAGCCCGTGCTCAGGCAGCCTCCCTTCCCTATTTTTCTGCCCCAGGAATTCTAACCTAGTCCCCTGGCTGTGAGGGGTAAGACACCGGCAAGAGTCGCCCACTGTCTTAGGTGGAGGTTCCTCAGACCTGGAGTCAGACCTGCAGTAGCATTTGAAAACCAGTAGTTTGTTTGGAAGCTGATCCAGGAAGCACTTCTGGCTGGGAGCCGGGGGCAGGGGTCGGGGGCAGATATTGAGAAGGAAGAAAGCTAAAGGACATGCGAGGCACTGAGGGTTAACCCTACTGTGGAATTCTGGAAACAAGTGTACCCTTTGCATCTCGGGTGTGGCCTGTGGACAGGTGTGATCGGCATCTCCTGGGAGCTTAACAGAAAGGCAGATTCTCAGGTCCCACCCCAGACCTATAGAGTCAGACTCTGCATGGTCACAAGGACGCTGGGG
The DNA here is from genome assembly GCF_022355385.1 of Mustela nigripes. Lineage (NCBI taxonomy): Eukaryota > Metazoa > Chordata > Mammalia > Carnivora > Mustelidae > Mustela > Mustela nigripes. The sequence goes on from NC_081572.1 coordinate 20,212,242, forward strand.
AATGCACGTGCATGGAAAATTTCGGGACCCACCGAGATGGAGGCCCTCTGGGTTATCCCGCCCAAGGGATGAGGAAGCTGGGCAAGCATCTCCCAGCTGACATTTGTTACTGGCAGCCTTGGGCCTTAACGTCACGCTCTGTGCCCCATGCGTGGGTAAGGGAAATGCTGCTGGCAGAAAATTTTTTTAAAGATTCATTTATTTTTGAGAGAGAGAGAGTGAGAACAGGAGGAGGGGCTGAGAGAGAGGGAGAGAGAGAGAAGCAGACTCCCTGCTGAGCGCAGAGGCCAATGGCAGCTGCATCCAAGAGTCAGATGCTTCACCGGCAGAGCCTCCCAGGCGCCCCAAGAATATTGATGCTTCTAGTGGACCATGGCCAGCACATGCAGGAATGGATACTTGTTTTTTTTTTTTTTTTAAGATTTTACTTATTTATTTGACAGATAGAGATCACAAGTAGGCAGAGAAGCAGGCAGAGAGAGAGAGGAGGAAGCAGGCTCCCTGCTGAGCAGAGAGCCCGACGCGGGGCTCTACCCCAAGATCATGACCTGAGCCAAAGGCAGAGGCTTAACCCACTGAGCCTCCCAGGCGCCCCAGGAATGGATATTTTTAAACGATTACACTTTTTGTATGTATGTATGTTGCCATGCCCAGCATGGAGCCCAATGTTCGGCTTGAACCCGTGACAATGAGATCAAGAGCCGTGTGCTCTACGGACTGAACCAGCCAGGAGAGGTGCCACCTTGCACTGTCTCTCTCTCTCTCTCTTTTTTTTTTTTTTTTAAAGATTTTATTTATTTATTTGACAGATCACAAGTAGGCAGAGAGGCAGGCAGAGAGAGAGGAGGAAGCAGGCTCCCTGCTGAGCAGAGAGCCCAGTGCGGAGCTCGATGCCAGGACCCTGAGATCATGACCTGAGCTGAAGGCAGAGGCTTTAACCCACTGAGCCACCCAGGCGCCCCTTGCAGTGTCTCTTTAACGTGGGTGGAAGCGTGATGGCATTTGCATTCTCGGCCGTGGCAGCTCAGGCCCTGTGCGTGACAGCTTTGGAATGATCTGGGTGTGCCTCCTGCCCAGTGTGCACACATACCGATAAATGGCAACTTCTAAGCACTGATGCAGACTTGTAAACCAGTCTGCGGATCGTGGTTTTTCGTTTGGGCAGCTGACATCAGCTTAGGCTCGTTTGCTCTTGACCTGTTCTCCTTGCCCAAGACCAGCAGGGCTCTTCTTGGCCACCCGTAGGTCTCCAGTTTAGGAGCCCCATAGTCTAAGCTGTTGCTGCAAATCCTATGGGTTAAGGCTGCCTGGTGAGTAGGTCCACCTTGCCTCTGATGGTTAAGTGGGTTAAGTGCTGCCACTTGGTCCCCTCTGCCCTGAAATCCTGTCATCCCCACTGACACTAAGTAACCTGGGTCCATAGCAGCATCTCCTATGTCAGCCCCAGGCTGCAGAGGACAAGCTCCGCTGGGCTGCTCAACAATGCTTGCTTGTCCTCACAAACACGTTCCTTATGTCCTCCAGAAAAGGACTGGTTTTTGGATCCTTGCAGGGACCGGAGTCACATGGTGGATGCTCTTGTGTGACATGGCAATTCATTCCAGGGTGCCTGCTCATCTTTTGGCTCCTTCCTCGGTCCTCTGCTGGGGCAGCTTGGGCACTTTACTTGCTCCAGACTTTCAGGGAGTCACGCCCATCAAGGCATGAAGACGGGCTCCGCATGTCCTTGCCGGGAGCTGAAAGCCTGACTCGTGGGAGACAGTCCTCCACTCCTGTATCAACAAACTCTCCGTACCCAGTCCCCAGCCCTCCTCCTTGGTCTGTCAGCCTCGAAAATCCCCTCCTGTGTGTGCTTTCTGGTTCCTTCTGTGCCATGTTTTCCAGCTTCTTCAGGACCTGTAGTATTGTGGGTGAATAATCCTGTTTCTGCCATGTTTGGGACTGTGCTTCTGCACAGCCTAAGACTTGACCCTAGCTTTTGGTGTGGAAGCTCTGAAGGGAGGCAGGGGCCGATTGCGAGAAACATCACTTCGCAAGACCTCTGCCTCAAGGAGGTCTGGGCATGGTCTCCAGGGATGGAAAAGCTGCTTTCCTCTGGCAAGGTGGAGACAATTCCTCCAGCCCAGAAGTTTCCTGGAAACCTGGGAGTTTGAAGTTCTTCAGGGCATTTTCTCAAATGTTCTGTGCATGGTTATCATGGTCCCATGCCTTTCATTCTAGGACTTTGATGGGGAGACTTGTTGGTGCTCCAATGTCTCCACTTTCTTTGTTATCTGACTTCTTACATTCAGATCTTGGGCTTGAGTTAATGGTTGGCTGACCGGAGCCCAACATTTTCTTCCTTCAGAAATCTCTGATCGTTAGCGGTAGCCATAATCATCATTGCTCTTCTGTCTTGAATGCTGAAGCAATCAGCTAAACAGGGCCCCTATACCCTGTCCTGATGCACCAACAATGAGAATCTTAGCAGTGGGGTTGCTACAGTATTTCAGAGGTGGTCGGCAGCCTGCTTAATGCCAGCAAAGGGTCTGGCTAGTGAAGGATCAAATTCCAGAATCCCAAGATGACAGTGTTGCTTTCTACAACCCTCCTAGGACCACCTGTTTTCAGAGGAGTCCCCTAGCCCAGAGGCAGACTTGGAAATAAGGATTTGAGTTCAAATAGTTTATTTGGAGTGTGGTGATCCCAAAGACCACCTGTGGGAGCGTGCGCATGCAGGACAGGGAAGGGAGGGTGGTCAACAAAGGGTGCCCTCGAGCAGCTTCTTGCTGTGGGTAAGTGGGGCTCAGTCCTGTGGGGGAATTCTGGGAGACAGAGCTGGATACACCTCAGAGTTACCCCGCCCAAGGGGTGAGGAAGCCGGGGTATTGATCCTCCTGCTCTCAACTGTCACCAATGCAGGGCTCCCTCGGGAGACAATCACTCCAGAGCATTTGCAGCCTGCTTTGCCTTCAGAAAGCCCTCAGGGGGAGCAGCGGCACCTGCTTGGGGAAGGATGCTGCTGACAGGCAGAGAACTATGAGGGAATATGGGGGTAGCATTGACAGTGCCTCTGCCGGCCACTCATGCACCCATCTAATGAGTGTTTAAGGGATACCTCCTGTTTTTGGAACCAGGGATACAGTAGGGAAGAGGGATGTGTGGTCTCCACTCTTACAGACTTGCCCTGCTACCTGGGGAGGCAGACAATAAACTAGCTGACGAGACAATGACAGGGTGTGAAGTGTGCTCTGGAGAGCAATGTCAGGGACTGTGGGGCCGTTAGAGGACATTGGGCACTGGGTATGAGGCAGGAGGAGCAGAACAGGTGGGTCTTTCAGGAAGAGATGTTTCAGCCAAGACCCCAGGGAGAAAAAGGGCAGCCAGGCATGTGGGTGCCTGGAAAAGCCTTTGGGACACAGGGAATGGTGAGGACAGATGTTCTGAGCAGGACCCAGCATGGCACATTTGTGCAAGGAGAAAGGGAGAGAGGAGGAAGGAACAGGGCACCTGCCGTGAGGACAGCAGGCTGGCTTAGGGCTTTGGCAAGTTTAGGTCTTCTCCTAAGTGTGACAGGGAGCATTGGAGGGTTAAAGCCTGGAGTGGCACAATTTGATCTGTCTTTTAGAAAGCTGACTCTGGTTGCAACCCCACCACCATTTCCCACCTGCATGAGTAGGTTCAGGGTCAATGTTAAGATCTGGGGATACCCAGAAGAACAGGTCATGGTCCCTGCCCCCAGGGGAGTGCTCAGTTTCTCCCGCTGCCTCCACCCTATCCCCACCAACTCCCCTCTCTTGCCCCACACTTGACACAATGTGATCCATTGGAAGCTAGTTTATTTTGAGTGGTTTTTCATGGGGCTGGGCTGGGCGATGTCTGGGCTTTGAAGCTCCATTCTAGGGACGCTGGTCCCCTTCCTCAGCACTGCGGCGGCCAAAGTCCATCCATCCGTATGCTGCTTCTTCTTCCTCCACCCACGGTCCCTGCTTCTTGGACAGGTCTGAGGGTCAGAGTGGGGGGTGGGGGGGGGAAACGTGAGGCTATGGGAAGGACATCTAGCTGCTGGAAACCAAGGCCAGGGCCAGCCCTGGCTGGGCGAGGCAAGCAGGGATGGCTGTCACAGCTCCTACCTGCCACCAGCTGTGGGGGACCTTGGAGCCCCAGCTGCCTTCGCTGGTGAGGGGCAGCGCCCAGCCGGTCCAGCCAGTGTGGCTCCAGGCCTCTATTTGCCCCTGGACCTGAGGGTGCGTCCTGCTGCTGGGAGCCGGGCTTCCAAGCAGCTTCAGAGAAGGTGGCCAGAGCCAGCGCCAGGATCAGCACACACACACACAGTCGCTGCATCTTGTCTGCAAAGGAAAGAGGGGCAGAGCTGCAAGATGGGGCCATCCAGGCACCCAGAGGCACAGGCCTGGACCAGATGGACTCTAGATTCCTCCCTGCAGGCAGGTACCATGCTGTGTGGGGTTGTGGACTGTCCCTCAGCTCACTTCTCCAGTTCCTGCCAACTCCCCCAGCTCCCAAGCCTTGCCCCCTTTCTTCATCACCTACCTTCATTACAGCAGTGACTTCTCTCGGAGGAATTTACAACCTAGAACAATGGTTTCCAAACTTCTACAGAATTTGAGGCTATGTGAGCGGCTCTGTAGCTGTTTCCCTCTTGTAATTTCAAGTGAGCTTTTAAATAGTCATATCAAGGGCACATTGCAGACGACCTGGTATCTCAGTGGAGACCCCCAGTGTATTCAGTGTGGGGTCGGGTCTCACCGTTTCTGTGCCGCCCGTGGAGGGAAGCTTCTCCCACCATTTTTGCTTAACTGAGGACTATCCTGTGATTGTAATGAAGCAGTTAAAAATTAAGCTGTTACCATTTGCTCCTGTGTATCAGGGTGACCTGAGTTTGGGGACACCATAACACAGAAATAAACTGATACTCAAATGAATCTAAAATTCAAATCTAAAATTCTATTCTCAGCATTTGTGTTCTTTCAGTCTCATTATTCTGATTGGCATTACCTTCTAGGAACACATTAATAGTAATAAAATAAGACTTTTATCTATTTTTCATAGTGGGGTTCTCTGTTAGATTTCCTTTGGAAGAGAAAGTGTTCTAGGTGTTAAAGGCGCGTGGGTGGCTCAGTGGGTTAAGACACTGACTTCAGCTCGGGTTATGATCTCAGGGTCCTGAGATTGAGCCCTGTGTCAGACTCTCTGCTCAGCAGGGAGCCTGTTTCCCCTCCCCCTCTGCCTGCTTCTTTGCCTTCTTGTGATCTCTCTCCATCTGTCAAATAAATAAAATCTTAAAAAAAAAAAAAAAAGATACAAGGTTAAAAAATCAGTGATCTAGAGCTACACTGGCCCATGCTGGCCACGTGTATTGTCCAATGTGGTAGCTAATAGGCAGATATAGCGCTTTATATTTAAATTGATTAAAATAAAAAATTTGTCCCCCAGGCTAGCCACCGTTCCGGTGCACTTGTAGCTGGTGGCTACCATATTGGGTGGTACAGGTACAGACCCCATCATCATGGAAAGTTCTTTCAAACAGCCTTAGTCTAGGAAAGAGCTTGAGATGGGATCCAGAAGCCCTGGGCTCCAGTTCCAACCCTTCCCAATAATTTGTGTCACTTTGGGCAAGTCACATCTTCTCTGCCTCAGTTTTTTCACCCAAGAGACGGGAGAAGAGACTTTGTTTTTCTCACCTTGCAGGACTGGGATGAGCGTGGAGTAAGAGGGTTGAAGTAGCTAGTCAGCTCAAAGGAAAGGTATGGGAACGCCAGTGTGGGTTCTAGAGCTGAGACCTAGTCTGGCCCTGAGATAAAGGAAGGGTGGCAGCCTTGGAGACAGAGACATGAGCCTGGTACCTTGATGCAGGGAACTGTCCCATCAACCCTCTTCCCCACCTCTCCACTCCCCTCCTGGGTGCTCTCACCTGCAGAGTTGGGAGGTGGGCGATGCTCTAGCCAGCCTGGTGCCTCTTCCTCTCTCTGCTCCTCCTGGTGCTCCTGCCCTGCCTTATAAAGCCCTCAAGGCCCCTCCCAAACCCCAGGAGGTCAACCTCCACCACAGCAAGACAAAAGGGCGTGGGCTCAGGTCCCTCGCCTCTGCCCTGTCCTACCATTCATTCAGTCATCTACAGGGGGGAAGGGAGAGGAGTTGACCTTCCTGGCAGTGAGGGGCATGTGCGGGTGGGGGCCTGGCTTCAGCTGGGCATGAAGGCGGACAGGAGACAGGCTTCCTGGGGTCAGGAACAGTGCCCCCCCGCCTGGACCTTGGGGTGCATCAGCCCTCCAGCTACATCCCCCTTGGGGGGCTGGTGAGGCAGTTGCACCGAGTGACCTTGGTGAGGAAGCATCTTTCATCAGACACTGGTGTTTGAAGAGCAGGGAGCGTGTGGATGTCAAGTCCTGTATCGATCCCCTGTCCCCTCTGCCCGACTCTACAAACAGGACGTGAGCTAGTTATCGGGGGCAATGGGCCGTAGGCTGATGGCCCTGCCTGCTCCGCCTGGGCGGTAGCCCGGTTGCCTCCGTCACCTCCTTTGCCTGGAAAACCCCAAGTGTCCCCCGCCTTGTGCCCTCTGTGGCGGCTGGGTTCCTGGGTTCCGCTGGCAGCTCCACCTCAGCTCCTCCCATTCCACCAGCCTCTTGCAAACCCCCACCCAGGGCTGATTCTTGCAGCCTTCTGCAGCTGGAGGCTCCGTCCTTTTGTCTTCTAGGGAAGATGGCAATCTGTGTCATGCATTCACCACTTTTCAATATAAAAATACACCTTCAAGTGGTTAGCAAAGAGACTGAATGAAGGGTTTGCCCAAGATGTGCCAGAACACCAAAGAGTACGCTTGTTGACTGATTTGATAAATTGTCACCTCGACCTCTTTTGGACAGACGTAACGAGCTCTAGGCTGCTTTTGACTTTTCCGAGGTTGACGTTAGAGATTTTGCTTTTGTTCATGCGTCATCGGGGCCCCTTCTTGTCTGGGGGATTTCTGATGCCCCTTGGGTCCTGGATAAGGGGCAGTGGTACCCATGCTCAGCGACAGCCTTGCTGAGAATTAACAGGTGATGCCGCAGGCTGTGAGGTGTCCATGGCAACCAGCAGCCGAATGTTCTGGTGAATAACCCAGGGCCTGGCTTGGTGACTCGGCAGATGGAATTAAGCGAAAACGACAAATTCAGTGCAGGGATTGGTGATAAAGAATTGAATCCAGAGTCTTAGAGATGGAAAGGCCTTTGCGGGGGGGGGGGGGGCTTGGCAGCCAGTGGTGTGAGGAGCAGCTCTGTTCACGTGCTAGAGGAATAGAGATGTTCGTGTTACCATGGTGATGGGAAACAAGAAGCTCTCTGTGGAGCCTTAGTTGTACCAGAACCCAAGATTTCGCCTGTGGAGGGGGTTAGGCAGCCCTCCACCTGCCACCCCGGCTGTTTTTCACAGGCTGGTCACACCAGGGCTGGTGAAAGCAGCAGACAGAAGCGGGTACCCACTCAGCAGGTGATGGTCCCCGCTGACTGCGGGCACTGGCGGGCGTGCAGGGAGGGCTCTGCTCAAAGTTGAGAGACAGCTCTCATCCGAGGTGCTTCCAGTCACGAACCTCCATGTTCTGTTCTTAGGGAAACCTTGTTCAATGGGAAACAGAGGGGTTTCCAGGCGCTGCCCTTTTCCAGATGTTGAACTTTGAGCAGATCTCTCCTCCTCTCTGAGCTATTTTCTCCTTCAAGAAACAAGGAAAATAACTTGGGTTGGAGGGGCAGCATCTTGTGAAGGTGATGTACATAAAGCACCATGCACAGTGCCCAGAACATCTCAAGCACCTAATTTGTTTATGGGCCTCAGTTAGCCTCATCTGGAAATGGCAATCATTCATTCCTACCTCATTGAGCTGATGTGAAGGGGAAATATAACAAGGTCTACGCACACACTTTGCACACATCAGAGAGCTTCTCCTTTCCCAAGACTTAGGAGGGTAGTTCCCTAAAAAGTATCGTCTGTGAATCTAAGTCTTTCCCTCCTGCTGGCCACGACTCAGAGGGACACTTGTCTTGGGTTGCCACTGAAGAGGGAGCAGTGATGGAGCCTGTGGAGGCTGGACATCTCAGAGGCCAGCACCGACTGGTGTACAGAGGATGTGGGAACCGGTGAGGCCAGGATAGACTCCTGGCTCCAGTATTTTGACTTGCTGGGTGACCAGAAAAATCCAGTTTCTGAGTCTATAAATTGAAGACCAGATCCCAGACCCTGGGGTCAGTGCCCTCCCTCTCTCTGCGGCCCCTGCCCGTGTTTCCCCAATAGTGACAGTGCTGTGTGACAGGCTCTTTGCATGAATAAATGTGGTTGCTGTTTACCATTGCTTTTGGATGTAAGTACTAATGTGTCCCTATTCCACAGACGAAGAAACTGAGGCTCACATAGGAGAATAATCTCTATCCTGAGTTTACAGGACCAAGGAGACCTGCACCAGAAATCCTGGTTCTGGGATCTTTCTGTTCCCAGGAGAGGTGTGGTAGGCAGAATCATGGTGCCCCAAAGATGTCCATACCCCAGTTCCTGGGACCTGTGAATATATGAGGTTACACGGCAAAAGGGACTTTGTAGATGTAATTATAGACTTTAAAGTAGGGAGCTTGGGGTGTGTGGGTGGCTCAGTGGGTGAAAGCCTCTGCCTTCAGCTCAGGTCATGATCCCAGAGTCCTGGGATCGAGCCCCATATCGGGCTCTCTGCTCAGCGGGAAGCCTGCTTCCTCCTCTCTCTCTGCCTATCTCTCTGCCTACTTGTGATCTCTGTCAAATAAATAAATAAAAATCTTAAAAAATAAATAAAATAGGGAACTTATCCTGGATTATCTGAGTGGACCCCATTTAACTAGATGAGCCCTTAAAACGTTCTTTGGCAGGATGCCTGGGTAGCTCAGTCTGTTGGGTGACAGGTCATGATCTCGGGGTCCTGGGATCGAGTCCCGAGTTGGGCTCCTTGTTTAGCAGGGACCCTGCTTCTCCCTTGTCTCTCCCTCTGCTGTGTGCTTTCTCTATCTTTTAACAACAACAATAAAAAATAAAAACCAAAAAAAACCAAACCATGTCCTTTGGGTAAAAGTGGAAGTGATGTGGCTAAAGGATAAATCAGAGATTCTAAAACTGAGGAGGATTCCACCTGCCCTTGCTGGTTTGAAGATGGGAGAGGGGGGGCAGCAGGCTGAGGAGAGCAGGTGGCCTTCAGGAGCTGAGAGAGGCCCCCAGCTGAGGCCCCAGAATGCAAAGAACTGAATTCAGCCAACAATCCGATGAGCCTGGTAGTGGGTTCACCCAGAGCCTTTAGAATGGAACATAGCCTTGGGGATGCCTTTGTTTTTCCCCAGGGACCCACACTGTACCTGGGACTCCTGACCCATGCGACGGTCAGAGAATGAGTTGGTGTTGTCTTAAACTTCTAAAGCTTGTGGTGATTTGTTATGGCTGGAAAATACCCAGGATTCTGGCCTCATGGAGGTTTCCTTCAGTCAGAACTGGCCCTGTGTGAATTTGTGTGGGATTTTCCAAATATAGGTAAAGGAGGGTGTTCGTCAAAGTACTGGGCCGTGGGGCACCTGGGTGGCTCAATGGGTTAAAGCCTCTGCCTTCGGCTCAGGTCATGATCCTGGGGTCCTGGGATCGAGCCCCGCATGGGGCTCTCTGCTCAGTGGGGAGCCTGCTTCCTCCTCTCTCTCTCTGCCTGCCTCTCTGCCTACTTGTGACCTCTGTCTGTCAAATAAATAAATAAATATTAAAAAAAAAAAAAGAAAAAGTACTGGGCTGTTCCCCCATTCCATTTTCCTTCCAGTTAGTGAGCACCTGCTGTAAGTCAGAGGTAGGCGAGGCCCTGGGGATAAGAGGTGACTATGACTGGCCCCTTCATGGCTTGGTGGCACTGAGATTCCAGGGGATAGGGGCACAAACAATAGACACAATAACAAGAGTGGGGAGGACGGTCCCTGGGGAGGGAGAACCCCCCCGGGGCAAGTCTGCTCTCGGGACCACACTCCCACCGGCCAGGACTGGTCCTGGCAAGCAGTGGTACTGGGGCTCCCACCTGTTGTACTGGGGAGCTGCAAACTGTGCGAGGCTGCCCGGGGCTCCTCATTGATTATTGATGGTGGACAAGGGAGAGGCTGAGGATGCCTCTGTGCTTCAGGCAGTGAGGCCTGGGGAGGGGCGAAGGTGCTGGGACAAACAGTGACACCTGGGAGGTGTTCATGGCAGCAGCAGGGGCGTCTGTGGTCCCTCCCCGGGAAGGGGGGCTGCGGAGGAGGAAGTGGGTTCACGATTTCTGGCTTTACCTGCTTTCCCAGGCTGGTAAGGGAACAGGACCAAGAGGACAGCCCACAGGCTGCTCTCAGGCAGAGCTGAAGAGGGTGCCCTGGGATGAGCTCAGGGGCCAGGTGACCCACTCAGCTGGCTGGGAGGGAGAGCAGAGGGCACCCCACGTTCCAGCCTCGGTCTCCTCTCCCTGGTCCCCCTCTCTCCTTCTCATCTGATGCCCAGCTGTGCCTTTGGAGCGGTGGCTCCTCATGTTAGGATCACCTGGGGGAGCCCTAAACCCACCCCCACACCCAGGGTGCTCATCAGAAGGCTTTTCAAATCAGAAGCAAGGGTGAGACCCAGGGGGTGGCTGGAGTCTGGGTGCGGAATTGGGGTTTGTGCACGTGGGAGGCCAGGACTAGGAGGCTTTGCCATTCTGGGCTGAACCCCAGCTTTGGCACTTCCTAGCTGTGATCTGAGGCAAGTCACAGATTTGGGACACCCCCCCCCCCGACATTTACCTGGGAGGGCCATGGTGAGGGATAACAGAGACACCTGTAGCATTCACTTGGTCTCTGCCACATGGTAAGTTCTCTGTAAGGCTGTCATCATTGGTATTTTCAGTACCACAGCCTTACTTGCCCCTCCTCCGTGCTGCTGCATCCTGCTGACTTCCAGAATATTCTACCCTGCTTTCTTTGATTATTTTCTTCTCTACTCTTTCCTGTAATAGTCCCTAGAGCCTTCCCTCACAGAGCCCATCAGAAGCATAGTGGGGGCTTGAACCTAGACAGATGGATTCTGTAAGCGTTAAGAAAATCCTTTCTGGGGGCGCCTGGGTGGCTCAGTGGGTTAAGCCGCTGCCTTCGGCTCAGGTCATGATCTCAGGGTCCTGGGATCGAGTCCCGCATCAGGCTC
>NC_081572.1:20223510-20255397 GCF_022355385.1 Mustela nigripes
GGGGCGCCTGGGTGGCTCAGTGGGTTAAAGCCTTTGCCTTGGGCTCAGGTCATGATCCCTGCATCCTGGGATGGAGCCCGGCTTCCGGCTCTCTGCTCAGCAGGAAGCCTGCTTCCCTTCCTCTCTTTCTCTGCTTGCCTCTCTGCCTACTTCTGATCTCTGTCAAATAAGTAAATAAAATCTTAAAAAAAAAAAAAAAAAAAGCCTTTCCTTGCTGCTATCCCGCGTTCTCTACAGTGAGCCTTCTCTTCCCTGTACTCTGTAATCTGTGAAGCCAGTGAGTGGGGTTGGTTGGAGGGGCAGATTTGGGCCAGGGAAATGAGGAAGGTTTTGGTAGCTGATTTCACCTGTAATCTTACTTTTTTTTTCTTTTAAGATTTTATTTATTTGTCAGAGAGAGAGACACACACACAGTGAGAGAGGGAGCACAAACAGGGGGAGTGGGAGAGGGAGAAGCAGGCTTCCTGCTGAGCAGGGAGCCCGATGCGGGGTTCGATCCCAGATCTGCTGCTGCTTCTCCTTCGGCCCCTTCCCACCTCACTCATGCTCTCTCTGTCACAAATAAATAAAAAAATCATTAAAAGATACATATATAAGCTCTATTTATTGAGATATAGTGCACATATCACACAATTCACTTTTTTTTAACACCATTCACTCTTTATTTTTTCCATTCCCCCCTCCCTTTTTTTTTTTAGAATTTTTTAAAAAGACTTTATTTATTTATTTGACAGAGATCACAAGTAGGCAGAGAGGCAGGTAGAGAGAGAGAGAGAAGAGGAAGCAGGCTTCCTGCTGAGCAGAGAGCCCGATGCGGGGCTCGATCCCAGGACCCTGGGACCATGACCCGAGCCGAAGGCAGAGACTTTAACCCACTGAGCCCCCCAGGCCCCTCCATTCACTTTTTTAAAGCACACAAGCCAGTGGGTTTCGGCAGATCCACAAAGTGGCACAACGATGACCTTTATCTAGTTCCAGAATATTTGCATCACCCCAAAAGGAAAACCCCCTTACCCATTTGCCGTCACTCCTCATTCCTCCCCATCCCTCTGGAGGGAATGACTGGGAAATGAAAAAGTGGTTTTCAAATAACTGTTTGGGGAGTTGGCACCGCGGAGATCACCTTACGAGGAACTCCCTCCTCATCGACTGGTTGAAATTTAAAGCAGCTCTCTCAAATAGCACTCCGAAAGGAAACCCAAACCACTGGGTTCTAGAACCTTACAGCCACAAGAATTCTAAGAGATGGGGGAAGATGGGCAAAATCAAAGATAAATTATTGACTTGTTCAGGCAGTCCCTGTCACAGGCTGAGTGTGACCCCTTGCCTAAGCATGACTGAAATAATTCAGGTGTTTGTACACTGATTGGTTTAGCATCTGACTCCCCAGCTAGAGTGTAGACTCCGGGAGGAAGAAGGTGGGCTTTGGTTTTTCCATTGCTGACCTGTACTGAGCAAGTCCTCCGGAAATGGGAATGGGTGAGTGAATACGGCAGAGAGTTGGCTGTGGGCTCTGGGCTTGAGAGAGAAATGGAGGCTGGAAACAGAGAATTAGGATCATGAACACTGAAAGCATAATCAGTCATGACCCAGGGTGTGGCCGCCATGGGAGAGGTACCAAAGGCCGAGACTGTCTTCATTCCTTTGGAACTCCTCCTACACTTGGAGAATGGAGAGATGTTAGGTCCAAGCAGGTGGAGAGGTCACAGGGTACCGAATGGGAGATTTTATCGGAGAAGGAAAGAGGGCTGGTGTATGGTGCTCAGGGTTGCAGGAAACAATTGTAGGAGACGAGGACATCCAAGACCCTGTCCGTCTTCCCCTCCTAGAACGTAGTGTCCATTCGGATCTTTGTTCGGGGCTACATTCTCAGTGCCTCAAAGGGTGGTGGGCACAGCTGGGATGCTGCATAAATATTTATTGAATGAATAAATGACTCATGCCATGAGAAGTGAAAATTAGCAGGTGAAGATTCTGTAACATCATGATTTGCTCTCCTTGCCTTGTGTTTCTACTTGGTGGATCCTGGGGGAAAGGGTGAATTAAACCAGTGGTTCTCAAAAGGGGGATGTGGGTTTGCCTCCCAGGGGCATTTAACAATGTCTGGAGATAATTTTGGTTGTCAGGCATGCATGGGAACGAGTGCTATCACCCAGCAGTGGGGGAGGTCAGAGATACTGTTAAACATCCTGTGATACACAGGTCAGGCCCTCTTCCCCAACACATAATTATCTGGGCCCAAATATTAATAGTGCTGAGTTAAGTGAAGCCCCCGGGTTACACGAACCCCCTGGTACTTGTCATAAGCCTGGGCAAGCTCTTCGTGAATCGGTCCACACGAATGTTTTCTATCCTGCATCCAACACAGCAACTGAGCTCTGTCTCAGTGAGTCTTGACTCTTTCCCTGTCCTATCAACAGTCTACAGGACCAACTTGGGATCTTTAGATCTTTTTAGATCTTTCTCATCATATGCCAGCTGTATGCCCAGCATTTTAAGAAAAAAATTACTTGAAGTCGGTAAATTATGATTGGTTCCTTTAAAGTTCGACTTAAAAGATAATCTGTAATAATCATACCGTGCAAAGACAGCTTTTGACTTTCCCCAGTAAAAAAAGGTGACAAAACACTGTTTAAATTTAATTAGAAGGAAAAGCATGACTTCAGACAAATTAAAAAGTGATACTGCATCATGTTTGGTTCTGAGAAAAAAAATGTATCTTAAAATGTAGCTTTAGATTTTGTTATGTAATTAAAAAACAATCTAAGGGGCGCCTGGGTGGCTCAGTGGGTTAATCTGCTGCCTTCGGCTCAGGTCATGATCTCAGGGTCCTGGGATCGAGCCCCGCGTCGGGCTCTCTGCTCAGCAGGGAGCCTGTTTCCCCCTCTCTCTCTCTGCCTGCCTCTCTGCCTACTTGTGATCTCTGTCTGTCAAATAAATAAATAAAATCTAAACAAAACAAAACAAAACAAAACAAAAAACAATCTAATGTTCATTGGGATCCCCTTATATTTATTATGGCTTTTGTATTATTTTACCTGGGGGTGACAGAACAGGGTTTCAGATGTCTCACACGCAGGCACATTGTGAACGGCACTACAGAGATGCAGGGTGTCTTCGGTTCCAGTGAAATAGATGTCAAATTAGTTCTAGCCAGCACTGTATTTTCTCCTTCGGCATTATTTTTGACATCTGGGAGACCTCTTAATCAGATGCATGGGACTTGGAGGTCTGGTGGGCTTCGATGGGGGTGGATGGCTAGATCATCATCACTCATGGGCCACCCCCACCCCCCAGTGGTTCTGTCCTGAGGCTCTGGGGGCCAAGTCCAGGCTTGGAACCATTGCAGGGGCTCTCCAGCTGATCCCATGACAGCCAAGTCTCTGTACCTCTTAGCTAGTGCAATGAACCCAATCCATATTCAGCTCACAACTGTTGCTTTCCACACTGTGACAGTTTTTGTGTGTTTTATATTTTAAAAGATTTTATTTATTTATTTGACACAGAGAGAGAGCGAGGGAGGGAACACAAGCAGGGGGAGTGGGGAGAGGGAGAAGCAGGCCTCCCACTGAGCAGGGAGCCCGATGTAGGGCTTCATCCCAGGACCCCGGGATCATGACCTGAGCCCAAGGCAGACACTTAACGACTGAGCCACCCAGGGACCTCTTTTTGTGTGTTTTAAATGCACATCTAAAACCATAATAGAAAATGCACTTATAAAAATTAAAAGTCATGGGGGACCTGGCTGGTTTAGTCGATGGACTATGTGACTCTTGATCTCAGGGTTGTGAGTTCAAGCCCCACGTTTGGTGTAGAGATTACTTAAAAATAATATCTTAAAAAATGAAAGTCATAATATTACTGTCTTTTTTTTTTAAGATTTTTATTTATTTATTCGACAGAGATCACATGTAGGCAGAGAGGCAGGCAGTGAGAGAGGAATGGAAGCAGGCTCCCTGCTGAGCAGAGAGCCCGATGTGGGGCTCGATCTCAGGACCCTGGGATCAAGACCTGAGTCGAAGGCAGAGGCTTTAACCCACTGAGCCACCCAGGTGCCCCTATTACTGTCTTTTTTTAACCAGTTTGCAGACCACAATATGAGGCCTGCTAATTTTATGGTTCAAACCCATGCTTCTCAAGCTTTGCTAAGTGCCGCTTATTAAAATGAAGATGGCTTCAGGGAGTCTGGGGTTGGGCTTGAAATTCTGTCCGTCCAACGAGCTCCCAGGGGACACTGAGCAGCAAGACTCTATAGTTCTGGGGCGCCTGGGTCGCTCAGTCGGGGTAGAGTCTGCCTTCGGCTCTCTAGTGATCCTGGGGTCCTGGGAGCAAGTCCTGTTTCGGGCTCCCTGCTCAGGGGGGAGCCTGCTTCTCCCTCTACCTGCCGCTCCTCCTGCTTGTGCTCTCCCTCCGTCCCTCTCTCTCTCTAACAAAGAAATAAAGAAAATCTTAAAAAAAAAAAAGTGTCTGTAGTTCTGTCTCGAAGGTGGACCACGAAACCTAGGTAGGTCACAGCTCTCTGCATTGACTTCATTCTTGTTTTCTCCTGCTGCACAGAAATGGACAATCAATGACTTGACACACAGGGAATGACAGTAGCGTTTATGCCCCGCATTAACATTTCCAACCTCTGTGCTCCCTGTGCTTCCTGTTTTTAGCTGATTGTTCATTCTAGGTATAAATGGACCATCAAGTACTAAGATTAAAGACAATTTAAACTGGGCGACGGCCCGGGCTGCTGAGGCGGGGTGGTGGCTGACGGCTGTGGCTTGCGCGGTCTGTGTACCTTCTGGCCGGCACAGTCGGTTTGGGAGCTGTTTAGAAATATCTTTAAATAGTTATTCATTTTCAAAGTCGATATTGGAATAGGCACGTTTCTGCTTGGAGTGCTGTGCTTGAGAAAACTTTGTTAATCCTGGGGCTGTGTGAGACTGGGGAGGAAACCACAGACCCGTGAGTCTTAGCTGGTTTGGGTAACGGGCTCTTTTAAGAATCTGATAAAAGCCGTGGACAGTTCTTCTTAAATATTTTTTATTTGACAGAGAGAGAGGGATCACAAGTAGGCAGAGGGGCAGACAGAGAGGGAGAGGGGAAAACAGGTTTCCCGCTGAGCAGAGAGCCTGATGTGGGGCTTGATCCCAGGACCCTGAGATCTTGACCTGAGCTGAAGGCAGAGGCTTAACCCACTGAGCCACCCAGGCGCCCCATGCCGTGGACAGTCTTACCAGAACATGCCCACATGTACCTCACACACAAAACATCAGGGATTGGTTTCTCAGGTGCTGGTAACCAAGTTATGACTCTTGGCCACCCCCTTCTCAAACCATCTTAAATACAATACTTCTGATTGCTTTCCCTGAAGCTTAGCTCTGGTAATGCTCTCTCCCGCTCATGTTTCCTCAATAGCTCCCATTAGACAAGCAGTGTTTCCCAAGTGTGGTTTGTGGCCCTCCCACATGAACTGGCCGATGCTGGTTAAAATGGCAGGTTCCTGAGCCCCACATCAGAACCTCTGGATCAGGGTCTCTGGCTCTAGAAGGGGGGGCATTTCCTGGAACATTGTGGGCCAGGCATTCTGACCTCAGAGGCTCTGTTGTACCTCATACCAAGTGAATAAAATGCAGCCACAGGCCAAATAGACATTTTCTGTAGTATTTTTGGAAAGATGTATAAATTTTATAAATCTGAGTTTTTGTTTTTTTTTTAAGACTTTATTTATTTATTTGACAGACAGAGATCACAAGTAGACAGGGAGGCAGGCGGGGGGGGGGAGGGCAGGGGGAAGCAGGCTTCCTGCTGAGCAGGGATCATGACCTGAGCCAAAGGCAGAGGCTTAACCCACTGAGCCACCCAGGCATCCCATAAATCTGAGTTTTGTTAAAAATAATATTATTCTTGAGGCGTCTGGGTGCCTCGGTCTGTTAAGCGTCTGCCTTCGGCTCAGGTCTTAATCCCAGGGTCCTGGGATTGAGCCCCGCATCAGGCTCCCTGCTCAGTCGGGAGCCTGCTTCTCCCTCTGCCACTCCCCCTGCTTGTGCTCTCTCTGTCAAATAAAATCTAATATATATATATATATATATATATATATATATATATATATATTGTTCTTAGGGCATCTAAGTGTCTGACTCTTGATCTCAGCTGAGACCTTGACCTCAAGGTTTTGAGTTCAAGCCCTACTTAAAAAAACTGTTCTTTCTCTAGAAATTTTTATTACATTTACATATAGTTATACAAGAATTATATATCAGTGACAGCCAGTGCTACCTCTTGTAGTGTTAAACACTTGCTCATTCTGAGTCTTACAGTTTTTTGGTCAAATTTTGGAGATGATCAGTTTCTTCCAGTGCCTAGACGTTACTGTAGGCTCTTGAAAAGCAGGTGGGATTATTCAGCTCACACCCAATGGAGCCCTATCCTGGGTGGGGCCTAGAATCTAAAAAATTTTTTAAAGATTTTATTAGAGAGAGAGAGAGCACAAGTAAGCAGAGAAGCAGGCAGAGGGAGAGGGAGAAGCAGGCTCTCCACTGAGCAGAGAGCTTGATGCGGGGCTCAATCCCAGGACCCCAGGACCATGACCTGAGCTGAAGGCAGCTGCTTAACCCACTGAGCCACCCAGGCACCCCTAGAATCTGAATTTTTTAACATGCTTCCCAAGAACTGTGTATTATGAATATTTGAATTAGGAGGATTTAAGAGAGTCCAAGTGAAGAAACGGCCAAAGCCTCACACTATTTGCTAACTCTGAAATAAATGTGTACCTCCTGAAAAGTTCAATAGTCCGGGAGCTCTTCCATTTCAAAGCCTTATGGACAGTCAACTGTGTTTTGACACTCTTGCCACCGGGGGGCAGCACTCAGGCTGGTAAACAAGGAAGCCGGGCAATTCCAGAGCTGGTTGACCGGTTGTTTAGTTCCCAAATATATCGTGTTTCTTTGTCCTATTTATAGGTAAACTTTGAATAGGTTTTAAAGTAGTTTTTGTGGATTCCTGTGCAGTTGTAGCTGACCAGTACTCATCTCGTCAGGAAATGGGAGAGGGAAGGGGAGAGAGGCGACCAGAGGGAGCGAGGAGGCGGAGAGGAGACTGGGGCGGGAGAGAGGAGCCAAGAGCCCAGGGCTGGGACACACTCCTCATCGTGTTCTGCTCTTGGCTGTGACTCTTTTAACACAGACTAACCTCTGAATGTTTTCAGCTTTGGCTCAGCCCACCGCGACCTCACATCAACCTTCCAGCCTTCCTTCCCCTCTGCTCCCTTCTCATCGCCTACATGCTGGCTCATTGCATCACTTCTCTGAATCTGTTTTTCCATGGGGCTGAGTCCCTACTGTTAAATAAAGAGGCCAGTGTAGCTATAGGCGCTTAGCACAGCCCTGGCATATAGTGAGAGACAATACTACATTATTTCTGCTCTGTACGAGGTCTTTGTTCCAGCCAAATGGTCCTACCTTAGGGCCCTGAGACACTGGGTGTTCTCACCTCTGGGTCTTGATTCTGACCAGAACACCCTGACTTAAGATGACACCAATTAAAAAAAATATATATTTTATTTATTTATTTGACAGAGAGAGAGATCACAAGCAGGCAGAGAGGCAGGTGGCGGGGGTGGGTGGTGGGTGGGTGGGAGTGGAAGCAGGCTCCCTGCAGAGAGAAGAGCCTGATGCAGGGCTTGCTCCCAGGACCCTGAGATATGACCTGAGCTGAAGGCAGAGGCTTAACCCACTGAACCATCCAGGCACCCCAAGATGACACCAATTTTAATGAAGCCTTTCCTGGCCCCCCCAAGTATGGACCGGGTGGGGAAGATTTCCCAGTCCCAAACACCTGCAGCTCTTTGGACAGGCCAGTGGCAGTACTGGTTCCTTTCTGCCTCATGTTCAAGGAGTGTGCTGGTCCTCCACGCTATTGGGCCATCTGCTTCCCGAACACAGGGTGTCCTCCTGACTACTTTGAGTGGACCCCATGACTCCCCAGGCTGTATGCTGCATACAACAGTCTCTGTAATATGAGCTATTTAGTTTTTATTTTTAAAGATTTTATTTATTTATTTATTTATTTGACAGACATGGATCACAAGTAGGCAGAGAGAGGGAGGGGGAGAAGCAGGCTCCCTGCCGAGCAGAGCCAGATGTGGGGCTCTATCCCAGGACACTGGGATCATGACCTGAGCTGCCGAAGGCAGAGGCTTTAACCCACTGAGCCACCCAGGTGCCCCTGTAGAATGAGCTATTTAAATTGTTAATGTATAAACTACACATTAACAAAGCACAGTTGTGCCCATTTGATGGGGAAAATTCGCAGGGCTACTCAGTGGTAGAGTTTCATCTAGAACCCAGGATCTCTGGCTTCTGCCCTTCCCAAATGGGCACAACTGTGCTTTGTATTAGGCCGGAGATACTGAATTAGGGTGTTCCCCAAACTGCCACGCTTACAGGCAGTTGTTGTTGTTGTTTTAAAAGATTTATTTATTTATTTGACAGAGATCACAAGTAGGCTGAGAGGCAGGCAGAGAGAAAGAGGAGGAAGCAGGCTCCCTGCTGAGCAGATAGCCGGTGGGGCTCGGCTCGATCTCAGCACCTTGGGATCATGACCAGAGCCTAAGGCAGAGGCTTTAACCCACTGAGCCACCCCGTGCCCCCAGGCATTTGTTTTGATTGGTTCTAGATGGTTGATTTGATACTGATGCTGCTAGCTTAACTCCATCTCATTTCTTTCTAGAAAACTAAAGTCTTTAAAAGGTCAAAGTTTTCTCAATAGCCTAGCACAGGACCTACTGTTATTAACCTACTTGATTCTGTTTTATTTTCTGATTGTGGGCTTCTGTGGGTTTGGCCTCCAAGGTTCCTATTAGAAGTTTCTAAGAGCCCTTCTGCTTTACAGTCAAATCTTAGATTTACAACAATCACCCAAACATTCTAACAATGCCCTCACGTCTGGTAGCAATTGGTTAAGTTCCTGTTTGCTAAACAGAGGTTTTACAGGACCTTAAATGAGACCAGTTTATCTCCCAGATTACAATCCTCTACTCTCATGGCAGTGGCCGCCATCTCAGCCTCCAATCTCATCTCCCCTTCTAGGTTGGCCTCTATACAGTCTTGTTCACAAGGCTGCCAGCTGACCATCTACAAGAGGGGAACAAGTGTGGATTCTTCAGGACTCCTCTCTGCAGTTTGCAGCCTTTATTTATGACCTGAAATTGGTACCAACTCATGATCCACATGCTGGGAGAATTTTAGCAGAATTAATGGCACCAGGAACAAACTTCCACATACTCATTGCCCTTTCAAGGGATGGCCTCCGGACTGTACTTCAACTTCTCAGAATACTTCTAATCATTGAAGCACATGATAAATCTATTCCCTAGAGAAGGCCTTTTTTGTACCTCATATGGGTGTGAGGATTCAATGAAGTCCTACACTACTGTCTTTGTTACAGCCTTCAAGCTGAGGTCCTATCACTGAGCAGACTCCAAACTGCTCCACAGCACAAGTTCCTCCATAGCCACTGGGAGGGGACAGCCGTTACCACATCTGACCACCATGCCTGCAACACAGCTGACCTGTGGGGAACTTGGGAAAGAAAAAGCTCACTGAAGGTTTTCTTGGCCAAGAGGTTGAGGTCCCAGTTGAGCTACGGGCATAGACTACCCCTCACTGCCCATTTCTGTGGTTCCTTCACACATATGAGACTGATTGAGAAAATACAATCTTCAAGTCAGGTGTTTCTGAAAACAAGTTTTATTTAAATAAGGGTTTAAATACATTACATAACATTAAAACTGAAGGAAGAAATAAACCAAAAACCAGTCTGTTACTTCACATGGCATTGGGCAGCTGTCGCTAGTAAGTTGCAAGCTCTATAGCTAGCTACGTGACTGACACATCAATTTGAAGTTTGTTCCCTTGTCAAAAGTTTAACTCAGATAGAAGGTTGGCCTCACATTCTGGTGTTTGGACATCCATTAGCTAGGATATGTCTGGTCAAAAAGACCTGGTGGCAAGTCAGATGTCCTAGGACGCTTCACTAGAGGGAAGGTGGCTGCCCTAAGCTCTGCCCACCTGGTCAGGTTGGAGACACCAGGGATTGAGCTTTGACTACCGGTGACTCCCTGTAGCAGCACAGCTGCGGTTGCCGTCTTACCCCATCCTGTCCTCTCAGCTTCACCGTGGACTGTTCAGGTAGTGACATTCTCTTAGGGCAGGGAACTCTGAAGAGGGAGAGCCGAGGAGCTTCCGGCCAGACATAGCCGTCTGTGATCTTGGGGCTCTGTGCTGGACCGAAACCTCACGTTACTGCTTGGTTTCAGGCCAGACACTGCCAGGCGCCTACTGCTTGACCTCTGTTTAAATGAGGGACTTCAAGACTAGACAGCATGGCTCTTTTCAGTTTATTGCATGAAGGAGTTACACTAGTCCAAGTTAAAAGCAGACCCCAAATGGTTACATTATACAAGCTGTGAGGTTTTTAAACTTGTGACAAGGGACAGAAGGGAAATTCTACTCATTGCAAGGAAATCCTCACTTAAGCTTCAGTGAGCCAAAAGCACTTAAAACCCATGAACCTTCAGCTGGTCGTCCTTAGCCAGTCCAATCTGCAAAGAAAAGAAAACAAGGTTATAAGAGGAGATATGAAAAGAATTCAAGTGTCCATTTCTGATGGCAACAACTCTGTTTGCTTGCTTCTACACTGGGCAAAAGTCCCAGACCCAAGGCACACACTTTGAGCACCACGGGCACAATGGTTTGTTAACTCAGAGTATGCAGTTAGAAACCAATGATGTAACAGGATTTTAGCACTTAGGAACAGTCAGCCAGACATCCTGTTTTATTATCTGTGTGCAATTTAAAATGGCATCTTTAAAGTAGATCCATATACATGGCAACTGTCTGGCTAAGTTGGTAGGGCACGCAACTCTTCACCTTGGGGATCTGAGTTCCACGCAAACAGTGATATAAGTCAGACAAGTCTACCGGTGTATATATTTCACAACTCAACCACTGTTTTGCTTAGCGCTACAGAACAAACTTCTGTGTCCCCAGGAGAGCTTGAACAGAGGACAGAGATCTGACAGTGGCACAAACGGATTCTGAAGAACTGATTGAACTCACCTCCACCAGGAACTGGCATATGTTCTTGCGCTGGTCACCCTGTAGCTGAATTACTTCTCCATATTCTGGATGCTCAATTACAGTACCATTGCAGGCAAATTTCTGCAAGCAGCGATGAAGTAAAACAAATTAGACCAAGCCAACAGGCTGAGGGCACTTAACAATCCCTAATGAGAAGCAATCCAAGTCAGCACCCCCAACCTGAGCAAGTTAAATATGATTTTCCTACAATCTCATTTAAAACCTACCTTCTTAAACGCCTTCACTAGTTTCTTTTTATCGTAATCATCAGCGATCCCTTGGACAGTAGTAAGGGTCTTCCTGCCGTTTCTCTGTTGAATTCTTATATGGATATAATCCTCAGTGCCAGCAGGAAGCAGATCATCACCCTTACTTGCATCAGCAAAGGGGTCTGGGAAGAAAGATCAAGCTCATTTAGAGCTGTTGGGGCTCGGACGCCACTGCCACCCTTCCAAAGCATCTTTTTTGCGCGCGTACAAACTAATACTGAAATCACCAGGGCTTAGGTCACGTCAGATCTGTCCTTGCTGGCTGTCCGCGAACGGGTCAGTCCGGGGCGGCCGGCTTTCCCAGAGCCAGGGAGAGCCTGGGCCTCCTGCCCCAGGCCCGCCCCCAGAGGATGATCACGTGCCGGGGGAGCCTGGGCCGGCAGGCAGCGCCCCACCCGGCTGATGCAACAGGCCGGAACCCGAGCTCCAAGGCGGGGCCAAGCTTCCTGCCCCATTGGCGCGAGCGTTTGTCACTTAGGGCTGGCGCCGCCTCTCACTCCCAGCTCCGTGACAACGGCGGTGACGTAACGGACGTGACGCAGGGGTGGCGGGAGGGGGCGGGTGTGGCCCAAGCCGGCCCGGGAGCCATTAGTAAATGCGCCACCCGAGACGCCGGGCCCGCCCAAGGGCTGCCTCCCAGCCCGCTCCTTCCGGTCGCGCTTTAAGGGCCGACCCCAGGGCCCAATTCGGGGCCCTGCTTCCTGCGAGTCCACACACCTTCTATCAGCCTGCGTTTACGAAAGCCCGGAGCATCCGGCAGGTGTCCGAGCCCGGACACTTCGCCGCCCCACCCAGGCCTCACCCCTTGGACCTCTCCGCAGCTCACCGAAAGAGTGGAGGTTCTGGATAGCGGACATACGATACGATTCCTTTTCCTCGGTGGAAACGGCCTGCGGAAGGCGGCGGCGGCGGGAGAAGGCGGGCGGGGGGGACGGAGCGTCGGGAAGCGAGGGGGCTCAAGGGGGAGGCTGCTGAGTCCTCGGCGGCGGCTCAGTGACTGGGGCGGAGGGGCGGCGCCTGTATTCACTTATATAGCCGCCCCTGTGACGCCAGCGCGCTGCCCTCACGTCCCGGCCCCACCCACGGCGTCGTGGCCTCCGCGCCCTGGCGCCGCCGCTTCCGATTGGTTCGGGGGCGGGGACGCGGGACGGCGCTTGCGCAGGAACTCTTGCGCTGCAGGAGGGCGTCCTCTCGATTCCCCGAGAGGTGGAAGGGGGAGGGAAAGGTTGGTCCGTCTAGGCGCCTGCGCAGTGCAGGAGGAGGGTGTCAGGGTGGCGCAGGAAACTGGCCGAGGCTTCTGGAGCGCGTTGCTTCTTCTGTTCTCTGGCACATTCCACCTGGTTGATCCTGTTGCAGCCCGATCTGCTTGGAAAAGAGCGTTTGCATGAGTTAGATCGGCTCTCCTTAAATAAGGCTTAGATGCTGAACCTCCCAGACGCGACGAATTCCCACTGTCTCATACTCTCCCAGTTACCCACGTAATCTTCCTTACGGATATAGAGCAGCACTTTTAAATCAACACTGATATCAACACTGGTATCAACAATGATATAACTCAAGCCTTAACTTCATCATTTAGATTAAGTTACTCTTCAGATGAATCTAATCTAAAAATGGATTAATCTACCTTAAATACATCATTCATACAATCTAAAGAAAAAATGCCCAGCTCATTAACCTGGGTTCAAGGGGGAGTGAGGCGGGTTCTGGGGGCTAAAAGAATTCAGGCACCCGAAGGGTGTCCTGTGTGTCCTCCAAGTTGTGTGGGGTAGAACCTTACCAGAGAGGAGTCAAAATATTTTCTTCAAAACAGTCAACCTTTCTTGATCTTTCAATATATAAATTGAAATGTTCTCAGTTGCAAGGGTGAATAGAGGGGATTTAGACACCAAAGGCTTCCAGGGGCCAGGAAGGTAAGATAAAGGAGTGTGATGTGATGGGGTGTGGAGGGGACCGGGGTGAGAACTAGGGGTTATCGAAACGATGGGCGATGTGAGCCCCAGGTGACGCATAGAGGGTGGGAAAGAGCCCATTTGTGGGGGCAGGGTGAGAGCCTGCAAGATGAGGTGAGAAACCCCAAGGAAGGAAAATTTAGGTGTACTTGATAGTTGTTTTGATTGCATATTTACTAAGTTACCTTTTAATAATTTGGCTTCCTTGATACCAGGAAGGGGGGAACCAAAGCTAGAAGTCATGGGCATCTCAGACGTCCTTCCCTACCTGCCCTCCACCTAGGAACTTCTGCCCTCATAGACATGGCTGTGCTTGAAAGGGGTTTGAGGAAAGAGAGTGTGAATGAGTTAGAACTAGCCTTCCCAGTTTGCAGACATATTTTGTTATACATATTTTTAAATTAACAACATGGTCTTGCCTATCAATCTTCCCTTTTAGGAAAAGACCCTTTCTGTGCCATTTTAAAGAAATTCTTTCTCTCCTTTGAGTAAATAAAGATACTCTTTTTGTTGTTTGTTTGTTTCAAAAGCTTTTTTTATATTATTTATTATTATTTTAAAAAGATTGTATTTATTTGAGAGAGAGAGCATGAGAGGGGAGGGGCAGAGGGGGAGGTAGAAAGAATCTGAAGTAGACTTTGCACTGAGCTCAAACACAGGGCTCTATTCTGATGCAGAGCTCTATCCAGGACCGCTCTGAGCAGAAACCAAGAGTCAAGAGTTGGTGGCTTAACTGAGTGACCCACCCAGGTGCCCCTCTTTTGTTATTTAGAGAAAGAAAAAAGTGAGAGAGGGGAGAAGCGGTGCTCAGAGGGAAAAGGGCATTTTTTTTTTTTTTTTTTTTTTGTGGCTGGCAAAGCAAAGGCTATTGCGTGATAGGACAAAGCTCCCAAAGAGGGAAGGAACTCGAGAGGGTTGCCCACGAGAGAGTCTTAAACAGGCTCCACATCCCGCATGGGTCTTGATCTCAAGACCCTGAGATCATGACCCGAGCTGAAATCAAGAGTCAGACACTTGACCAACTGAGTCATCCAGGCACTCCTATTTGCTTTGAAAGTTTTCTTTTCTTTTTAAGATTTTTTATTTATTTGACAGAGAGAAATACAGTGAGAGAGGAAACACAAGCCAGGGCAGTGGGAAAAGGAGAAGCAGACTCCCCTGCTGAGCATGGAGCCCGATGCAGGGCTTCATCCCAGGACCCTGGGATCATGACCGGAGCCAAAGACAGACACCTAATGACTGAGCCATCCAGACGCCCCTGCTTTGAAAATTTTAAAACTTTACTTTTAACTTTTACTTATTTTTTAATTAATTAATTTTTAAATTTTTATTTTTTAAAGATTATTTATTTGAGAGAGAGAGAGAGAGCGCGAGAGAGCGTGAGCGCATACAGGAGAGCACAAGGGTGGGGATGGGCAGAGGGAGAGAAAGAAGTAGACTCCCTGCTGAGCAGGGAGCCTGACAACGTGGGGTTTGATCCCAGGGCCCTGAGATCATGATCTGAGCCGAAGGCAGAAGCTTAACTAACTGAGCCACCCAAGCGCCCCTACTTTTACCTTTTAGGTCTTTAAGGCAGGGAACTGATTTGTGTGTGTGGTGTGAGATAGGGATCTAATTTTTTTCCTATATGGATAGCCACCTGTTCCAGCACCATTTATTGAATAACGTATAATTCCCCCGCTGATTCATGCCTTTTTTGTTCTACTCATGTTTCCATTTCTGTGTGGGCTTGTTTTTGGAGTCTCTGTTCTGATGCACTGGTCTGTTTATCTCAAAGCCACATTCCCTTAATGATAGGAGATCTGCCAAAAGTCTTGATGTCCAACAGGATGAGCTCCTCCGTTTTGTTCTTCTTCAGAATAATCTTGGCTCTTGGTCCTAGTTCCCCTTTCAGCCTTGTGGCCTATCACCACGCCCCACATTCCACACCACGGCAGTTCTACGAAGCACCCTGGACTTTCTCATCTCAGGGGCTTTGTGCAAAGGCTCTCCCTTTGCTTGCTACATTCTTCTGTCTTTTTCGTGTGATGTCTCCCACTCATCTGTGGGACTCAGCTGGGACTCAGTTCTTTGGAGAAGACTGTGCTTAGAGCCTTTTCTGGGCCCCCACCCCCTCTATTTTGACATTTATCAAACTGCATTTGGCTCGCCTGTTCCTTGAACTGGCTAGGTAATTTGCTGGGCCCAGGACAAAATAAAAAATGTGAGGCCCTTTGCTCAAAAAATGGTTAAGAATTTCAAGACAGTGACAGCAGAACGTTAAACCACACATGCAGTTCTTCCAAGGATGGGGCCCCATGTGACTTTGCAGGTGGCATGCCCTTGAATCGGGCTCTGCCCCTTCCCTTATTTGTCTCCTGCTGGGCTGTACGTGCAAAGAGCAGGTGCATGCCTACTTCCTCTGTAGTCTGTGTGTGGTAGATTCCTGGCACACGGTGGGTGCCCAGTGCTTGTTGAATGAACACATGGACATATATAGTAAGTGCTTAGTTGGAATGGCTGATCCCTGACTCCAGGCTGTGACCTCTGCTACTGTATTAGAGAGTCCTGGGGTGGAGGATTGAGAAAAAAGTCCTTTTGAGAGGTCTGTCTCTGGGCTCCAAAGAAAGTTTCTAGATCTGGCCTCCTGGCTCAGGGCAGGGATGATAGCCCTATGTCAGCCACATCCCCCAGCTTCTCCTGCAGGGACTCGATGCCTGGTGGCAGCGCTGACCTCGGTGCTCTGTAAACAGCTATCACCAGGAACACACACAGGCTTTGCCCCAGGCAGGAGGCAGTGCAGAGGGCAGGCCTGGAGCAAGCAGCTGGGAAGCAGAAGACCTAGGTCTTTTTTTTTTTTTTTTTTTTAAGATTTTATTTATTTATTTGACAGACAGAGATCACAAGTAGGCAGAGGGGCAGACAGAGAAAGGGGGAGGAGGAAAGCAGACTCCCTGCTGAGCAGAGAGCCCGATGTGGGGCTCGATCCCAGGACCCTGGGATCATGACCTGAGCCGAAGGCAGAGGCTTTAACCCACTGAGCCACCCAGGCGCCCCAGAAGACCCAGGTCTTGATGACCGCCAGTTTCCTGGTGATTCTGGTCACCTCTTCCCCATAAGAGGAGGAGAGGGTGATTTCTTTTCTTTTTTTTTTTTTTTTTAAAGATTTTATTTATTTATTTGACAGAGAGAAATCACAAGTAGGCAGAGAGGCAGGCAGAGAGAGAGAGAGGAGGAAGCAGGCTCCCTGCTGAGCAGAGCGCCCGATGCGGGACTCGATCCCAGGACCCTGAGATCATGACCCGAGCCAAAGGCAGCGGCTCAACCACTGAGCCACCCAGGCGCCCATGATTTCTAAAGCTTTTGCCAGGTCTAAAGTCCGGGGTTCTGTGTTTCCAGGCTGGGAGCATTTCCAAGGAGGGTCTCCAAGAGCCCACAGTCCAGTGTGGAGGTTGTCCCAGCCCTGGGAGCTTGGGGAGTAAAGATGGGACCAGGACAAATTTGTCTGAAAGGGACACCTGTGCTTACTGTGAATACTGCTTATTGGTTACTGTGGTCCCACTTCTGGTCCCTGCCCGGGAGCCAGGGGGCAGGGACAGTGCATGGGCTCTGGAATATCTGAATCTAAGTATCACCAGCTTCCTCTTCCTGGGTGGTGGGGGAGGGGGTGAGGGGGCTGGAGGGTTGGGGGAGGGGCGGGGATGGGGGCTCCATCTCTCCCAGCCTCCATTCTCTTATCTGTGCAAATGGATAATGATGCCTTTCTCTTGCCCTCTCTTTTGAGAGAATTTCTTTCTTTCTTTCTTTTTTTTTTTTTTAAATATTTTATTTATTTACTTGACAGAGAGAGATCACAAGCAGGCAGAGAGGCAGGCAGAGAGAGAGGAAGGGAAGCAGGCTCCCCACCGAGCAGAGAGCCTGATGCGGGGTTCGATCCCGGGACCCTGAGCCAAAGGTAGACGCTTTAACCCATTGAGCCACCCAGGCGTCCCTCTTTTGAGAGAATTTCAAGAGGAGAATACGTGTGATGGGATAAACATATAGCATTATTAAATCACCGAAGAGTTTACGCCAGGTTCCCAGAAGTGAAAAGGGAGAGAGAGAACCCTTGAGAGCAACAGGGGACAGCGCGAGCACCTCAGAATGGGGATGGGACAGAGGTGGGTACTTCCTCATGGTCATCTCCTTAGGCCATGTGGCAAGGGCACAGCTGTGCGGGACACCTGGGCACCCTCGCGCCCCCCCCCCCCCCCCCCCCCCCCCCCCCCGGCGAAGAATTCCCCAGGGCCCCAAACTTGGCATGGAAACAGCAGTCTCCCAAGAATGTGGCTTCGGGGAATGAGTCGCATCCTTTGGAGAAATAGGTGTCTTCTTGGGAACTAGGGCCGATGGATGATCTCGTCCAAGGCGTCTACCTATAGCTCTGGTGCTGCAGGAAACCCTGTGACCCAGAGAAAATCCTGGGGCACGCTAGAGCCCTTGCCACATCCGAGATCACATTCAGGGCAGCTGGGTTGTTCACTGGCACGGGACTTCGCTCGATTTAAAGAAAGTCAAATACATGTCATGTTCCTTGCATTTCTTGCTCTCTATTAGCGAGTCACCACCCACGTATGGAAACAGCTGGAATGCTGCCCCCAACCCCCACCTCTTCCCAGTGAATGAAGTCTGCTATTGTTATCACTTTGGAATGGAGGCAGAGCGGGGCTTGTTTGCGGCTCTGACCCGATCGCATGTGATTACCGTAAGTTGCACGCATGCTCGGACTAGGCTGCCCCCCGCCCCCCGCGCCGCTTGGTCCAGGGTGATACTAGGAAGGGACACGAGGGAACCTTATGGGGTGCTGGAAATGAACTCCACCTTGATCCGGGTGGTAAAAACTCATCGGGCTGGACCCTTAGAGCTAACATGCTTTTGTATATATGTCAGGTCTGCTTTACTCCGCTCCAACCTGCCCCTCCGCCCCAATTCAGCCCGGTTTTCTTCTTGCCCTTGCCAGGGACTCACTTCTACCAACCCAAGGTGGGAACCCCCACTCAGTGGGGAGGATCTTCCCTCTGTACCTCACCTTTGCTCCTTCCCCTTCTCTCCTCCTCTGGAGAGTCCCTTATAGATGGGATGAGGGAGAGGTGGCCTTGCTTGGGCAAGGGGATACAGCCAGAGCCCCTGGTTCTCCTCCCCTGGGCAGGGCCACCTGGATAACCAAGTTGCAGACTCAGGAGCCTCTGGTGGGAAGGATAAAGAGCAGCCTGGGTTCCCGGAGGAAGCCAGGAGCCAAACCTGGCCCTGTCCTCAAGGAGCTGACAGCCCAGCAAAGCTTTGGATGCTGGAGGGGCTGCCAGGTCCAGAGGCACAGAGGGCCCTGCATTCTGATGAGGCACTGGGAGAGGAGTCGCCTAGGTGGGCTGGGGGGTGAGGCAGGATGGACAAACCAGACCAGGAGAAGAGCAGTGGACGTGCCGTAATGGAAAGCAGCTCAGACCGGACTTCCTCTGAGACCACCGCTCCTCCAACCTCCTCCTCTTTTATTTTTATTTTTAAAACTAGTGTAACTCATGTAAGGGTCATCTCCAGAAAGGCCTCTGTGTTCACGCAACAGCAATCTGTTGTCCAATCTGGACAAGTCGTTCCCATGGCCTTGGGGAGCTCTCTTGCCGACTGGGAGAGTGTGGGCGGTTTGCGCTGAGGATCCAGGAGGAAACAGAGAGAGGACTGACAGAGCAAGGTCAGGGTGTCCCCACTCCTCCCTACCACTTGCTCTCGTTCAGCCACACCTCTGCGGCCTGCCCCCAGCCCCCAGCTCTTCTCAGCGTGTCCCCTGGAGGTGGCTGGGCCACTCTGGGTGGCCTCTGCTCTCCCCTGCACCCAACCACCTTCCCCCAATTAAATCCAACTCACTAAGGGCCACAGCAGCCACGGGCCACATGTGGGTCATGAGCCCTGGAAATGGGGTTAGCCTGAAGGCAGATGTGCTAGAAGTGTAACACACACGAGTTTTTAATTTTTAATTTAAATTCAATGTAATTAACATATACTGTATTATTAGTTTCAGAGGGAGAATTCAGTGATTCATCAGTCGCACAACACAGCACTGTTCATTCCATCCAGTGCCCCCCTTAATGCCCATCACCCAGTGACCCCACGCCCCCCACCTCCTCTCCAGCCACCCGGATTTGTTTCCTGGGGTTGAGTATGTCTTGGTTTGTCTCCTTCTCTGTTTTCTTTCTTTCTTTCTTTTTTTTTTTTTTTTTTTTTAAGATTTTATTTATTTATTTGACAGAGAGAGATCACAAGCAGGCAGAGAGACAGGCAGAGAGGAAGGGAAGCAGGCCCCCTGCTGAGCAGAGAGCCCCATGCGGGACTTGATCCCAGGACCCCGAGATCATGACCTGAGCCGAAGGCAGTGGCTTAACCCACTGAGCCACCCAGGCGCCCCATCCTTCTCTGTTTTCATCCTGTTTTATTTTTCCTTCCCCTATGTTCATCCATTTTGTTTCTTAAATCCCATATATGAGTGAAATCATATGATATTTGTCTTTCTCTGACTGACTTATTTCACTTAACATAATACAATTGTAAACTATCTCAGTAATTTTTATCTCAACTCCTTATTGAAATAATATTCTCCATATATTGAATTAAATAAAATATATTATTAAAATTAATTTTGCCTGTCTCTTTTTACTTTTTATTTTTATTTATTTATTTATTTTTTAAAAGATTTTATTAATTTGACAGAGATCACAAGGAGACAGAGAGGCAGGGCAGGAAGCAGGCTCCCCGCTGAGCAGAGAGCCCAATGCGGGGCTCCATCCCAGGACCACGGGATCACGACCTGAGCCAAAGGCAGAGGCTTAACTAACTGAGACACCCCTCTTTTTGCTTTTTAAATAAACAGGGCTTCTAGGACATTTCAAGTTATATAGATGACATATACTCTGTTTCCACTGGGTGGCGCTGCTCTAGATAATTCCAGACGGAAGAGAGGGTTGACTGGGCAGATGCAAACCCATCCTCATACTCGGGGCTTGCCACGGCCTTCTTCTCGCCACCATCAGCCTTATTTCTGTCTCCTGCTCCCTCTCCCAGCCTCTCTGGTTCCCTCTGCCATGAGCTTGCAAATTGCAAGTCCGCTCAGTGATGCTCATGGACTACTGAGGCCGGCCAGGGTTGTCCAGGGATTCCGCCCCCCCGCCCCCCACCTTGAGGGTCCTATGAGCCTTCACCCATCCAAACTGGGTCTCTTTTTGGGCAGGGGGAGAGTTCTACCACCAAGAAGGTGATGTCCTTCTCTTTCTCACTTGCTTAGCCCAAACCGACACTTCCATTGGCTAGTGTCCAAGGGTATCTGAGAACGTTACAAGGTGGTGGGGGTACCGGCCCCCAACTCAGCAATTATTCTCTGTAACCATACAGAGGACTCTTCCAGAGAGGAATCCTGGACAGTAACTCAAACAATTTAAACAAAAAACATTTTTTTTTTTTATCGAATACCCCCTCCATTCTGGATCATGTGCTGAGTGTCTCCCTCTCAGGTCCTGTGGAATCCTGACAAAGTTCTTGTCATTGTCTTCTGCAGGTAAGCTGTCTGGGCTTGGACAAGGACACACTGTGGAGTGGCAACAGCCTTCCTGCTGTGCTGCACGGCCACCTGGAAAAGCTGGGGTCCCGGGAGGAACCTCTGGCTTGCTCCTGTCCTTGTTAGAGGGTTTGCCATTCCCTCAAGGGGCCCACACCTGGGATTGCACCCCAGTTCTCTGCCAGAGCTGGGGGGTGTGGCTCCATGTTTGAAGAGTGAGTCTGGGTGACCAGTGATGCTGCGGACAGGCAGCCAAGGTAGCATACGGACTTGGATTTTTAAAAAAACTGGATATTTAAGTTTGTTCTCTAAACAATGGCTGAACTGCTCTGACCTACACTGAGATGGGTGCATGTCTGGCCCCTGAGGTGTCAGGGAGATGTACAGAGACCAACTGTGGTTCAGAGAGGACTGGGTGTTGTGGTAACAGAGACATGTGTGTGTGCAATGTGTGGGCAGTGTGAATAGATATGGGGGTGAGCGCGTGTGTGTGCCCATTTGCAAATCTGAGCCAGCGGGAGCATGTATCTATGTGTACAGTCCTTTCTTCCTTTCCAGATGCTCCGGAGGAACTGAGAGCTTCCTGGGGACAGCCACGCTTTAGGGAAGGATCTCAGTCCCCACAGAGAGGCCTTGCTGGCTTGACTGGGATTTTGGGTCAAGGGACTCTTTGAGATGCTGTCTTGTTACTTGACTCTTCTGTGTCCTCAGGCAACTTGCATAATCTCTCTGAGCCCGTGTCCTTTCCTATATGTATCAGGACTGACTTACTATACCCTCCAGCTCACCTTCTAAGGAGAGCTGCTCCAGGTGCCTTGAGGGCCTTTCTTGTCTGATGAGGGAGGCTGGGTGGAGCTAAGGTGCTGGGGGAAGGATGGAGACCCCCAGGGAAACTTGAGGGGACTGGAAGTGCAGCCCAGGGCAGCTGGGGGCAATGAAGTGAAGCTGGGGTGGGTGGTGGGGCTGGGAGAGATAACCGTTCCCTGGGGGCCTTATTCGGGAAGCCTGGTGCGCCTGGTGCGCAGGGATCTACCTGTCCCATCTGCATTGCTCCTGCAGAATCTCTAGTCAACTATCCAGTGCTCACTGGTGCTTCCACAGAGGGGATTTTCTCCTGGGGACAGAGTGAGCCCCGGCCTGGGCTGTGTGTGGGGGAAACTGGGATGCCTTGGTTAGGTTATGACTCATTGTAAAGCCTCTGTTTATTACCTGCTTCCAAGGGCCCGGCATTAAGTACTTTATATTTATTGTCTCCTTGAGTCCTCCCGACACCCCAGCAACCAGGAGGAGCCATTCCCTTTTACAGATGAGAACGCTGAAGTTCAGAATGGTGGCATTGTTTTTGCAAGATCGCAGCTGGTAAGTTGCAGGGCTGGCTTCAGCCCCAGCCTGTGACCTTGACTGTGAAGGTGCCCCTGCCCTGAAGGGCTGTCCATACTGGCTTCCCCCCAAATGCCAGACATTGCTGGACTCCCCCTCCTAGAGCTGGGAGGAGACACCCCTCCCCGGGTGGGGTGGCCTGGTGTGGCCTTGAGTGAACTCACTTCCTTCAGTTTTATTTTATTCAAAAATAATGATTATAGGGGCACCTGGGTGGTTCAGTGGATTAAGCCGCTGCCTTCGGCTCAGGTAATGGTCTCAGGGTCCTGGGATTGAGCCCACAGTGGGCTCTCTGCCTGCCTCTCTGCCTACTTGTGATCTCTCTCTGTCAAATAAATAAATAAAACCTTAAAAAAAATGATTTTATTTCCCCATTGTAAAATACTATATTCTTGTTTTTTTAACTTCTCAAAATTCTTATGCAATGAGAATATATTATTTAAAGAATATGATATGTTCTTAATGTATAAAAAATTTAAAAGTAGAAAAGTGACCAAAAAAAAAAAAAATCACCTGTTAAATCAGTTACCGCCTAAGAATGACCAAGATTCATTTTGGCATGTTTCCACCTCTTGATGTGGATATTTATAAAGCTGTCCACTGCTGAGTGTCCTTCTGCTTTGTGTCCTGTTAGCCGTTGGTACTCTTGGCACCTGTTCAAGTTCTCCCCCTAATGGACAATGAATCCATTGTTATTTAAAACACCAGTGAAGGGGCGCCTGGGGCGCCTTGATCCCAGAGTCCT
The DNA here is from genome assembly GCF_022355385.1 of Mustela nigripes. Lineage (NCBI taxonomy): Eukaryota > Metazoa > Chordata > Mammalia > Carnivora > Mustelidae > Mustela > Mustela nigripes. The sequence continues at coordinate 20,246,544 of NC_081572.1, forward strand.
GAGATCAAGCCCCGCATCAGGCTCTCTGCTCAGCAGGGAGCCTGCTTCCTCCTTTTCTCTCTGCCAGCCTCTCAGCCTGCTTGTAATCTCTGTGTCACGAGCAAAACCCCTGTGTCCCGCCAGGAGGTCGCAACGTGTAAAGAAGAGATAGAGAGATGGATATGATGTAACTCACTTGATCTTTATTGGGATGAGGTCCGCACCACTATCGTGGTCCGGTCACAGTCCGCTGACGTTGTCACGGAGAAGGAGACGTCGCCTCACAATCTAGACAGAGAGGTCACCGCAGAAGTTGAGACCGAGAACCAGCGAGTGGTCGGCAACGAAACTGTCGGGGCGTCAGTAGCACCGGCGATGATGTTCTCCCGACAGGAAACTCACTTCACCTCAGTCCAACCCGATGCCTCTTTATATACTGTGCTAAGTCTCCTTCATAAACATATTACATCACTTGTTTTTCTTATGCTTACACACCAAAAACATACACACGTCGCAAACATGTTTTGGTTTACCATATTTCGATATTTCGCACAAGTTAAAATATTTACAACTTGTTACTCCGCGCTAATCTTCTCACTACACGCATATGGTCTAGGCTTATTTGCTATGTGGTTAGTTTGTATTTTGTTCCTTTTGCCTGTTTTCATTTAGTAGGGGTTCGCACTTACTACATATTATTTATTTATTTATTTATTTATTCATTTATTTATTACACTTTATTTATTAAAGGTTCGTATTCACTACACTCTGTCTGTCAAAAAACAAAACAAACAAACAAACAAAAAAACCCAAAACCCAGTAGTGAACAATGTGAACTTTACTCAGTGACCTCTGGGCAGGGGAGGGCACTTACATCCCCCCAACACAGCTCAAGAGTCTCAGCTTTCGAGGACCCCTACTGCTCACTCTGATAAAGGATAGTTGGAAGAAAGGCATGGAGGGACAAGGAGCCTCCCCTTCCCCCTGCAGAGGAAACCACCGTTAAAGGATTTTACAGCACCCTGCAAGGAGCCCTCGACCCTTTTTCACATGATAGAAAGTTGACAAAACCTGATTGGATGATAGGTGCACAGAGGGTTAATTAGATTCAGTCAAAAAACCCATAAAAACCTCTAGAACTTAGCAACTCTGGTGGCCACACTCTTGGGTCTCCTCCCCCTTCAGGAGCTTGTTTTATTTATTTAAGAGAAAGAAGAACATAGAGAGATAGAGTGAGAGGGAGAAGCAGACTCCCATGTGAGCAGGGAGCCTGATGTGGGGCTCGATCCCAGGACCCTCGAATCATGACCTGAGCTGAAGGCAGATGCTTAACTGACGGAGTCAGCCAGGTGTCCCTCTTCAGAAGCTTTGTATTATCATTTTACTATCAATAAACTTTGCTTTGCTGCCCACCACTCTCCGTCTGGTTTACCTCTTCATTTTTCGAAGTGGTGTGACCAAGAACCATGGCACTAAAGGAGAAGAAATCCCATAACATAAGGGTGTCCCTTTCTCCCTCCAGGATCTATCTTTGCTAGCTTCCTCATCTCCCCCTTTGATTCTGTCCCTGTTCCAGACCTTAATCTCTTCTTACCTTGGTTCTGCAATTCAGCGCTGCCCCATGCCTCCCCACACATGCGCGCAGCAAAGACCGGTCTCCACTTGGCCGAAAGATGTGCTGGCTTGTAGGATTTCCAAGAGCATGGATGCAGTCAGATGCATCATTGTGTGTGGAGGGGGGACAGAGGGAGAGTCACATGCAGAAGAATGAAAGTGGACCATTTTCTTACACCATGCACAAAAATAGACTCAAAATGGATGAAAGACGTAAATGTGAGACAGGAATCTATCAAAATCCTAGAGGAGAACACAGGCAGCAGCCCCTGTGACCTTGGCAGTAGCAACTTCTTGCAAGACACGTCTCTCCAAAGGCAAGAGAAGCAAAGACGAGAATGAACTATGGGGACTTCATCAAAATAAAAAGTTTTTGCACAGCAGAGGAAACAGTCAACAAAACCAAAAGACAATTGACAGAATGGGAGAAGGTATTTGCAAATGTCTTATCAGATAAAGGACTAGTATCCAAAATATAAAAAAAATTTATCAAACTCAACACCCAAAGAACAAATAATCCAATCAAGAAATGGGCAGAAGTCATGAACAGACATTTCTCCAAAGAAGACGTCCAAATGGCCAACAGACACAAGAAAAAATGTTCCACATCACTCGGCATCCAGGAAATATGAATCAAAACCACAGTGAGATACCACCTCACACCAGTCAGAACGGTTAAAATTAATAAGTCAGGAAATAATAGATGTTTGCGAGGATGCAGAGAAAGGGGAACCCTCCTACACTGTTGGTGGGAATGCAAGCTGGTGCAGCCACTCTGGAAAACAGCATGTAGGTTTCTCAAAAAGTTGAAAATAGAGCTACCCTAAAAGCCAGCAATGGCACTACTGGGTATTTACCCCGAGGATACAAATGTAGTGATCTGAAGGGGCATGTGCACCCAAATGTTTATAGCACAATGTCCACAATAGCCAAGCTATGGAAAGAGCCCAGATGTCCATCGACAGATGAATGGATAAAGAAGATGTGATACACACACACACACACACACACACACACACACACACACGGGAATACTACTCAGCCCTCAAAAAGCCAATGAAATCTTGCCATTTGCAACCATGTGGATGGAGCTAGAGGGTATTATGCTAAGCAAAATAAGGCAATCAGGGAAAGAAAATTATCGTATTATCTCATTCATATGTGGAATTTAAGAAACAAACCAGAGGATCATAGGGAAAGGGAGGGCAAAAAGAAAATAAGATGAAAACAGAGAGGGAGACAACCTATGAGAGATCCTACATCATAGGAAACAAAGGGAGGGTCGCTGGAGGGTAGGTAGGTGGGGGGGATGGGGTAACTGGGTGTGAGAGGCATTAAGGAGGTTATGTGATATAACCAGCACTGGGTATTATATAAGACTGATGAATCACTGACCTCTACCTCTGAAATTAATGATACAATGTATGTTAATTAATTAAATTTAAATTAAAAAAGAAAAAGTGTGGGGCCCCTGGGTGGCTCAGTGGGTTAAGCCTCTGCCTTCGGCTTAGATCATGATCTCAGCGTCCTGAGATCAAGCCCCACATTGTCAGGTTCCCTGCTCAGCAGGGAGCCTGCTTCCCCTTCTCTTTCTGCCTGCCTCTCTGCCTACTCGTGATCTCTTTCTGTCAAATAAATAAATAAAATCTTAAAAAAAAAAAAGAATTTAAAAACTGTCAAGCTATAAGCAGATGGAAAAAAAAATCAAATCAAAGAAATGAAGAAGACATTCTGTCATATTGGAACAAAATGGGAAACACCAGCATTCACTCATGACCTTTTTTTGGTAAAGATTTTTAATTTATTTATTTGACAGAGAAACAGCGAGAGAGGGAACCCTAGCAGGGGGAGTGGGAGAGGCAATGAGCTAATCCATCACGCCCACACATAGAGGAATTTCCATAAAAACTTTTCAAACAATGGAGTTTGGGGGGCTTGCAGGTGGGTGAACACATCCATGTGCTGGGAGGGAGGTGTACCCCAGCTTCACGAGGGCACAAACTCCTGAGTGTGGGGACATTTCCAGATTTGTGCCCTGTACCTCTTTATCTAGCTGTTCGTCTCTCTGTCCTTGGTAAGAAACGGGTCATGAGTAGGCGTTTCCCTGAGTTCCATGAGCCGTTTTAGCAAATTATCGAACCCTAGGAGGGGCTTAGGAGAACCCCTGATTTGAATGTAGCCAGACGGGACCACTGTGGGTAGCTCTGGAGCACTCCAATTGGGTGGGGGCGGGGGAAGACCAAACGTGGGGTGTTCCAACTGGGTGGGGGCCGGGAGCGTTGGTCATGAAAGAATTCACCTAAGGCAGAACAAAAGAGAAGTTTTGGGAGCAGAGGGCAGGACAGCAGAGGACAGCAGAGGACAGTCAGGGAGGAGTAGGAAGGGGAGGAGGGAGGGGAGGATGTGGTGGTGGTGAGGGAACTCAGTTACCTGGCGGAGTGAGGGAGTATGAGGACCCGTGGAATTTCCCCTTTTTTTGGCAATCTGAGGAACTGTGCCTGGTTGTAACTAACTGCTCAGTTAGGGCTTGTGGTTATTGCAAGGCTGGAGTCCCTTTGCCTTATTCAGTTTTCACGCTCCAGTGTGTGGCTTAAAATTGGCCTCTTCATTAACCAGAGGGCCCACCACTTGGGATCAACTTCTGCAGTGGGGAGGCAGTGGGACTTGCAGGACTGGATCCCTGAGCCCGTGCGGTCTGTGCTAACTCTGGGGAGTTAGCATTGAAATTGCTTGGCGTGGAAAATCCACTCGTTTGGTGCCAGAAGGATTGTGAGCAGAGACATAATTTTCCTTCATTAAGGAATGATGACTCATTATTTTAGGTGTGATAATTGCATGCGGTTATGTTAAGGAAAAAGAGCTCGTATCTGCTAGCTACATATTGATATATTATGAATGAAATGCTATGCTGTCTGGGATTTGTTTGAAAGTGATGTGGGTGGGGCGCCTGGGTGGCTCAGTCAGTTAAGGGGCTCAGGTCACGATCCTGGGGTCCCCAGTATTGAGTTCTCTGCTCAGTGGGGAGTCTGCTTTTGCCTCTGACCTTCCTCCCTCTTGTGCTCTCTCTGTCTCTCAAATAAATAAATAAAATCTTTAAAAAGAAAGAAAATGATGTAGGAGAAGGGAGGGGGGCGCGTCGGGAGTGGAGATCAAGACGATGAGTTGATAATTTTTGACTTTGCAATGGGGGGATGTTACATCATTTTCCCCCCTACTTTGGTGCATTTTTTTTTAAAGATTTTATTTATTTTATTTATTTATTTGACAGAGAGAGATCACAAGTAGACAGAGAGGCAGGCAGAGAGAGAGAAGAAAGCAGGCTTCCCGCTGAGCCCGATGCGGGACTCGATCTCAGGACACTGAGATCATGACCCGAGCCGAAGGCAGCAGCTCAACCCACTGACCCACCCAGGCGCCCCGTGCATTTTTTTTAAAAGATTTATTTATTTGACAGACAGAGATCACAAGTAGACGGAGAGGCAGTCAGAAAGAGAGAGGGCGAAGCAGGCTCCCCGCTGAGCAGAGAGCCTAATGCAGGGCTCGATGCCAGGACCCTGGGACCATGACCTGAGCCGAAGGCAGAGGCTTAACCCACTGAGCCACGCAGGTGCCCCTACTTCTAGTTTTATTCATGTATTATTTCTAGTTGCCTAAAGATGTTTTCACCGGGATTTTCTTTTTTCCTTTTCTCAAAGATTTTATTTTTCAAGTACTCTCTTCACCTAACATGGGGCTTGAACTCACAACCTTGAGACCAAGAGTCATGGGCTCCACAGAAGAGCCAGCTGGGTGCCCCTTCCCTGGGATTCCGGGTAGCGACTCAAAGCCAAGTCCTCTCCTCTCCAGCTTGGCTCTGACTTGTCTAGCTGTCCGCAGTACCCTCTTCAGCACTGAACATCGCCCTTGCTCTTTTCCCCCCCGCACCGTCTCTGCTGCCCGGAAACCTGTTCCATTTGCCCTATTCACTCCTGTCTCCTGCAGTGATTTTTTTTTTCTTCCTGAAGAGACCCTGCTCAAGCTCCACCCTTGTTCTAAGACCTTTGTTGGCTCCCCAGTCCCTAAAATCCTTAGTACAAACTCCATAGATGTCCATCCAAAGACTTGCTCCTTTTCATCCCAAATGAGTTTTCCCTCCCCTCTCCACAACTGCCCTAGGCTTGGGACAAAATGGATTCTTAGAAACCAGAAAGTCTCCATGACTTTGCTCAGGCCAGTGCCTCCACCTGGAGTACCTCCCTCACACCCACTTTGTCAGATCCTACCTGCTGGCCGCAGCCTCTCCAGGTGCCTCCTCTAGACCATGCCCCTCCTCTAGACCATGCCCCCTCCATCTTTTGGAACCGTTTGCATGACCTATTCTGGTCGGTACCTGGCGCTGAGTTGAGTTTCGGATACGTCATTTGGAGGCTCCTCTGCTAGGCTGTGAGCTTCACGCCACGGGCTGTGCTTTGTTCCATTCTACATCCCATCAAGTCCCAGAACAACGTTCAGTTTTGCTCAACCTGAGTGGGCAAAATTTAGGGCTGCCCGTTTAGGACGGAACAGGCGCACTTCTCGAAGTGGCCACAAGATGGAAGCATAGACCGGGCATCGGGACAGAAGGGCATGCCCCAAGTTCCAACTCCCCAGGGACCAAACCCCCGGATAGGTGACCCCATTCCCTTGAGGTGTTGGAGGAGGGTCCTCTCTCTAGGGTTTGGGGCGGTAGGTCTGAGGTGGGGGACACCACCTGGTGGCTTGCTCTGAGTGTGTGCTTATGTTTCCTGTGCCGGCCCCTCCCCAAATTTACTCTGCGGTTCCTTTTCCAGGAGAGACTTTGGTGGGGATGGAAGAAGCACTGGGTGGGGAGTCAGCAGGTTTGGGTCCTGGGTCTGCATTGCAGACTTGGGCAAGTGTCGTCTGTGTACCAGGAACAGGCCAATCACAGAGTCTAAATACACATAAAGCTTCCTCTTTCTGTTCTCTCCCAGGCTCCCTGCAGCTTCCCCAAATCGTTGTCCTAATGATGGGAGGCTCACCACGTTGTCTCCATTCCTGGAATTCATTGTGGCCCAGAGGAGGGGCAAGGTGAGGCTCATGGGGCCTCGGAGGGCCCTGCACCATCTCAAGGCCCAACTTATTCCCTTTAGTGAGGAGGGATGAGCTCCAACCAAGCTGATGGAAAACACCAGGTTTCTGAAAACTCTTGCGCTGTGACCTTGAGTAAAGCTGCCCCCCTCTAGGGGGACCATTTGCCCTCCCTGGACGGTGGGAGGTTGCAGGGTAACAGGGACCGGCAAATTACAAGTGCCTGGTCCGTGGTAGCTGCAGTTAATAATACATTACTATATATGTATTTATTGCCTGAGCCAGCGTTTGACTGTTCTGAGACCAACTGAGACAGCAGGGAAGGATGGTGGGGATTTAGGGACGCCTGAAGTATGTTTGCTGAGGAGCAGGAGAGAGGAGACCGGAAGGACAGAGATGTCCGTGGAGGGCCAGGGATGGTTTGCGGCTTCCCTTAGCGAGGGGGTGTATGGGGGAAGGAGGGCGCCCCGAGGTGGAGCCTCTCTCCCTGGTGGGGCCCCTCGCGGGGCGGCGGGGGTTTGGCGGCGATGGGGAAGGGAGGGAGAGGCTGCGCCAGGCCCGCCCAGCAGAGGGCGCCGCGAGCGCACAGGGCCGCGTCCCGGGTTTCCTCCAGCTCCTTATCCCAGCGGTTTGGTCTTCTGAGCTATGGGCCTCTGCACACAGAAAGGCGGGGGTGGAGGGCGGTGCGGTGGGATACAGGAGGGGTGAGGGTACTGCTGGCCAAGTTGGGGAGTTGTGGGTAGTGTCACCATCTGTGATTGTCGGCCTGTGTCCCGAGGGACTGCTCTTGTGGGTTTGCTTGTAGTCACCGCAGTCATGGCTTATGCATTCCGCTAACGCTGTTGGGCACCCACCAAGTTTCGGGCACTGGACCGTGAGTAAAGTGGCAAATACGGAGCATGCCCTGGTCACCATCCTCCTCCATGATCCAGGTGACAGAGGTCGGCCTAGTGCGCTGGGGGAGCACGGAGGAGGGGCTGAGCACTTCCCACCGCCATCCCTCTCACCGGCAGCATCTCTGTGGTGTGAACTCTGAGCAGTGTTCCCCTGCTCTTATCGAGGAGAGAATCGAGGTTCAGACAGCTTAAGGAACCAGCCCAAGGCCACACAGCCAGTAAAGGAAAGACTGGGATTGTACCTGGGGCCCGGTTCCAGCCCTTCCTCTTGCCCTGGGGCTGCCTCGGTTAGGGGGAATAGCCAGTGAGGCTGTGATCAGGTGAGGGCCTGGGTTGGGGGCAGGGAGGCTACTCTGTATGTCCCCCAGCAGGACAGGAGTTTGTGGGCCGGGGACGTTCCAAGGTGTGATTTCATCCCAGAATGAGGGAGAACTTTTCAGCAACCAGAGCTGCCCAGTCATGGAATAGGTACGCCCAAGGAACAGAAGTGGCTCGCCTCTTCCTAGATGTTGCAGTGGCCCCCTGTTGAACTTGGCATTCACTCAACCCCGCTTTTCTGCTGGCCCAGACGCTGTTTCGCTCCAGCCTCCTCTTGCCCCAACCCCTCTCTCTACCTTCAGTGTTCCTGCCTCTCAGGCTTCTTTCAGCAGCTTGCTAGGCATACTGGGCCTTTGCACATGCCTATCCCCTCTTTGTCTGGCGAGCTCACCCCTTCTGCAGGCACTGGAAGGCTTTCTTGATGCCCCACAAGGTCAGGTCGCTTTAGATGTTGCTGATTTAGGCATCTCTGCTACCCCCAAATGTACCTCGTCCCGCCATTCTGAAATTACTGGTCTCTTCCACGACACTGGCAGCTCTGTGGCAGGGACCACACTGTCTTCCCTGGTGTTTCTCCAGGGTCCAGCAGTCACCCAAGTACTTCCAAGTTACCCAAGCTCAAGAAAAGCTTTTTGAATGAATGAATGAATGAATAAGGAGTGAAGGTAAGAAAGAATGAAGAGTGCATGCAAAGGCAAATGCATAGGTGGGGAGACTTGGGTCAGCAGACCTTCCTGTCCTCTCCTATCACCTTGTGGCCACAGCCCACGTTCTTCGTTCACCCCCCCCCCCCCCAGCAACTGGAAATTCCGACCCACAGCAAACATTTGGTAAGCATCTAGGCACCCTGCTGGGCACTGTCCCCCTGTATTGTCACCCATCAGATGAACAAGGGCAAGGTGACACGTTTTCAGCACAGCACACACTGGTTTGTAGGCTTCAATCCCTGCCTGGAATAGTTTGCACCTTGGCCGGGGGGG
>NC_081572.1:20255497-20272798 GCF_022355385.1 Mustela nigripes
GGGGGGGGGAGGTGGGGGGTGGGAACGCGCCACACCGGCCCCGCCTTCTTTTAGACCCCACCCCGGATGCGCTCCCGGATGCGCTTTCGGAAAAGGCCACCAGATGGCGGCAGACGCTAAAAGTCGGGGCTCAGCGAACGCCGGCCTGTCCCTGACCGCCGGCAGGGGGCACTGCTGCTCGGCCAGGTGCAAGGCTGAGGTCGCTTAGGTTTATCCGCAGGAGAGAGAGGCGGGGTCAGCCTGGACTGGGTGCAAACCGCAGCTGGGGAGCAAAGCTGTGTGGCACTCTCATTCCTCCTCATTCGTACAGTGCGTTCTTAATCTCTGCTTTATAGCCTTCATGGGCAAACTTGATTTGGAAAGGGCCAGATGGCGAGTATTTTAGGTTTTGCTGGCCATATGGTCTCTGTTGCAAGTCCTCAGCTCTGTCCTTGAAGTGTGAAAAAACTCATGGACGACCGGGCATGGTCATGTTCCCATCAATCTTTATAGACATCGAAATCTGAATTTCATGCAGTTTTCACGTGTCATGAAATACTGTGTTTTTTAATCTTTTATAAATTTACTTAAAGACGTAAAAACCATTCTTTGCTCTTAGGCCAGGCCACCCTGGGTCTAGCTAAAGTCCCAAACCAGTGTCTGGTGTATAGTAGGTGCTCAATTAGTGCTAACTGGGGTCAGCCATTCAGGAGCACTCAAGAGGGGTCCATGGACCCCTCTGTCCAGCAGCCCTAGGAGTGGGGCAGGACACTCTCCTTCCAGTTTTGCTCCCTGGATCTCCACCACTCCTCACAAAAGCACTCGGTGAAGGATGTCTGTTCCCACTCTTCCTTGGTGATCTACTGGTGGCATTTTCACACCCATGCCACTGCCGTGACCTTTCTGTCCTCTTAAGGAAATCCCAGCCCTTCTCATCTAACAATGGGCAACTTCACTGGTCACTTTGTAAAAAATTGAACTTTATTGAGGGGTTGAGGTGTTCATCTGTTTTAAGTGTGGAGTTAATGAGTTTGACCCCAAGGAACCCCCTCCAGTCAAGATAGAGAGCATTTCCCTCACCCCCAAAACTTCCCTTGCACCCTTTCCTCATCAATGTTGGCTTTAAAAAAAGTCTCCCAAGGGGCATCTGGGTGGTTTGGTGGGTTAAGCCTCTGCCTTCGGCTCAGGTCATGACGTCAGGGTCCTGGGATCAAGCCCCGCATCAGGCTTTCTGCTTGGCAAGGAGCCTGCTTCTCCCTCTGTCTCAGCCTACTTGTAATGTCTCTTTGTCAAATAAATAAATGAAATCTTAAAAAAAAAAAAAAAAAGAAGTCTCCCAGTTATCATGGGATTTGACCAGAAATAGAGGCTCGAGCAGGTCCCATCTGTCTCCACCTGGGGAGTGGTGGCTGCATTGGCGTTCCCTTACCCTGCTCTATTGTGAGCTCCTGGAGGTCGTGGAGAGGCTGAGCCCACCTCTCCACCTCCACCAAAAACTTCCCACTGAGTTGAATTAGGAAGAGCAGGAGGCCACCACTCAGGGTGAGGGTTTGGGAGTGGGGCTGTGCGTCTCAGGAACTAGTGGGAGGCCTGAGGTCAGCAAGCAGGGGGGTGATCACTCCACCTGGAGTTTGGACATCTGGCTCTCCACTTACTCTGGCCACTGTCCAAGTTGACTCAGGGAGTCTGGATCTATTTGAATAAATTTACATACATTAGCATAGGTCTCTGGTACTTTTTCTCCTCACCTTGTAGGGAAGGAGGAGGCTGGATCTGGGAAGTGGGTAGACAGGACAGAGGACTCGGGGTGTTGGGGGAGACCGTGGGCTGCAGGGCCCGGGGCAGCTCCTGGGATGCTGATGCCTGTCCTGGGAGCAGGTCTGAAGTTAAGCCCTGACCCTTTTTGGATGATGAGGAGGGCTGCTAGAGTCTGCAAATCTGGATACTTACTATGGGAACGAGTCTGGGCTGGGCTCCCCAAGTTTCTCTGTCTGGAATGTGCTAGTCATTCAGCAGAATTTTCTATAGCAATGAGAAGATCCTGCCATTGTAAGATTGAGCCAGAAGACAGAGAAGAAGCCAGGTTATATGAGCCAGCTTCATAAAGCCCAAGGTGTGCCACGTGAATCTCTGCTGCCAGAGATAACACTCAGCCCTGGAAGGGGGTACCTCGGTGGGAGGGGGGCGCTCAAACTGTTTTGTGATCCAGGTACGGGTTACACGGGTGCGTTCACTCTGTGAAGACTCACTGAGCTGTACATTTGTGAATTATCTGTGCATTTTTCTGGATACAAATAAAGCATTGAAACAAACAGACCAGATTTCAATTCTGCGAAGAATTCCCCTCACATTCCACTGCTAAGAGCCCCTCCCAGGCTGCTTCCCTCCCTCCTGCCTATCCTTTGAAGCTCCAAAGGCCCCAGCTTCTCCTGACTTGTCTTCCTCTCCCACTGGGCTGTGAACTCCCAGAAAGCCCATGTCCTGGTTGTCCTGTGTCCCCTGGTGTGGGATGGGCACAGAGCTCAAAACATGGGTGATTCCTCAACAGCTCTCGGTGGCCCAAGAGGCTCTGGTGCCCTAACCAACCTAGAAGGGGGCGCTTCTCTTTACTACGTGTTCTCCTCCAACCCCCAAAGGCTGGCATTAAAATACTAGGCTGTGGCCTACGACTAGAAGTAGGCTAAGGATGAGACAGCAGAAAGTGCCAGAGGAGACAGAGGTGAGACTCAGGGGTCACTGGGTGGGCCTGGGTGTTGGAGCTGCTCAAATTCTGGGTCCTCAGCACCCTTGCCTCTCACTGATACTCCTTTTCACATGGCTTGTGATCACTCCTGACCCTGCGGCCACCTGGGTCCCTGCTGGGCCCCCACTTCAGACCCAGGGAGGCAGAGGCTGAAGCCCAGCTTCACTGGCCTTGGCCTTGTGCTGGGGCTGCTCCGAACCTGCCAAGCCCTGAGCCTGACTCACCCCTGCCCTCCCTGCCTTGCAAGCTGGGTTCTCCCTGCTGCCATCTGAATTATAGGGATCTGCAAGCAGGGCAGAGTCCCCTTGCCACCTTCTAGAACTTGTCATAGAAGGACTTTGGGCAATGGTCTGGATTTTCAGGCCTCAGTTTCCTTTTTCTGTAGAGTGGGAGAAGAATTCTGGCTGCCTTGATGTCAGACAGGCTTGAGGGTACAGGAGAACTTGGGACCCATACATGTGGGGAGCAAATGGTGGGTCGGGAGAATGACCAATGAGGGTCTTGCAGCCCGTCCCCTCCAGCTGTGCTACAGTCTGTATGGTGCGGGCAGGGGAAGGGTTGGCTGGTGCTGTTCTGAGTGTTCCGGAGGCCTTGGTCTGACTTGATCCTGCCTACAGGCCTGTTCCCCCTCTGGGCCTCAGCTTACCCTTTTGTCAAGGGGATCACTGCGCTCAGGTCCCCACGAGCTCTGAGGCTCTCCCATTCCCGCGTTCTGTTTGGCCTACATGGGTGTTCTTTTGGAATCAGTTTCTAAATCTTAAAGATTGAGAGGCTTCCCAATCAAATCTGGAGTTTCAGCTTCCTGAGTACAGATGAGATCGGGTCATTTTGGGATTCCCACATTTGCAGGCCTAAACTGGGACAGCGCCTCAGGAAGGGGCCTCATCCCACCTGGAGGCGCAGCTCTTCTCACCGTGGGCACGTGGCGTGGGGTGGGGGGGCAAGCTGTTCCTGCCCAGGACCCTCAGCTCCCAGCTCTGGCAGTCCTAGGCAAGCCCCCTCCCCAGGCCCAGTGGCCTAGCCCTGGCACTTGCACGGACAGGCCTCTTTTCTCTTTTGTTTTCCCAACTTAAGGCTTTGGAGGGCAGGTCTGGATTGGCTTGGCCTTATGAGCACATATGTTTATCCAAAGCGGAGATCTAGATCTTGGGATTTCCGGGGGGCGGATGGGTGGGGTGGGTACAGAGACTCAGTCGGGGCCAAGGGACAGTGTCTGTTTGTGTGGTGATGGCTTTCTTCCACCTGGGGCCACATCTTTCCCTTTCCCTGTGAGGACCCCTATTTCCGGGGGTTCATCCTGGCCACAAGGCCCTTAAAGGTTAGCTCCTTGCCCGTCTTGGCCTTACCTCCAGGCTCCCCACCACCAAACGCCCACCCTCATTGTGTTCTTTGTGGCATGACCTGTCCACATGCTCGAGTCTGTTCCCTTTCTTCCCCTGGCAACCCCCCAGCCTGAAGACTCAGCTTCTCCACCCCTGTGGAAACCTTCCCTGCTCTGTCTTCTTGGGGCCTGCCTTGGGGCTGTCTGCGGCCTTCTGCACAGGCTGTGTCCCTGACACGGGGATGGGACCTCAGTCCTGCCTGCCTGCGACCTCCAGCAGAGAGCTAGGCACCGAGGCAGGGGACCGAGGCCGTGACAGGGAGCTGGTGAGAAGTTACCAGGGGTCAGGCCCAGATTCTATTGGCTATTGGTTGGCCATTCTTGGGAGACGGAGCAAGGGTAGCCCCTCCCTTCAGGGACAGCAGAAAAGGAGGGCCCTTTTCTCTAAAAAACCATTCCTGGCCACTGCTCTGGGTTGCCGCACTCAGCTACCCCTTGGAACCTCAAGAGTGCCAGCCCTGGGCTGGGCATTGGGCCTTCAAAGAGGTGGGAGAAGCCCTCAGGGCCAGGGGCTCCCAGCTGGCCACAATTCCTGACCCATAGCCCGACTCCCCAATCTCTCAGCTTGTGAAGGGAGAGCAGAACTCAGGGGGCCCCCTCAGGGACTACCCGGGTTAGCCCCTGACACTTTCCCGATGGGGAAACGGAAGTTCAAGTGACTTGACCTGGTCCTAGGACCCTCTTCTGGGTTGCCTGAACGGGGCTGTGGCGTGGTCAGTCCTAGGGGTCGGGACCTTGCAGGGCCTGGCCCCCCAGCCCCAAATCGGAGCGGCAGAGGAGCCTGCCTTCCCCCCCAGCATGCTCTACCTGGCCTGTCGTGTCCCAGAGCCAGCAGAAAGGGGGGCCGGGAGCAAGTCTGAGTCTGCCCAGCGAGCTGCGAGTCTCAGCGGGCCCTCCCTGCCCGCAGGCCCCGGGAGCGGAAAGTGAGGGCTCCACACCCCAAATCCTCTGCCTTCCCTCCCCACCCACACATTCAGCCTGGGGCCCAAACACGGCGGGGAGCCAGCCTCCCTCCTTGGTAACCGAGGCACAACACCCAACACTAGAGACCGTGTGTCCTGCCAACGCCACACCCCAACCTGCGCCTGCACACCAGCTGGAAGCCTGGCTGGGGAGGAGGGGGAGGGGAGGTAGGCAAGAAGCAGCTGGAGACCCATCCGGCCCTTCCCAAGCTCAGGCTCCCCCACCTCCCCCAGGGCTATTTCTCCAGTGGCAATTGATTGTGTGGCCCCCAACCCCAGCCCCTCTGCTGTTCCTGAACTTCATAGGCCTTAGGAGAGGAAAGGTCAGGGACTGTTCTGAAACATAGGAGAGAAGTGTAGGTCTGAGGAAGAAAACCCTCCAGGGCCAGCCAGGTGGTGGGAAGGGTTCGGGGCGGGCGGTCTGTCTGCCAGGGTCCCTCTGCCCTGGCCGAGGGCCACACGCCTCCTCCCTGGCACGGGAAGGATGGCAGGTTGGCTGGACCCCAGGTCTAGGCAAAGCGGGGGGCAGTCTGAGGTAGGTCCATCGTGTCTGGGGGCTGGCTGGGTGGTTGAGCAGAGGAACGTCAGGGCCTAGGGAAGTGAGGTTGGCATTGGGAAGGGAAGAGCAGTTTTTCTGGCCTTCGCTCGCCGTTGGCTTTCACAGTCCAGGCCAGAGAATGCAAGGAGAGAGTGAAAGGCAGACAGAGTCTCTGTCCCGAGGCATCCCCCGTCTGAGGAGGGAATGTGGCCCCAGCTATTGGGGATCTCCTAGCTGAGGGAGGCACCCAGCTGCTGTCCCGGGGAATTGGGCATATCCATGTTGGATGACAGGGACAGAGGCCTGGGGGACTCACTCAGCTCTGCAGGGAGCACGGACCCAATCAAGCTCCCTGGGGTCTTGGCAGATGCTTCTGGGACTTGGGGAGAGGTGGAACCCTGGAATCTTTCTGCTTTTCCTCCCTGAGTAGAAGCACCCTCCCGGAGCTGGGGGGACCCTCCCCCTTGCCACGGCTCATCAAGACGCTTCAAGATTCAGCCGTAGCTTCCCCACCACCTCAGCCCCAGGCCCTTTTCACAGAGGAGGAAACTGAGGCTCAGAAAGATGGCAGGTCTCACGCTGGAGTCACATGGGGTCGGACACATGGGGGCACCCCCCCCCCCCCCGCTTTCCTGCCGTCTGAAATGGGTAGACACCTCTGGGTCGCACAGAAGAGGGGCGAGTCTGACATTCCCTGCCTTTCCTCTCCATCCTGAGGCCTGGTGGGGGCTGTCACGGCTCCTGGCCCCTCTCTCAGGCCCCATCCCCCGCTTCAGCCCCCAGGGGCCAGGTGGGGAGGGCGGAGTGGGAGAGACCTGCTGAGGCTGCAGCTTCCCGGCCCACCCAGGCTGAGTCAGGGCCGGCCAGGAGCCAGGGGGTGGCACCTCTCCCAGGGCCGGCCTGGGCGGCGTCCACATTCCTCACAAGCGGGGTGCGTCCGGGCTTGGCCAAGCCAGGTGCTCTGTGCCCCGCCCGGGCCCCCCACCCCCAAGCTGCCTGAGCCGGCTCAGCTCCACAGCCTTGTAAGGAACACATCTGGCCCCACTTGGAATGGGGTGTGGGA
Source organism: Mustela nigripes (assembly GCF_022355385.1). Lineage (NCBI taxonomy): Eukaryota > Metazoa > Chordata > Mammalia > Carnivora > Mustelidae > Mustela > Mustela nigripes. Next base: position 20,262,164 of record NC_081572.1, read on the forward strand.
ACTGCTTGCCTTGCAAGTCCTTGCTGGGTGGGGTACAGGCTGGAAGGGGCCGATGGTGAAAGCCCAGCACCCACAATAGCTACTGGGGTACCCCAAGTACCATGCCCTCCTTTCGCCTCTGTACTTGGAGAGTTGGAGGCTGACGCTTAAGACTGTTTGTCGTTTGGGCCTTGGTCTTGCCGGTCGCTCAGCAAATGTTGATGGAGCAGTGAAGGGCATCTGAGAGCTGGGGGGTGGCCAGGGCCCCACAAAACCCAGGGAGCAGCAGGCTTACATTCTCTTTGTTGTCTCTAGTTTCTGAGCAAGGGCTTTGTCCTCACTGGCTTGGTGCTCTGTGTACCCAGTGGGGACCTAGGGCAGAGGCTCCAAGCAGGGTCCCATGCCCACAGGGACCCTGCTTCCTCTGCACTCCCTTTGGGCACTCTGTATTGGCACCTGGGGCTGGGGGGGGCATGTAGGGGTCAACCAAGGTCAGTACCCCCACTCCTCTGTGGTGAAATTCTGCCCACAATCTTCTTCCTCTCTCTGGGCCTGACTTTTCTTTCCTGTAAAAGGGAAGCAAGGCCCTTGGAGTCTTGGTGGGCCGAACGTGACTTTGAGATCAAGGAAGTGCTTGGAGTCCCTGAGATGGGCTCTGCTGGGATCCCACCTCTTTCCCACCAGGGCCCTCCACACCCCCAGCTCAGCCCCAGCCCAGCTCTGCAACTTCCCCATTAGCCTCTGCAGGTCAGGCCAGGCTCCTGATGGGGGTGCAGGGTGGTAACTTGAAGTCTGGGATTTGGGGGCTCTGCCCACTTTCTCCCTCTTCCTCTGAAGTCTGCTGGTGAAGAGAGCATTTCAGTTACTCCAGTGAACGGCTGGGGCCCCCCCCTGCCTGGCTGTTATCCTGTTCTACAGCCCTCAGCAGTTTTGAACTTGGCCTGTGGGACCTGGGCTGGTCTCCTCGGTCATGCCCCTGCAGCAGGCAAGGCCTGGCTGCTCCTTGGGCGGGCCTAGGGCAGCTCGGGCTGCAGAAATCACTTCCCAGGCTTCGGTGGGAACAAACCAGCCCTGGCCCTGGGCCCGGATAGGGGGGGCGTGGGAATTCTGTCTTGCATGCAAAGTCGGGAAGGGTGACACCAGGGCTGTGGGAGGAGAGGCCCGGCGATGAGCTGAGATGTCACACCTGCACCTGTGAAGGGCAGCGGGCTGGGCTCTAGGCAGCGGGGGGACCTGGGTTAGGAGAGGGGGAGTAGAGTAGGTGCGGCGTAGTTCCAATTAGCCCATTGCTGAGCAGTAGTGGGCAGGAACTGGGGCAGGGACCCCTAGGCACCCCTCTCCAACCTTCCTTTGGCTGAGCCCGTGGGCTGGCCCTGTGGGGTCACCTCGTTCTCCGGGACTGTCTAGGGACTTTGGCTGTCATCTGTCCTCCTCTGTCCAGGGCCCTGTAGCAAGAGGATAGCACTTTGTCCCAGGTGGTAGTGCTGTTTGCAGAGGAAAGGGGTGCCTCAGCTCCCCGAAAGCCCCATCTGTGTCCTGGGGCTGAAGATAGTTCCATATGTGTGTGCACGTGTGCGTGTGTGCATGGGTGTGTATATGTTGTGGGGAGACAGTTGTCCCACTGGAAGTGGGCTTCTGGACATTTGTACCAGAGTCCCTGCAGCTGGATCCTGAACCCTGAAGGATTCTGGGAGTTGGCACTGGGAGCTGGGCGCAGGGCTGCCTGGGAAATCGTGGGAACAGGTGAGAACAGGCTGGAAGGGTGTGGCAGCTGCTGGAATGTGTGGACGGAGCAGCCCCACCTTCACTCATCCAGGAATGGGTCCCGGCTGGGGAGCCAACACGGCGCCTTCCCCGAGCTGTCGCCCGCTCCGCTCTCCCAGGCCCCCTAGCCCTTGCTCCCCACTGTGGGGTGCCCACACCCCCCTCACTTCTGGCTGGGGCAGAGCCAGTGGCTTGGCTGGGGCAGGCTGTTTGGGAAAACCTGGCGTCTCTTCCCGAAGACTGTGTCAGGCTCTTGGTGCTGTGTGTTTGTCTCTGACCCTCTGTCACTCACAAGTTAAGGAAGAATCTGTGGGGGTTCCCTGGACCCGTGGACATGGTTTGGGGACTAGATGTGTTTCTGGGATGGGGGCCGAGGGCACCTGCTCATTCTGGAACTTCTGGACATACACTGTCAGCCTCTGCAGAGCACTACGTCCTCTCCTGCTCTGCACACCAGGTCAGGACTCCTTGTGGACTTGAGGAGAAAGGCCACACTCCTCCACATGGCACCCAGGGCCTTCCACACACGGGCCCCTGCCAGCCTCTCCAGGCCCAGCACACCCCCTCTGTCTTCCTGGCTGACTCCCCTTGTCCGGGATGTCTCACTCTTTCCCAGTGGTGCCAGGCCCCTGTCTGGGAGGCCAGTGTCTACCTGTGACCCCCATGTGTACAGGTCCTGCTCAGATGCTTTCTCCATCTGTCCTGCCCCTGGAGCTGTGACGGGGGTCCCTCCAAGTGTTTCCACAGTTCCGCCTGCTCAGCCTCCACAATGCCCTTGCTCAGTCCACTCATGAGGTCCAGGATCCCTGGAGACAGAACTTCCCAAGATCAGGGCCCACTGTGGGTCCCCTGTCATGTCCACAGGCCCTCCCTCATGTGGGTCAGGCTGTGAGAGACTGAACTAATGAATGGTTGCAGGAAGTTTGGGGACTCCCTCTGAGGCGTGTGGACTCGCAAAGGGCTGTCACATGAACTACTTCCTTCAGTCTGAGGAGAAACCACTCTCTACCTTGGGATTGGGTCTCCTGGGAAGATCCCAGAAATCTCTCTTGAGAGCAAAGAGGGTCCAAGCTCCTTCTCTTTGCCTGGGACGACTCAGGGTGAATGGGCCAGAGTGTGAGTGGCAACTGGCTGCTTTTTGTGAGTGTGTGAAAGAGTGTGTAAAACAAAGCAGTGAGAGGCTGTGGGAGTGTACCCAAGCTGGAAAGGGCACAGGGGTGTCCATGAGTGCGTAACAATGTGAGTGTGGGGGGTCTGTGAATGTGTGTGAGTGTGCAAGGCTGTGAAAGTCTACCTGAACGTGTGAGTGTGGATATGAGTGTGTGTGCGTGTGTATGTGTGTATGTGAGTGGGAATGCATGTGTCTGTGTGATGTGTGTGAGAGCTGACTGAAAGTGTAAGTGTGAGAATGTGTGTGAGCTGACCGGAAGTGTGAGTGTGAGAGTCTGTAAATGAGTATGTAAGTGTGTGGGTATCAATCTATGCACGTGTGAGAGTACGTGTAGGCCTGTGTTGATGAATGTGTGAGTCTATGAGCATATGTGAGTGTGATTATGTTAAAGCTGTGGGTAAGGGTATGAATGTGGGAGTCTGAGTGCGTATATGTGGATGCATGAGTGTGTAAGTGTGAGCTTGGGGGTACGATTTATGTGAGAGGAAAGTGAATGTGTGTGAGCCATGTGTAAATGTGTGAGTGTGAATATGTGTGAGTGTGCAAGGGTCTGAGTCTGGATATGCCAGTCTGTGAGCAGGTGACCCATGTGTGTGTCAGCTGTGAGTGTGTGTGAGTCTGATAAGTGTGTGAATGTGCGTGAGCTGTGTGTAAACGTTTATACTGAAGGGAGGTTGGTGGGAGACCCAGTGCAGGAGGAGAAGCTTGGTTCTCCCCTCCCCCAAGGCCATGGTCAACCCCAGGGAAACTCAGAGCCACCGAGGGAGATTTGGGGAGTCCCAGGGAGCTGGAAGTCTCAATTTTGCCCTTGGGGATTTATTTACTCAGAGGAGGGGTGTTTTCCCCATCCTAGAGAAAGCCAGGAGATGATTCTTTATTTTTAAAAAAGTACTTCTGAATAGATTAAAAATAATATCTACAAAATACGGGTAGGGTTTAAGAATTAAGGTATAACAGCCCCCTGTGCACCCACCACTCAGGTTTGGCAACGTTGCCTAGTGTCCCGTCCCACGCCGTCCCTTCTCCCAGAACTCTTTCCTTGCTTTCTTTGTAGATCTGAAGCCACTCTCCGTTCTCCAATCCTAAGGGTTAGGGTTAGGGTTAGGGTTAGGGCCGGTGCGGCTGGGATCAAGTTCCGGGCGAAGCCAGAGCGGCTCAGTGCTGCCCTCTGGGGGCGCGAGACGCCAGCTTCTTCCTGCTTGGAACTAGCGGGAGAAGCCCCGCCCAGGCCCCCTGCAGAGACCCCACCGGGAGGGGAGCACTCACTGCGCCGCACGCATAGCGACACTGATGTGCATACTGGCCACTCACAGAGTTTTGCATATAGACACACTGAACGGCGTGGGCGCCGCACTCTGAGTGAGGTATTCCCATGAGAGCCAGCCAAGGACAGCGGCTGTGTCTCGGGACCAGGCTGCAGGTAGCAGGTGGTCCCCACCGAGGGGAGCGTGGCCTAGAGAACCTCACACTCGGGGCTGGGGGAGGAATGTTGACTTTGGTTAAGTGGTTTAATAGAAGGACCTAAGCTGGGGGTGGGGAGGAGGTCTTTGGACCTGATGCTGGGAAGTTTTTTTGGGATAGAGAATGGAGGGAGGGGCAGGTCAGCTTTAGAAAGGAATTTCGTGTCCTTTGGCCTAGAGGCAGGGGGATGGACACAATGGCCCACCCTGGGCCCCTGGTGCCATGGGGGGGGGGGGGTCAGGATACTGGAAAGGGAGGAGCCGAAGATGGTGAGTCGGGGCTGGTGTGAAGCGCAGGTAGAGGCTGTCTCCAGTCCCTCCTCCAGCCGGGGCCGCACCTCCCAGGACCGCAGAGCAGAGGCGCACGACCCAGGGAGGCCAGCAGAGGGCGCTCCCGGTACAGATTTGAGGCTCCCGCCTGCGCGTCTGGGAGTTTAATAGGGGATGGTTCTTGGAAAGCCCCAGGCCTGGAGTCCTGATAGAAGCATTCCAGTTTCTCCTTTGGGAACAACCAAACGTAGGGGTGAGAAGAGATGGCCTCATGAGGTGGGAGCCCCATAGTGTCCCCTTTCTCCCCTCCCTCTGCTGCCTGGTTAGCCACTGTGTCTCCATTCCCTGATCAGGGTCTCCCGGTGGTGAGCTTGAAACCCTCCCCAGAAATGTGACTGGCCCGCCTAATTGGCCCTGGAAGTCTTCCTCTGCACCACTTTGGTCTGTTGGGGCCACCCAGTCTTTCTAGAAGGTTTTCCAAGGGTTCTAGCCCCAGGGCTCTTGCCTCTGCAGTCTCCCTGGTGACCTCACTGGTTTCCTGCTTTCCTGGTTCACCTCCAGGTGTAGGACTTCGTGGCCTGGTGTCCAGCGAGGTCTCTCAGCTTATCTAGAGTCCTCGGGACCAGATTTAGCCGCTTGCCTTTTGCCACGGCTGGTGGGCACAGCCAGGTGTGGCTGGCTCAGATGAGGTGGCCAACCCCATCAACTCCTTGAGAGGGGCGGTGCTTGATGGGAGAGGAAGTCCCTTGAGTTGTGAATGCCTCCTTCTGCTTCCTGACATCTCCATTTATGCAGACACACCTCCCACTCAGGCTATGCATGTATCCATTAATGTCTAGAGTTACCAAGCACCACCTGCTGTTTCTGTTCTGGAGACATTGAAGAAGGAGGTCGGGGATGGTCCCTCCCTGTGTCTAGAGGAGGGGACAGGTAAATAGGTGTGGCCACATGGGGTAGTAAATGCTTAGAGAGCAGTGAATTGTTTTTTTCCTCTGAACCTTTGTTTCCCTCAGCCTGACTCTCCCAGTCAGTGGCGTCATTATCCTCCCACTGCTCAACCCAGAAAGTACGGAGTCATCCTGCTGCCTCCCCCGCTCGGCCTGTCTCCCTGCTGGCCATGGGGTCCTGTCCTCATGCTTACCATCTCTCTCCCGGGGCCATCGCTTCATCCCCACGGCTGGCCCTTGCCCCCATGCAGCTTTCACACAGCCCCCAATGTGAGCCCCTTCTTCAAACTACTGGATGCCTAGATGCATCGTGGAAACCATGATCGAATGTGATTGGAGGGAAATCATCTGTTGAAAAAAGATACTGTTGACAAAGTTGGAAGACCACTTGCCAACTGGGAAAGCCCATTTCTAACTCATTGCCTAAGGCCTCATTCCCACATTTGCGGAAAGCTCACCCAAGTCTGGAAGGAAAAGACCCTCCCGGAAAAAGAATAGGGCTGGGGGGGGGGGGGGCGCCTGGGTGGCTCAGTGGGTTAAAGCCTCTGCCTTCGGCTCAGGTCATGATCGTAGGCTCCTAGGATCGAGCCCCACATCGGGCTCTCTGCTCAGCAGGGAGCCTGCTTCCCCTTCTCTCTCTGCCTGCCTCTCTGCCTATTTGTGACCTCTGTCAAATAAATAAATAAAATCTTAAAAAAAAAAAGAAAAAGAATAGGGACAGGGATGCCTGGGTGGCTCAGTGGGTTAAGCATCTGCCTTCCGCTCAGGTCACTGTCCTGGTGTCCCAGGATCAAGCTCCCTCCCGTGTCGGGTTCCCTGCTCAGTGGGGAGTCTGTGTCTCCCTCTGGCTCTCCCCCATTTTGTGCTCTCTCTCCCTCTCTCCCCAATAAATAAATAAAATCTTTATAAAAAGACATGGAAACTGGAACAAGAGAAGACTTCAACCATCCAAAAGACAAACATTGGAAAAACAACAGTGACAGACAAAGCTTTGAACCTTGATGAGCCCCTGTGCTGGTGGATGTGTAGGGACATGCTCTCAACATGGCTGGCGGGAGTGAGAAGTTGTAGAACTTTCACAAGGAGACTTTTTTTTTTTTACTGTGGGAAATTTGAAATATACACAAAAGTAGGGAGAAGGGCAAAACCAGCGTCCGTGGGGGCCCCCGGTGACTCAGTCTGTTGGTCGTCTGCCTTCAGCTCAGGTCAGGATCTCAGGGTCCTGGGATCAAGTCCTGCATCCGGCTCTCTGCTCAGCAGAGAGCCTGCTTCTCTCTCTCCCTCTGCTGCTCTCTCTGTCAAATAAATAAATCAACAAAATGTTTAAAAACAAACCAAAACCCCCCAAACCAATGACCATATGTCCATCAGCCAGTTTGAGAATTGTCCACCTGCTGCTACTCTTGCCCCTTCTCCCTCCCGCTGGCCTCTTGTGTGGAGGAGGCTAGAATATCTTCAAGCAAACCCTGTCATTTCAGTTCCCTTTGACAGTGGCTATCAAAGTAAGCGATGGATTTAACCCTTTAACCTGGTAATCCCACGGCTAAAATCGCCCCCATGGAGGCATTTGCCAAAGTTCCTCGTGCTTCGTGTTTGCGGACGTTTGTGCCACTGTTGTGTGTAAGAGCAAAAAAAAAATCCTGGTGACCAGAGAGGTGATTGGTAGGGACAGGAGTAATTAAATTACAGCTCATGCTTGTGAGGCATTAAACAGAATGAGGTGGCTCTCCAAGAGATATAACTAACTGGGACACTGAGGCATTGATGAGATCCCATTTCTATGATTAAAAAAATCTCTATAAATAGACACACTAAAAATAGAGCACAGCAAAGCTTGGAAGACTCTCTAGAGCTGCAGGACAAAGTCCAAACTTTTTTAGTGTGCCTTTCCAGCCTTGTTTGAGTCGTTTCTCCCACGGACATGGCCCTAGGAATTGGCCCAGAGATTCCCAAAGTGGGTTCCACGGAACCCCAGCCCCACCTGCTCTTCCTGGAAGTGGCTCCCTGGGTGAGTAAGTTTGAGAAACACTTCGCTCTTTAACGCAACTCCCCCATCTCCCCTTGGACAGTCCCAGTGCACACGAGCTTGTTAAGGACTGTGGGAAGTCTGCAGTGAAATAAACAATTGAAAACTGACAAGGCTGTGCCCTGCACCCGTCTCTCAGGAGCACCGGCTGTGCCCAGCTCCTGTGCATCAGGGATGAGGACCGCTGGTCTGCGGGGTTGGCGCTGCCCCTTTCTGGTGTTAGGTAGCTCCGTTCTCTCCCTTGATACCCCACCCCTACCCCAGCCTCACTGGCTCTTCTTTCTAGTCTGCAAAGAGGTGTACCTTGATAGTGAGCTCAACTACTCAGTCAGATAATCTAGCCTTTCCTGTCCATGGCTGGCTCCTTCCTTAATTCAGTTTCCGGCTTGACTGTCACCCAGAAGAGGCCTCCCTTGGCCCCCCTGACCCCGACCTCTCCCTTTGTGCTTTCCTGGAGAACATATCATTCTCTGGTTTGAGGACTGCCCATGTCTCTTGCTAGAATGTCTGCTTCTTGAGAGCAAAGCCTGTTGTCCTGATCACCAGGCCCCCGGAGCCTGGGCCAATGACTGGCACGCAGTAGGTGCTCACCTAAGAGTAGCTGAACAAAGGCATTTCCTTACGAGATCCAACTTCCTTCTTGTTCCTCTGGGGCCTTCCTGGAAGCGTGGGTGAAGCCTGGGCCTCCCGGGGATCCCCAGCCCACCCGGTGCATTCTCACCTATACCTGGACGATTCCCCCCCAACCTTGTCCTCTCTGCCTACAGAGCCCTGCCCTGGCTTCGAAACCCAGCTCTGTAGTCCCTTCCTGTGAAACCGTCCTGAGCGGCCTTCCTTCAGCTCCTCCCGAGATTTGTGCATACAAACCTTTATCAACACACGGAAAACACTGGGCTGTGATGGGCTGTTTGTGCGTCTGTCTCTCCATCACCGGCCCGCGCTCATTAAGGGCAGGGCTGGGCTGACTCAGGGTGGAATTCTCAGCACCCAGCCCGGTGACTGCCGCACAATGAACACAGTCAATGGTGCTGAATGAAGTCCAAGTGTGGGCTCTTGCCGCCTACATCTGTTCAGCAAGCAGCAACCGGACACCTGCTGTATATACGACACAATAAAATATTATATAATAAAATAAAATGCTGAGTTAGGCCTTATATTGGGCCCAGAGAGGAACAGAGGGCCCAACTTGTGGCCAGGAAGGATTACAATTCTAGAAAGGGAACAGGTCCACTTCCAAATAATTCTAACACCAGTGAGAGTGGCTAGCACCTGTCAGTGCCAGCATGGGCTAGGGGAGTGTATGAGTTCCCTAGTGTTGCTATAACCAATTACCACGGACTTTGGGGCTTAAAGCAACACACATTTGTTAGCTTACGGTTCTGGAAGTCAGAGATCCGAAGTGGGTCCTACGAGGTGTCAGTGGGGCTGTGCTCCTTCTGCAGGCTCTGCGGGAGAATCTTTCCTTGCCTTTTCCCGCTGTTAATGGGTGCCCACTTCCCTGGCTCATGGCCGCTTTCCTCTGACCTCTGTGCCTGTTGTCACATCTGCTCTGACTCCCACCTTCTTGCCCTCCTCTTACAATGACCCTTGTGATGATGGTAGACTCAGCCAGATAATCCCGAACAGTCTCCCTGTTGTAGTTAAAAAAAAAAAAACAACCCTTTATATGCACCTACTATCTCTTTTCTTTTTAAAAGATTTTTATTTATTTATTATTAGAGAGAGTGTTTGTGCATGGGAGAGAGAAAGGGCAGGAGCAGGGGCAGAGGGAGAAGCAGGTTCTCCACTGTGCAGGGAACTCGATGCGGGGCTCGATCCCAGGACCCTGGGATCGTGACCTGAGCCAAAGGCAGAGGCTTTAACCCACTGAGCCACCCAGGCGCCCCACATTGTGAGTTTCTTAACCGCATCTACCAAGTCCCTTTTGCCATATTCTATGCATGTTCTCATGTTCTGGGGATGGGGAAGTAGGCATATTTGGGGTATGTTATTCTGCCTAGCACAGGAGGGGAAGGATTACACGCCACTGCTGAGAGGCTTCATAGCTTTGGAGTCACTGAACCCTTACTGAGTCCCTGGTACCAGCGAGGCCCTGTGCCAGCTGCTGTGACTTACTACCTCACCTCAGCCTCACGCGTTGGTCATGGAAGTCTCGTGGCCTCCTTTTATAGATGAGGGAGGCAGCTGAGGTTGGGAGAAGGGACATGAGTTGCCCAAGGCTACACAGAGTTTCCACTGACCTCAGGTCCCTGGAGTTGCGCTGCTAATCACCGATAAGATGTGCCTGACCCTGGAGAGGGGGTGGTCTGACGATTAGGAGCTGGGGTGCTTCCTTGACAGCACCTTGCTGGGGAAAGCTAGGGAAAGGTTAAATAACAAGCCTCCAGGTCCCCAGGTCCCGAGACAAGGCAGCAGGACAAGGGGGGGCTGCGAGGTTTAGCGGAGGGAGCTGGCTTCTGGCCAGCAGGTTGCGGAAGCTTCGGGACGGGCCTTGATGGGGAGGAGTTGGTGGGAGGTTGGCGGGGCGGGTGGGCAGTGTGTTCCGTGGAGCCCAGGCCTCTGCACACGCGTGCTCCTGCTCCGTCCTCCTGTTTTGTCCTTGGAAAGGACAAAGGACCTTCCTTCCTCGTGTGGACCTCCTCATTTGGGAATCTCCTCATTTGGGAACGCTGGCATTGAAGGACCTTCTGCCTCCTCCTGCCTGCCTTTTGTCCACTGTTCCATGATTCTCTCTCTCCTGCTCCTCCTCTCAAGCTTTTCTCTCCCTTAGTCTTTCTTCCTTCATCTTCTCTTCCCTGGTCCTCCTCCTCCTCCTCCTCCTCCCTCCCCTGGGCCTCATCATCCACCTTCCCGTTTCTTCTCCCTGATGTTCCTCTGTGGTCCTCCCCCCCCTCATCCTCCCTCTCCTGGTCCTCCCCCTTGATCCTCTCTCTCCTAATCCTCCCCCCTGGTCCTCCCCATTCTCCTCTTACCTCTACCCCCTGTTCCTCTCTCTGTGAGCCTCTCCCCCCTCCCCCC
>NC_081572.1:20272898-20283377 GCF_022355385.1 Mustela nigripes
CCCCCCCCCCCGCCCCCATCCTGCTGGCCATGCCAAGTGAAGGATGAAGGGAGCAGGCCATGCTCAGAGCACCCCTGGGCGCCCACAGGGGAGACACAGCCCTCAGCCCGAGCAAGCTCCCGGTCTGACAGGGGAGGCACAGCAGCTGCTTTAGAGGAATGTCCAGTCTGAGGGGAGGGACAAAGCCTCTCCCTGGGAGGGAGACTGGGCTGCACTCGCCGCTGGAGGACAGCACTCTAGAACATTAAAGAAAAGGTACCAGTGGGTGTGGGTTAATAGGGAGCGACTGGCGTCTCCGGTGAAGAACAGAGTGGGCAGGTGGGGAGGCCTGGAAGCCTGGGGTCTTGGGAGGCGGGAAGGAGCCTGAAGCCCTTTCAGGATCCGACTTCTGTTCCCTCAGGCGCTGGGGCCCCCTCAGCCAGTTGGCAAGGTAAAGTGGGGAGAGGGTGTGAGCCCCAGGCCTAGAAGGGGAGCCCACCTGATGAAGTTCTTGAACCTAGGTGAGGTTCAATAGGGTGAGGTTCGGAGCCGACGGCTAAGAAAGAATTCTTTAGACGTCTTTGGTGCAAAAAGGTGGTTTATTAGAGCACGGGGACAGGACCTGTGGGCTGGCAGAGATGCTGCTGCGCCGGGCATGTGAGGAGTGGCTGGTTATATACACAGGAGTTGGGTAGGTGAGGACAAAGGGGTGTTCAGAAGGGCTATTGGGGTAAAGAAGACTGTCAGGATATTGAAGGCCTGGTTACTATCAAGCCAAGGCCACTTTCCTCTAATGCGGCACTAACATAAAGACAATTGGGAGTCTCCTGGTGGAATGTTACATTCCTGCTATCAAACTTCCCTGTTAGTGAGATTTAGGTTTAGAAGAAATTTAACTTTATATACTTTTCTTTCTACCTCCGCCTCCTTTGGTTTTTTTATGGAGGGGAGGGTGACGTTAGGGCTTGAGGAACTGAGTTATGTGTCTTTAGAAATTGGGCTATTGATAAGGTAACTTCTTTGTTGTAAATCTCAAAGACATTTGTAAACCAAGAGAGACTCCTGCCTTGCAGGACTGTGATCTCTGCAAGATAACCATTTGCTCTTCTTTTAGGGCCATCAGGGGTGCCTGTGAAATGTCACACATATTACCAAGGGGAGTGGGTGGAGAGGGGGTGCAAGGCGCCAGCCCCTGCTCCGTGCTCCGCCAGCCTCCTGCTCCCTCATCACATCTAGGCTGTTGCCCTCAGGCCAGGGAAGGGAGAGTGGAAAGAGGGAGAGAGAAGAGCAGGAAGGACAGGGAGAGAGGGGAGAAGTCCGTTGTGTCAGGCTGGAGTCTTCTAGCTTGTGGGAAGCAGCTCGACTTCCCACACGTGCCTCCCTCAGGCCCGGTTCCCCGCCCCAGACTTCCTCTCCACCCATTCCCACCGGTTCCTGCCCTCCCTCCTTGCTCTGTCTTTCTGCCTCGGTCCCATCTTGGCCACTCAGGCCTCTGGGTCCTTCTTGGGGAGGGCCCTGGGCAGCTAATATGGCCCTGCCTGGAAAAGGGAAGGTGTTCTGGGTGCTGTGATGGGTCCACCCGAGGCTGGTGATTCCTGGAAACCAGTCAGAGGGAGGCGGCTGCATCTGCTTGTCCTGGAGGAGGGAGCACCCAGACGTCCCTGTGTGTAAGGGGACACTGGAGGACCTCCTGACTCTGAGTCCCCTAACAGGGAGGAGACTCTCAGGAGCCCCGAGAATGTTCCTCATCACCCACAGCCTCTGGCATGGAGGGTGGGGCTCTCCTTGGAGCTAGACAGAAATCCTGGGGCCTTGGGTCTTGGGACAGAGGCTGAGGAGAAGGTAGAGGAAGAGGAGGATTCCCACCACAGAGGGCGGGTGTAGCTGAGGCCGTGCTGGCCAGGCAGGGGCCTGTGGGCTCCTTGGTGGTCCTGCCTCTCCCATCCCAAGTGAGGTTCCCACAGAGGAGAGGTGAGAAGTTCTCATTGTCTATAGTATGTGGACAGGAGCGGACAGGTGCCCTAGCAGCAGGTGTCGGTGGGTTGAGTGAAAGTCTTTGGGACCCCTGAAGGATTTGAGGCCCTCTCCTCATCAGCTAAGCCAAGGTCCCAGCAGGGAGACCACCTCTGGACTCCTAGGCCTCTCAGTTTTCTGACCTCACCTGTTAGGGACCCTTTTCCTTGGTGGAGAGGGGAGGTGGCCATGGTTCCTATTTGTGTCCCTGTCTCCACCCCAGTCAGGGCCCAGCCTCCAACTTCCAAACCATACAACAAGCACCCGAAGTGTCCAGGCCACGCCCTGGGTCCTGGGTGGGGTGGGAGGTGGGCACTGTCCTAGAGGGTAACAGTTAATGCTTGCTGGGGGAGCTATTGGAGCCAAGGTCAGCTGGGCTGATGTGGTATGACCTTGGTCAGTATTAAAATGTGTCTATTTTTTTTTAAGTTAATTTATTTATTTAGGTAATCTCTACACCTAATGTGAGGCCTGAACTCATGACCTGGATAACGAGAGAGCGGCATGCTCTTCCGGCTGAGTCAGCCGAACGCCCCTTAACATGCATTTATGGGACACCAACTGTATACTGGGGCCTCCAGATTATGATACACTCCGAGGCTTCCATCAACATCACAGGGGTGGGTGTGGTTCCAGGGACCCTCTCCCCACACCCGTGTTTCTGCTCAAATCTGAGGCAAGGCCTGTCTCCACTGCCCTGGTGAGCACCCCGGTTTTTCAGCAACCTCTGGAGAGGAGCCCCAGGGCCTGTGGGTTAGTCAAGCCTCGGCTGGCATGAGGGCACTCTGGAGGGACTCTGGGGGTGATCCCAGCCATTCTCTGGCTTCCTCCTCTGGTCCCCTCTGCCACTGTGCTGGCCCCCCAGCAGCTTCCGCGGCTGGAGCTCTTCTTTTCATCCTCCATGTGGGCCAAGCCACTGACGACTGCAGGGGCCTGTGGGTCTGGTGTTTGGCTGCCAGGGGCCTCTCCCTGCCGGGGGTGGAGGACAAGCCCAGGCAGGAGGCGTCACGGCTGAGAAGACCTCTGTGCAGCCCTCCAGCGGGCTCCTGTCAGACCTTCCTCCCCTCACAGGGAGAGTGGGAGCAGCTGAGGCCCTAGCTCTGCTGCTGAGGCCGGGCGCCCCCAGCCTGGCCCCTCCTTCCTGCTTGCCCTGCAAGGGCCCTTTGCCTCAGTTTCCTCTCCATACTGCTGGGAAGATGTGGCGAGGGCTGTCCCAGAGCTGTATAAGCAAGTGGGCTGCCCAGGTCTGCTTAAGCCAGATATAGTCGTATTCTCCAGAGGGCCAAGGAGGCCTTCTGGGGTCTAAGTCTGCCTTTTCACTCAGCATGTGAGGCCTTTCTGGGTTGGGGTGCCCTCAGGGATCCATAGACAGTGGCTCTCCCTCCAAAGAGCAGGGACAAAGGGCCTGGGAGTCACCGGTGTGGGGAAACAAGCCCAGACTGGGGCACTCAGTCTGAGGTCGTGGTGGGGAGGGGGTGGCTTGAGGGACCAGATGGTGGTGGTGGTAGGTGAGGCCTTGGTGATTTTGGAGGGAGGAAGGAAGGTTCATAAATTCTCTGCTCCCTGAAACTGAGACTTAAGACTAAGGTCTGGGAGTTTTGGAGGCAGGGTGAGGGCTGAACTGGGGGTTCAGCTTCAGGTTCCATGTGGAAGGCAGACACCCAATGAGGCCTGCCCGGAGGGAGCAGGTCAGGTAGCTCCTGGGGGAGAGGGCTCCCTGCGGACGTGGCAGCGCAGGGATGGGAGAGTCTGCATTGGGTGTTCTGTGCCAAGGTAAGCTGCTGGTACAGGGCCTGTCCCTGGCCCACTCAGGGGACCCCGGGTCCTCCCTACAGACCATCTTAGATGGCCAGGAAGTCCTTCCTGATGTCTCACCTCATGAGAGAACCCTGGTGGTCTGCCTTGTCCCCTCACCTTGGCTTTGGAGCGGTTTCTCCACCCTTCCACTCTAACAACCCTGGGGACCCCCAGAATTCACAGGCTGGGCCGGAGCAGGGTTAGGTTGGGGCGCATCCCCTCTCTCCCAGATAGCTTGCGCTGTCTCCACTTCCCAGGCCAGGAGACATCCTCCCCTGAGAGGACCCCCAATTTCTAAGCAGGGAAGTCCTTCCCGCAGTCTAGCCTCAGCATGGGTGCTCTGGCCTGTACGGTAGACCCAACTCCCTCCCTGTCCCCGTGTGTGGGCTGAGAGCCTAGGCCACCCACATGGGAGCCTGGTTCGCCCTCCCCTGCCTGTCCCTCAGGCCCTGGCCACCCCTGGAAGCTCCCCCATTCAGACGGGCCTGGGGCAGACGTCAGTGTCCCGGCAGCGCCTAAATCGTTAGCGCCGAGGAGATTAGGCTGTAATCTCTTGTTGGGCACGGGCGGGTGCCAGCTGCCAGGATGTGGGATGGCACTGCTCCCTCGCTGGGGCGGCCCTTCCCCGGGGCACAGCGCTAGCTGTAGCAGCCTGCTGCATGGGCCCTGCTGTGCTTCCTCTGGGGGCCCCTCTAGAGTGGCTTTCCTTCTCTGCTTCATTCTGTCCCCTCTGGTCTCAGAGCCCTGACCCCAGCTTCCCTGATGCCCCCATCTCTCTAGATTCCCTCAAAGACCACGGGAGGCAGGAATTACCCTTGTTTTACAAATGAGGAAATTGAGACTTGTGACTTGACTTCCTGTAAGGCTTGGATCCAAAGCTCCCTCAGGCCAGCGGCCATGTCAGTTCCCCTCAGATCCAGATCCCTCAGGCCGGGGTCTGTGTCCCCTCCCACAGAGATGGACCCATCAGCTTGGGGTTGAGGTGGATTGCCCCCACCCCCGGCCTGGGGGGCTCTCTCAGGGCCATGTTGTGCCTGGGAGAGGGTGTCACCCTGAATTTCTCCACCCTTCTCCCTGGGGCCCAGGAATGCTGGTTGGGGGGCCAGACCAGCCTCTGGGTTCCAGGCCTGTGGAGCCTTGTTCCAGGCCCCGCTGGATCCCAGGGCTGGGTTCTCCGGACTGCCCCCAAGAATGAGCTCAGCTGCCTAATTGTGGCTGAGGATGGAGGTTCACCCTCCCCCGGGGCTGTGGCTCCAACACCACCTTTGTTTCTGAACAGACAATGGACTGCTAAGAGGCCACCCGCCCAGGCCAGGATCAGGCAGGAGAGGGGGCCCCCCGCGGGGAAGGCACTCAGCATGTCCGGCCTGAGCCCCAGGCCCTGGGCGGCTGGTACAGAAGCAAATTACAAGGCTGGGGTTTTGGCTCTGACTTCAAGGACAGGGGGCCCAGCCCCCCTTTAGCCTGGCTATAAAGGGCTGCCTGGGGTCCCTGTCCAGACCAGACCCTGCTCCTGACCTGTGGACACCATGGCTGCCACCACCACCAGCATCCGCCAGTTCTCCACCTCTGGCTCCGTCAAGGGCCTGTGTGTGCCCGGTGGAGGCTTCTCTCGGATGTCCTCCGTGCGTGTTGGGGGTGCCTGCCGGGCCCCCAGCCTCCTGGGAGGCGGCAGCTGTGGCAACATGTCTGTCACCTCCTCCCGCTTCTCAGCGGGCTTGGGGGGCGGCTACGGCGGGGGCTACACCTGCAGCCTGGGTGGGGGCTTCGGATCCAGTTTTGGCGCGGGCTTCGGCTCCGGCTTTGGCGCTGGCTTCGGTTCCTCGGACGCCCTGCTTGGGGGCAGTGAGAAGGAGACCATGCAGAACCTCAACGACCGCCTGGCCTCCTACCTGGAGAAGGTGCGGGCCCTGGAGGAGGCCAACACGGAGCTGGAGGTGAAGATCCATGACTGGTACAAGAAGCAGGGGCCCGCGCCCGCCCGTGACTACAGCCACTACTTCAAGACCATCGAGGAGCTGCGGAACAAGGTGTGTGGGCTGGGCAGCTCCCTGCCCTCTGACCTTAGGACCTTCTTTGAAGTTGGGATCCCTCCCAATTTTGAACCCTCTGGGTCAGGCTCTCTGCCTGTCTCATCTCCTCTAGGCAGCCCTCCTGAATGGGTGGCACTTGCCTTCTACCCCCAGATCTTGGGGATTCAGTTTATGCCCTGTTCACTGTGCTGATTTCACAGAGTCTAGCATATTCTCCTAGCTGGTTTCATTGTGTGTCTTCCTCATTCTGTCCATACTGGTCTCTCTGGGGGTTCCTGAGGGAGGGAGCTATGTCTTCCCACTCAGACTGGAAGCTTGCAAGGGAAGGTGTTTCTCTGTTAGTCTGAAGGAGAACACAACACACCCACATGCTCGTGACCTCTAAGAACAGGGCCTTGGCATTCTGATTCTGTGAACATGGCATCTGGGTCTTCTGCACAAGCCTCCTCCTGGAGGGTCCTCTGGTGCTGCAGCCCCCAGAGGCAGGTGAAAGTTCAAAAAAGTGTGGGGATGTCTGGGGGGGAAGGCGGGCTGGGGCCTGCTCTTCTGTGGTGTAGAACCAGGTCTCGTGCTCACTCTGTGAGGGGCTTTGCCTGCTCCTGCCCGGGACCTCAGCCAGGAAGGGAAATCCTGCAATTGCCCCCTGGAAGCAGAGCTCCTGGGAGTGCCAGATCAGATACCGGGCTTGGTCTGAGCAGTGGGAAGCCCAGGGGAGCCCTGGTGAGTCAGCGTTCCAAGCTCCGGGGTCAGCCAGCTGCTCACCATCAACCCCCAGCCCCTGGAGCATCAGGTCTCCGCCCCTCGGAATCACCGCATCCCTCGGGGGTTTTCCCAAGGGCCCCTGTCGAGTCCCTATCAGCTCCTGAGCAGGGAAGTGGGGGGGGGGAGGCAGGTCTGTAGGCCACCGAGGCCAGGGTTGGGCTCGCTCTGGAAACAGAGCCTGACCCAAGGTCACGTCACAGGGCCTTCCAGGGACTCAGAGGCCCATAAAGAGGCTATTGGGGCAACTTGGGCCTGTTGGGGCTGCCTCCTCTGACTTCTTTCTGCACAACAGCCTGCAGCCTTAGAAACGTCTGGATTCTTCTTAGCTCATCTGCTGCCTCCACTGAGACCTCCTCTCTCCTCCCCCCACATGGCTCTTGAGTACAGCCCCTTGACATTTCTCACAAAAGCAGTGGCAGCCGTAGTCCTAATAACTGACCCTCTGCCCCCTCTAGAGCTCCTTCCCTGTTCTCCTTTAAACCTCTCTGACGAAAAGAAAACTTTGCTCCAGGTTTCAGGTGGGGCTGGTCATAATCTTACTCATTCATTAATTAGTTGATTAATTAAACTAATGTTTCCTGGGGGGGGTGACTGCGGGATGGGTATTTTGCCCAGGGCTAGGGATTCCGAAGAGAATGGTCACAGATGAGGCCTTCACGGAAAAATCACAGTGGGAGAAGTGCTGTTGGGCAGGGAGGAGGTGTGACTGGAAGGAGGGGAGTCGAGGAGGGCTTCCTGGAGGAGGTAGCAACTGAGACTAGAGGTCAGTTTAGTTGAAGAAAAGAGAGTGAGGTCCCTGCAGCTTGGGCAGGGGAGGGTGACTATGTATGGGTCTCTGTCCTGGCCTCATGGCTACCTGTGACCCCACCATCCTGGGAGGCTTCCAAGAGGGTCCTCAAAGGGGGAGGTTGTGGGAACCCTCATCTTCTCTAGTTGGCTCACTCTCAAAGGGCAGCAAGAAGGGTGTTGCCGGGCCTTCCCATAGTGCTTGCTCACCTCGCCCACTATGCCCCCCAGATCCTGGCGGCCACCATCGACAACGCCAGCTTGGTCCTACAGATTGACAATGCCCGCCTGGCAGCCGATGACTTCCGCACCAAGTGAGTCTGGGCTTCCGGAGCTGCCCCCGGAGGCTGGTGCTGGGTTGGGCTCAGCACACCAGAACTCTCTGTGTGTACAAGGGGGTGTCCTGGGGCACCCCCCCTTGGCTCATGCCTCCACCCTTTCCAGGTACGAGACGGAGCTGAACCTGCGCATGAGCGTGGAGGCCGACACCAACGGCCTGCGCCGGGTGTTGGACGAGCTGACCCTGGCCAGAGCTGACCTGGAGATGCAGATCGAGAACCTCAAGGAGGAGCTGGCCTACCTGAAGAAGAACCATGAGGAGGTGAGGTGGACCCTGGGGAATGCGGGACTGACTCTTACAAGGAGCAAGGGGATTGGTGGCCCTGGCCCCCAAATCCTCCCCGGCCAGGGCTGCGCCCTCAGTCCAGCTCCCATCTCTGGTGGGTTTCTGGCCCCGACTCTGGGAGACCCTCAGAGGGCCCTGCGTGAAGGCTGGAGGTCCCTCTCCCTCCAAAGATACTTCCCTTGTCCCTCAAGGCATAGTCTGCCAAGCGATGGCAGTTAACTCTCTAATGAGCAAATCAGCACAAGAACATGTATGCTAATTACTCCAATTAATTGTAATAGTGATAGTCATAACAACAGCCGAAATCTGCTCAGCACATTACAAGTGATTCATGGCAATTAGCTCAGCTGATACTGACATTGGCGCTGGGGGCGGGGTGCTCTTCCCTCCCTTTCCTGGTAAAGAAACAAGCAAGCTCAGAGAGGTTAAGGAATTTACCCAAAGCTGCACAGGTTTATCTGACCCATGTCCACACCCAGGTCTGACCTCACCATTTTGCCATCACTCCTACCTCCCTTTTTTCATAGAGTCTGGGGTCCTAGGGACCCTAAGGCTCAACACAAGGATGGGGATCCCAGACCCTGTAGGAGGACTGATGAATCTGTGGCTTCCTTCTCAGCTGACCTCTGGGCTGGCCTGTGCTGGGGACCCTAATCTTTGAGTAACAGGAGCCCAGAAAGTGTTTCTACTTGTTTCCACTTGGTTTTGAGGCTGGTCGTAGGGATTGCACGCCTGCAATAGATTAACATTTCCTAATGAGGTCTGGTTCTGCACTGTTAACCAACATGGGGCTGCTTCCCCTGTGCTCGTACTGTGTGGTTGGTGGTAGGGGGTAAGGCAGGCAGTCAGGGCCGTGAGGCTGTCCTGACTTATCCCCTAACATGTTGGGGAGTTAGCATCTCTCTTTGCCCAGCATATATCGGAGCGGGGCAAAGTCCATCCCCGAGTGCACGTTGGGGGAGATGGTCCATATTCACAACCCTGCGTGTTTGTAACAAGATCACATCTGTTCCATCTTCAAGGAGAGGAACCATTAGGCTATGTCTGTCTGTCTGTCATCTGTACCCATCTCCCTGAGGCAGACCCCAGGATCTCTCCCTGGGATGACCCTGGTGAAATCCTGCTCTCCTCTCGCCCAGGAAATGAATGCCCTCCGAGGCCAGGTGGGCGGGGACGTCAGCGTGGAGATGGACGCTGCCCCCGGCGTGGACCTGAGCCGCATCCTGAACGAGATGCGCGACCAGTACGAGAAGATGGCGGAAAAGAACCGCAAGGACGCCGAGGACTGGTTCTTCAGCAAGGTGGGTGGCCGCGTGTGAGCAAGTGTGCACATGTGTGCATACGTGTGCTGGGTGTCAGGGCTGGGCTGGAAAACCTGCAGATCCACAGGCTGTCCCAGCTGGAAGGACCTTTGGAAACCAGTTGGACCCAGTGCTCATGTCTAGATGCAGAATGGGAGGCTCAGAGAGGCCTCAAGCTCGCACAAGCCGCACCGTGGCTCAGGGAACAGGTCCAGATCTCGTCATCTCTGTCTAGGACTTCTCCCAGCACATTTGTAGGTGTGTATGCTTTTGGAGGAATAACTCATGCCTGTAGTAGACACACACTGAGCAGCTACAGGGCCCAGCACAGTCACGGGCATGGAGTAAAACCCAGTTCCTGTCTTTGAGCAGTGCTCAGTAGGTCCATCAAATACAAAGCAAGGTCCATCGACTAAGGGCCGGTGGGCACAGAGGGTGTCTGGGTGCTGGTGTGTCTGAAGCCCCACAGAGGCCAGGGAGAGGCAGGAGGAGGGAGACAGTCTGGGAGGTCAGGGTTCAGGGGCGGACCCTGTCCTCTGCCCCCTCTCTGCAAAGCTTCTCCAGTCCCTGTCACCCACCCTGCCTGCCTTTCAGACGGAGGAGCTGAACCGGGAGGTGGCCACCAACACCGAGGCCCTGCAGAGCAGCAGGACGGAGATCACCGAGCTCCGCCGCTCTGTGCAGAACCTGGAGATTGAGCTGCAGTCCCAGCTCAGCATGGTAGGCCCCGCAGCCCCCTCCCTGGCCTGTACCCGTCACCCCGGGATGGGCCCAACCTCACAGACTTCCGCTCAGAGGAACCTGAATTCCCCACCCAGCCTGTCACTTCATACTCGGTGACATGGGCCCCTCTCTGCCCCCGTTACTGCCCCGTGGCGTCAGCAGCACCCATAAGCCCACACTGGAGGAGGGGTTCCCCCTTCTGGGTACTCATCCTGGAGGCGGGTCCCAGCTTGGTCTCACCTGGCCACGTCTACACTGGCCCACAGAAAGCCTCGCTGGAGGGCAGCCTGGCGGAGACCGAGGCCCGCTACGGGGCCCAGCTGGCCCAGCTGCAGGGGCTCATCAGCAGCATCGAGCAGCAGTTGTGCGAGCTCCGCTGCGACATGGAGCGCCAGAACCAGGAGTACCAGGTCCTGCTGGACGTGAAGACGCGGCTGGAGCAGGAGATCGCCACCTACCG
>NC_081572.1:20283777-20487042 GCF_022355385.1 Mustela nigripes
CTGGGGCACATGCCTGGCTCAGCTGGGGGTGCTTCATCCAGGCGGGGAAGTTGGTGCTGAGGGGACAGCACGGGCAGAGGCCAGCAGGCACAGAGGTTTGCAGGAGGTGACACGGGGAGCACTGACTGGGGCCCCACTGTTGGGGAGCGCTGAAGACCCAAACGAAAGCATCTGGGCTAGGTCACGTGGGAAGTGGGGAGCCATGGAGGGATTTTGCACAGAGGAGTGGTGCTATTGTCAAGATGTCTTAGAACATCCACTCTGGCTGTACAGGGAGAAATGCATCCGTGGGGCCCCAGTGGGGTCAGGGGGACCTGTTGGGAGGCCAAAGCGCAGTGTCAGGCCAAGGGCAGCCCTACTGTACGGCGGGGGTGTAGGGCCGGGACAGGAAGGTGGTGTGTGAGGAGAATGTGTGGTAGGTAAGAACAGCAGGGCTAGTTGCCTGAATGTGGGGGCGAGCGTGGCTTGCTGGCGGGAGGCGACACACGGTGAGTGAGCACATGCGGGAGTGGGGGCGCGATGACCCTGCGTTTCTGTTTCTGATGACTGTGTGGCTGGTGACGCCATTACCCGGGACGGGAGGAAGAGCAGGGTGGGTGCTGATCTGGCTAGAGCTGGGAGGGTGGATCAGGGCCCTCCTGTATGGTGACTGGGAATGTCCTGGAGTCTCCACGCTAAGTCACGCCGTCCAGCTTTTTGTTCCTTGGCAATGGTGAGGTCAGCCTGTATTCTAACCACAGTCTCGCAAGCTTTAATAGAGTCTATTTGTTGGGCCCTTTGGGATATGGGAAAACCTCTCACTCAGCTTCTCCTTGTAAAACGCTGGTTAGCCACAAAGCGCCTCTGGGTCCTCTTTTGGAGTGTCCCCTTTCCTCCGTCCTGCCTACTTGGCCTGTGCCCTTTGACCCTGTGGTTGCTAATCTTTGCCATGTATTCTCAGCTGTGATTTCTCTCTGGTTTGCCGGGACCTCACTCCCCTCACCCCAGGCCTTCCCAGCTGCTCCTCCTCCAGGGGACCGGGTCCCGTGCCGGCACCCCTGCACTGACAGGCCCCCTTCTCCCTCTCTGCAGCCTGGCCACCCAGTACTCCTCTTCCGTGATCTCACAGCCCACCCGGGAAGGTAAGAGGTTGCCCCATCTGGCTTGGTGGGAGTGGGGAGATGTCGAGGACCCTTCTGTGCGGAAGACTGGGGGAGGGGATCTGGCCTGAAGTTCCCTGTGTCCCCTCCTCCATGGCCCGCAGCCACAGTGACCACCCGCCAGGTGCGCACCATCATGGAAGAAGTCCAGGACGGCAAGGTGGTGTCCTCCCGAGAGCAGGTCCACCGCTCCACTCACTGAGGCCCCTTTCCGCCTGTGACAAGGAGAGGGTCATGAGGCAGCCATCTCCCTGGAATCCCAGCATGCTACTGTCGTGCCCCGAGTGCCCATTTGGGCCACCACCCAAAAGCTGTTGCTTTCCTGTGTCTGTTTCCTGCAGCCCTTCCCCAAGGGGGCCTCCTGGAATTGCCCCAGTGACTGCTAGTAAAGCTTTGCCTGAAGTTCAATGTCTTGTGTGATCTGGTCTGGTCATTGGCATAGGGCAGTGTGTGCTGAGGGACTTCGGGAGGAGAATGGTTATGGAGTGTTTGGATGTCACTTGTCCCCTGCCAATCTGTTCTGACCACTTCTTCCAGGCCTAGGGCTCCTGGGAGGGCCAGAGAGAAGAAAGCAGCACAGCGAGGGCAGAGGGTTGGGACAGCCCATCAGGCTGGGAAAGTTTCTAAGAATCAGTCCGTGGGTTGCTGTGGGTCCCCACGGGCTGGTCCCTAGGAGGGCCCCACAGACTTTCTGGGGAGCCACACCTGTTATAGGGAACTCCCTACCTAAGCCTGGGGCAGGTCTGGGTTCAAGATCAGAGGGAGGGGGCCTGGGCAGGGGGTTTTCCAAAGGTGTGGTCCAAAGCGTTGATGGATGAGAGGGGGTGGCAGTGGCAGAGCCAGCCCTGGAAACCAGCTCGGCCCCGCTCGGGGTGTGTGTGGGGTGGGGTGACCGCTCTGTGTGTGAGCGTGGGGGGCGTCCTGTTTGCTTTGGTGGCTTGGCAGTTGTTGGGCTGTTGGGGAATCTCTCTCAGCTGCTGGCAGGGGCTGTCTGGGCCTGTCGGGGAAGTGGAAGCCATCAGCAGTCTGAGACAGGACTGCATTCCATCCAGCAGGCCTGCAGGGACCCTGGGACCCAGGGCCCGGCTGGGAGTGGTGGGCAAGGCAGGGTGGGGCTGGGTGGCACAGGGCCTGTCTTGAGGGTCCCCATCAGGGGCCTGGGTGGACCTCTGGGGAGGCTTTGGGAGAGGAGCCTGGCTGGGGGTTCTCGGGAAGACATTTAGCCTGTGTCCTGGACATCTCCAGCTGGCTGGGACTTGAGGTATATACCCTTCACCTTACCCGGGGGTCTCTTCAGGTACAGGAAGGGTAGGGAGGGTGGCAGGCGACATGGCTCTCATGGTTTTTCTAGTCCCTTTTTACCAAGATGCTCTCTTCCCAGCCTGCTGGGTCCCCAACTACAGCCATGCTCTTCTTTGTCCACACTGGCCCAGGACTCGCCCCTGCAGCAGGCTGGTGGGGAAAGGGGACAGGAAGAGGGTCACTGAGGTTTCCAGGGTTAGAGGCAGTGCCATAAAAATGGGTGGGTGGACTCCTAGTTCCTGGAGTGTTTTGCTGGTGTCGGGGCTCTGCAGAGGGCGGGGGCAGGGTGTCGGGCCCCAGGGGAGTGTGAGGGGCCGTGGCATAGTGGGGGATGAAGGTGCAGCAGCCCCGCCAGCCCAGTTCTGCAGTAAGGTGGGGGCAGTGGGGCCCCATCCCTCTCAGAGCCCCGGTTTCCTTATCCGTAAAATGGGACGGTAACCTGAGAGGCACCGTATTGTGCCGTGAGCCCAGCGGGTTTAGGTCCAGTTTCCAAGGCAGGGCAGGGTCTCTGTCCTCGCTGTCTCCCCGGCCACCAGCCCAGGGGCAGGACTGCGTGTGGTGTGGCCTGTGGTGGAGGAGAGCGGCCTCAGAGCTGGGGGCTGCCTGGTTCCCCAACCGGTTTCCCCACCAGACACTGGGGCCAGGTGGGCCGGGCTGGGGTGGCAGCTGCCTGGGAGGGCCTGGTGACGGTGACGTCCTGCCGCTCCTCTTCTCCTCTTCTCCGTATTAGGTCATGGGAAAGCATAGCTGGAGGGCCTGCCTGAATCACAGGTGACAGGCCTGAGACCAGAGACACGCACACGCGCAGGCAGACACCCAGGACCAGGGTTCAGAGAAGTGAGGCAAAGGCCTGATAGTGGGAGGGGAGGGGGGCCCACAGCCACCTGGGAGCTGGCGTGTGGCCAGCGGTGATGAAAGCTCAGGGGAATGGAAACAGAGGAGCGAGCCTGTTGTAATCGCTACGCCCACCTGGCGGCCTATAAAGGAGGCGGGCGAGCGCCAGCAGCAACCCGCACCTTGGGCCTCGCTCCTGTCTAGCCCTCCTGCTCCGAGCCTGCCGGCTGCCACCATGACCACCACCATCCGTCAGTTCACCTCCTCCAGCTCCATCAAGGGCTCCTCCGGCCTGGGGGGCGGCTCGTCCCGCACCTCCTGCAGGCTGTCTGGCGGCCTGGGGGCCGGCTCCTGCCGGCTGGGGTCCGCCGGGGGCCTGGGCAGCGCCCTGGGGTCCAACAGCTACTCCAGCTGCTATAGCTTCGGCTCTGGGAGCAGTTATGGCGGCGGCTTCGGGGCTGTCGACGGGCTGCTGGCGGGCGGGGAGAAGGCCACCATGCAGAACCTCAACGACCGCCTGGCCTCCTACCTGGACAAGGTGCGGGCCCTGGAGGAGGCCAACACGGAGCTGGAGGTGAAGATCCGGGACTGGTACCAGAAGCAGGCCCCGGGGCCCGCCCGTGACTATAGCCACTACTACCAGACTATCGAGGACCTGAAGAACAAGGTAGGGCCTGCTGCGGGGGGACAGGGCCCGTGGGAGGGGTATGACTTCTCTCCCATCTCCTTCCCTTGACCATTGGCCTGGGGTTAGGCCGGTGGGGGAGCTGCCACAGGGTCTCAGGGGGTCTAGGACAGTGTGGCTCTGACTGGCTTGGCCTCTGGGAGCCCACCTTGGAGTCACAGTGTGGCCCACATTCCCTAAGCCAGGGACAAGCAGGTCTCATGGAGCTCCTCTGAGCCTCAGTTTCCTCATCGTGGGGCTTGTTGCCATCAGCTCACGTAATTGTAGGATAAGATGAGTGGATGCACATAGAGGCTGGGCCCATGGGGCTGCAAGATAAGTGGATACCTCTCTTCTTGAAGCAAGAAGGGGATTTTGGGTGATGGTTGTGTGAGGGGTCTAGCGAGCTCCTGACGGCACCTGCTGGGAGGAAGTGGAGAGAGAGGGCGGGTCCTAAGGAAGGCGTCTGTGCACCATATTTGGGGATTTTTGTGGCTTCTCCATCCCTCCTACTGCCCCCTCAAGAATGGGGCTCAGCAAACCTCCAAGGGCAGAGCTGCCTGCTGGAGTCTGGGGTTAGGGCCTAGCAGGGGTCATGACTTCTGATGTGGAACTATTCTTTGGTGAGGGGTCCTGTAGGATCCCTTCGTGGGGAGCCTCTTGGGTACCATCTCCCCAGCTGTAAAATGAGGGGGTTGTTCATCTCCTCTTTTCTGTCTGGGATTCTGGGACAACTTCTGCCCCCAGGGGTCTTTCTTCTCTTCCTAGCTAGGCACTTCCAGCTG
The DNA here is from genome assembly GCF_022355385.1 of Mustela nigripes. Classification (NCBI taxonomy): domain Eukaryota; kingdom Metazoa; phylum Chordata; class Mammalia; order Carnivora; family Mustelidae; genus Mustela; species Mustela nigripes. Next base: position 20,288,502 of record NC_081572.1, read on the forward strand.
GCTGCCGGCTCTAGTGGGTCCTGTTGGGGGAGGCAGGTCAGGGTGGGCAGGGAGAAGAGGCAAGTTTCGGCTCCTCAGACTCCTGCCGGCCCCGCCTCTGCCAACAATGACTGCCGGCAAAGGTGAGAGGCTGGGCAGGAAGAGAGTCTTCCTGGAGAAGGCAGCCACATCCTGGCCTCGAGGCAGGAAGATCCTTCTTGTAACTTAGGGCTGGGCTGAGCTTCTCCCTCCCAATGACCTTACTGCTTTCCCATCTCCCCAGATCCTCACGGCCTCTGTGGACAATGCCAACATCCTCCTGCAGATTGACAATGCCCGCCTGGCCGCTGATGACTTCCGGACCAAGTGAGCCCTAGCCAGCGGGCTGGTTGGAACTGGGGCACCCCTCCCACCCCAGGACTACAGTTGCTGTGGCGAAGGCTAGGAGCTGGGGGTTGGGGGAGTCCACCTCTTAGTCATGGATGTGGCAAATGCAGCAGATTCTGAAGGTCACTGGGCTTAGGCGGGGAGGGGGAGGGGAGGCAGGGGGCAGAGGAGAGAGACCCTGGAAGCTGCGTGAGGGTGGGACTTTGCCCTGCGGGGTCCCAGGGCCCTGGGGCTGCAGTATGCTTCCACTCCACAACCCCCTCTCCGCCCCCATCAACCCTCCCAAGCTCTTAGAGCCCTGGCAGAGGCTGGGTGCTGGCCGGGACATGGACTTGCATGTCCAAGCATCAAGACAAATTCTCTGGTTCCTTTTGCAGGTTTGAGACCGAGCAGGCCCTGCGTGTGAGTGTGGAGGCTGACACCAATGGCCTGCGCCGGGTGCTGGACGAGCTGACCCTGTCCAGAGCCGACTTGGAGATGCAGATCGAGAACCTCAAGGAGGAGCTGGCCTACCTGAAGAAGAACCATGAGGAGGTGAGGGCGGGGGTGGGGCAGCAGGTCAAAGAGGCTGCAGAGGGGGCAGCAGAGCTCTGGGGGGGTTGCGCCGAGGCCGAGACCATGGGAAGAGCTCAGAGTAGGTGCTCCAGGGTTGGTCACCTTACAGGGTGACCTGGTCCCCATGGAGGGTAGCCTCCTCCATGTACCACCCGTCTGCCCAGCACCTGGGGACCCTCCCAGGGTCTGCAGAGGCCTCTTCTGCCCATCCTGGCCCTCCTCATGAGGACAAGGGGAGATTGAGGAGGTCTCTTTGTTCCAGCTCAGACCTTTGAACCTGGACCCTCTGTGGAAGTTTGGGAATTAGAGGGGGTATTTTAGGGGTACCGACCTAAGAATTAGATTTTTTCTTTGGAGGCCCCTCAGTCTAATGGGGGAGACAGAGAACCTATCCACAGGGAACCCCCAGTCTGATGGTGGAAGCAGAGCCCATACAGAGCAGCTGAACGAGAGTCAACAGGAGGGGTGGAGAATGGAGGATAGGCAGAGCGAGGGAGGGCTCCTTGGGGAGGGGTCTGGAGAGCTTGTTTGGGCAGGGTTGGAAGTAAGAGATCAGCACAGGCCCGAATGCCCATGCCCACAACCTCTGCCCCTGCAGGAGATGAACGCCCTCCGAGGCCAGGTGGGCGGTGAGATCAATGTGGAGATGGATGCTGCTCCCGGCGTGGACCTGAGCCGCATCCTGTCTGAGATGCGCGACCAGTATGAGAAGATGGCAGAGAAGAACCGCAAAGATGCCGAGGACTGGTTCTTCAGCAAGGTGGGGGCCGCTGCAGGCCAGAGGCCTCTCTCAGGGGATGGGGGTCAAGGACTGAGTCTCCAACTGATGCCTAGTACCTGGCATCTTGGGGTGCCCTATCCTCAGTGAGCCGCATGGACCTCACAGGGTCACCCATTGCATCAACGGGCCAGGAGCTTGGCCAAAGCTGGGATCTCGGTGGAGGGGGGAGTGGAGAGCCCCCCCAGGAATAAAGCCAGAGGGTGAAGACTCCAGGAGCTTCCACCTCTCTAAGAGGTCAGGGACTGGCACCAAGGGACTGGTTGATATCCTGGCTGGTCCTCAAGTTGCCCGTTCTAGTGCCTTCTACTCGGAGGAACTAAAGATAAATCTTCAAATCATTTCAAAGGTCTGGGCTTTGGGAAGTGGGATGCTGGTGAAAAGGCACTGCTCCCACAGTCAGGTTTGGGAGGAGGCCTGAGAGGCCGGGGGAAGTTCAGGAAGGTGACATGTCCAAGAGGGGTCATGGGGAGTGAGGAGAGCCCCAGGTGCCTGTGTGGGCACAGAATGGGTGCTGGGCTGAGTGTATGGAGGCCGTGGGGGTTGTCTGACTAGAAGGGATCCCAAGCTAATGCTGCACTGTCCTGTGTCCTGTCTGCAGACAGAGGAGCTGAACCGCGAGGTGGCCACCAACAGCGAGCTGGTGCAGAGCGGCAAGAGCGAGATCTCCGAGCTCCGGCGCACGGTGCAGGCCTTGGAGATCGAGCTGCAGTCCCAGCTCAGCATGGTAGGGGGGCTGCCAGTCCCGGGGTGCACCTGAGACCCTGGAGGGGGCACTGACCACTCTCGCTGACCCCTGATCCTCCCGCCTTCTTGCAGAAAGCATCCCTGGAAGGCAGCCTGGCTGAAACGGAGAACCGCTACTGCGTGCAGCTGTCCCAGATCCAGGGGCTGATAGGCAGCGTGGAGGAGCAGCTGGCCCAACTGCGCTGCGAGATGGAGCAGCAGAACCAGGAATACAAGATCCTGCTGGACGTGAAGACAAGGCTGGAGCAGGAGATCGCCACCTACCGCCGCCTGCTGGAGGGCGAGGATGCCCAGTGAGTTGGGGGCTGGGGGCCAGGACTGAGGGCCTGGGGTGGGCGTGTAGCTCTCAGACCCAAATCTAATCTCTTGTCTGTCTTTTTTTTTTCCAGCCTGACTCAGTACAAGCCCAAAGAACGTAAGGATCTTGGTAGCTGAGGGTGGGCATACACAGGGCAGGCAACCCATCTGCATATTGCCAGGGGAGGGGGAGTTGGTCCCCAGGAGCTCCAGGAAATGATGGCTGATCCTCAGCAGGGATGGGGGAAATGACCGGTTAGGGCTCAGGGTTGATGCTCAGGGGGATCAGATGAGGGGGCTTGGCAGAGAGATGGTCCTTACCCTAGAGATCCTAGTCCGATGGGGAGACATGGACATGGTCCTAGCTCTGGGGATAGATAGGGCGATTAGGGACATGATCTCATGGTCTTTGTTCTTGAGACCCTACAGATGAGCAAAAGCAATCCTGTCCTGGGCTCTCTAGTCTGATGGGAGAAAGGGACATGGTCCTTGTCCTCCAGATCTTGGTCTGATGGGGAAGATCAGATCCTGGCCCTGGGTATCTAGTCCAACGGGGATAGTGTGGACCTGGTTCTTGTCTTGGAGATCCCATTCTGGGGATAGGGGAGACAGGAGACAGGAGAGAGAGTCCACTGGGCAGTTCCGAGTCTTGCAAAGGACACAGTGGGTCGGGATCAAACCAGCCATCTGGGAGGCGGGACTCATACATGGGCACAGGGATGGGATGGAAGAGGGCAAGAGCAGGAGGAACACGTGTCTGGATATCATATTGAGAGGTGAGCAAGCGGCTGTGGGGAAGAGAGCTGGCTCTACTCAGGGAGGTGGGGGCTGAGCCAGGGTCTCTGGGCCCCCACCCACCTCCGACGGTCTGTCTCCTGCAGCCGTGACCACCCGCCAGGTGCGCACCATTGTGGAAGAGGTCCAGGATGGCAAGGTCATCTCCTCCCGCGAGCAGGTCCACCAGACCACCCGCTGAGAACTCTGTTCCCCAAGGCCAGCCCCCCAGAGTTCCCTACTGGCCCTGCAGCCTCGGTTCCTGGCTTCCGTCCCTTTCCATACCCCTCTGCCTGACCAATAAAGCTTGTTAATTCAGATATGGAATGTATTCTGATTGGGGCCACTGAGGTGGGCCCTCGTGAACAATGGGTGTACTGAGGCAAACGAGGGTAGGGGGAGGAGTCTGTGGACACCAACTGTTGTTGGCTTGGAGCTCACGGGTCATCTAGGATCCTAGTAGGTAGATCTGGGCAGAGCTTGGGGAGCCAGTTTGTATTTCCAAAGGGTCAGTGATCCTTGGGAGGGCAGTCTCGGCTGTGCTAGACCCAGGGTGGGGCCAACGTACTTGCGAAGGTCTCAGGTGACCTCTTCTTGCCCTGTAAAAAGGTCCATGACCTTGGGGAGTGGCTTTGCCTCCTTGAACTTCATTTTCTCTTTCATAAATGACTGAGGAGATGTCGTGGGACCCAGAGTCCTAAAGGGTGACGTATCCAGTCAATTTCTCCCGAAGTCCTGTGGGACACGCCCCCTCCAAGAGGGGACAGAGGAGGACAAGGACAGCAGTGTGTGTGGGGGAGGGGCAGTCAGGATTCTCCTGGAAGAGGCGTGGGCAGCGGGGCAGGCTGGGTGGTCAGGGCTCAAGTTCTTCTGTGAGTCTCAGAAAACCCCCCAAAGAGGTCTGTGGGCCCCCAGGGTATTCTCATGGCCTCACCTCAGGAATATGAACTGTAGACCTTGCTTCTAGAGAAGGCTATGGGCCCTGGGTGGGTGTGGGAGAAAGGGTGTGCCTCTCTCAGGGATGTTTCCTCAAATGGTCAGGATAGGGGCAAGGGAGGGGTGTGTGCCAGGATGCGGGTGGGTGAGAGGCACCACCCTCCCTGGTAGCCTGGAGTTTGGGGAGGGTGGGAAACTGCCTTCTGAGGAAGGCGGGAAGGGCAGTCCTGCCTAGTCCCTCCCAGGACCCTCTGGGCCCCAGCCCCTTTCACTCTGGGGGCAGGCCATGAGCCCAAAGGGGAGGAGACCCAATACCTGGAAATCTTTCTTTGAGTAAATTTAGAAACCCCTGGGCAGGGCGAGCCTTCCTGGTTTTCTTTGGGAAGTGAGGGTGAGTGGAAAGGGTTAATGAGAGGAAGGACACCCCCACCCCAATTTGCTGACAGGCCTGGGGCTGTCTTCTGTTGTAGAATCAGACCAGAGGCCTCCTGGTGCCTGTAGATGGAAGGTGGGGGCTGGGCAGGATCAGCTCGAGCCCCTGAAGCCTGGGAGGGGGAGCCTGCGGTGCCGGGCTGGGGCCAGTGGTATAAGAGCAGGGTCTATGAGGTGAGCAGGTGGGTGTGGGACTTCAGACAGGTCCCGGCCTGCTCCTGTACCTCAGAGGCTGTGGTGACTGAGGAGAGAGATGAGCCCCAGCTGTTGGTCCTGCCAGCCCCGATCTGGGGACGATGAGGACAGTTGAGTTCCCCTCCACGGTGGGGACGACTGTCTGGAGTCCAGAGCCCGGGTCTGCAGGGGCCGCCACAAGACTCAGAGCAGGCTGGGAGCTCAGACTCCGCTCCATCAGAGGCTGGTGTCTCCCAGCTGCCTGCCTGTGAAGGATGAAGGGCAGGGGGAGGCGTGCTTCCCACCCGGCCCCGCCGCACTTCCAGCCACAACCAGAAGAACCAGCTCTGGGTTGAGGATGGCTCATTTGGAGGGTGATCTCATTTATCTGAACAACAGTCCCGGGAAGTGGGTAGGATCTGGGAAGAGGCGTCCCATTGTGTGGATAGGGACACTGAGTCTCCAAGGAGCCATGACTCAGCCATTGTCCAGGTTGTGCTGGGAAGAGGAGAGGAGAGCCCCACCCCCTGCCTTGGTCCAGGCTTTTAGGCAGGGGTCTTTCTCCCTGCAGAATCTGGGGGCCCACCCTACTGAGTGGGGAGGTGAGTGGGGAGGGGTCACAGTGTGGGGGTGGCCAAAGATAGCCCTGGACAGCACCCTTCTGCTGGGTCAGAAGCCCCTGCCCACAAAGTGAGTGGGTGTGTGGTTCAAGAGAATGTGGGTCCCCGGGGGGAGGGTCCAGGGCCCAGAGAGGGGAAGCCTCCCTCTTTCCAGGAGTGCTCATCCCACATCTGGGCAGGCAGGGCCACAGGATGGAGTGACTGAGGGCTGAGACCCATGGTCCCCTTGGGGATGGTGTGGGGAATTTTGGTGGCTGGAATTTTTTGTCCAGGGGCCCCAAGTTAACCTGGGCTGCTGGGGATGCGTGCCTGTGGCTGGATTGGAGGACCCAGCTGTGGGGTTCCACAGTCCCTCCACATCTACCCATCATCTTGCATGAAATCTTTCTCCCCCATCAGTGAACCGGTCTGTGACCGCCCTTGGCGTGGCCTTACCCACTCTCATGTGATGGACATACAGACCTGATTTCCAGGCCCAGGGCCTGCCGGAGCCAGACACTGTGACTCTGCCTCTGCCACTCCCACACCCTGACCGTGTGAGCTGGCTCCGCTTTCTGCAAGGAGGCTGTGTGGCATTAACACTCTGTCCAGGACACAGCATCCCTCTGTGCTTCTGCACTGGGCCTGGGAGGAAGGAGGAGACACGTGCCCTGGCCTGGAGGGACCCTGGAGGACCCCGGTTTAGAGGTGGTGGGCAGGGCACAAAGCTGGGGCTGGTGATCCTCCTGCTGTTCTTATGCAGGGGGTGGGGTGGGAGGTGGAGGAGAGCCGAGGGACTGGAGCCAGGGCCCAGAGCCAAGGCTGTAACAGAGCTCGAGCTGGTTCCCCTGAGCGTTCCCTTGAGGGCTCTTTGGTTGTGCAGACCATCACGATAGGCTGTTATAGCCCCCACCCTCGGAAGAGCGGCGTGCAATGTGGGGAGAGTTGAAAGGACCACCTGCCATCGGACACTTACAGATTCACCCAGATCCTGGGGTCCATCGTGGGGCCAGAGCCTGGATTGGGCACTCCTGCTCCCTCCTGGCAGCCCCCATGTACCCCATCATGGCCAGTACTGTGTGGGGTTGTCCATAAGTGGCTTCTCCGCCTTGTTCTTTATAACTGAGTGTCCAGCCCAGATCTGGCTCCTGCTTGCTGCTCTGTTCTGGCTCATCGGGGATCTCTTTCTTCACCCTGCCCTGAAGCCCCATGGGTTGGGGCCCTGCAGCAGCCCCCTCTCTCCCCTCAGTCTCTTTGGGGGCCTCCCCATCCCCCCTTACCTTCCTCCCCCTAGGCTGCATCCTGCTTCCCAGCCTGGCTGGTCAGCAGAATTCCCCAGGAGCTTGTAAAACGTCCCCACGATCAGGCTTGTCCTGGGCAATGCTGAGACAGTGGGTCAGAGCAGGTTGGGAATCTGAATGGGGATCCCGATGATCAGTCAGGTTGGGGAATCACTGCGAGTTGAGGCGTGCCAATAATATTTCCCAGCCAACTCAGGTATGAGATGACCTCAGACCTGAAATGGGGTGGGTAAAGGAGAGAGGAAAAGAGGCCTGGGAAGGGGGAAGGAACCCACTCTTAGGAGGGATGCCAGTTTGCTGGGTGTTCCTGTGCCCACAGTCCTAGCAATCCTGGATCTCAGCAACCTCGAGTAGGTTTGCCTCGTTGGCATGGAATAAATGGGCTCTGCTCCATCTTCCCCACCCCCACACCCCGGGTGCTGGGCACACAGTGGGAGCTTGGTCTGCGGTGTTGTCTGAGTGGTTTGATGGCTTGGCTGGCTACTTCGAGTAGCTTCTCAGCCCACGTGGATCCCCAGCCATCAGCTCCGGGCCTGCGGGCACTGCCACCTGGACTCCAGGAACAGTGGAAGGGGCAGGGCTCTAATCAGAAGGGAGGGAGGTGGAGAGTGTTCTGGGGCAGAGAAGCAGGAGCTCCCAGAGACCCCGTGGAGAGTACTTGTGAACCTCAGGAACTGGGTTTGATTTTCTGCTCCCATTTCTGTGCTATTTAACCTGGAATAATTTTTCACTCTCTCTGCTTGGGGCTCTGTAGACTTCAGTGGCCTCAGAGGTCCTTTTTATTTCTGAGGGTGATATGTCTGTGCTTGGACCTGAACTCCAGGCCCATCTTGACACCAGGGGTTTTGTCCAAGCTTCTAGGACCCATTTTGCCCATTTTTGGGGTTGGGAGAGGGGAGCATTGGGTTCTGTCTCCCAAGACTGTCCCTGGAGGTGTGTGTTGGGCACCTGCTCTGCTCAGATCTCTGGGCCCTGTTCCTACAAGCCGAGTGACTGACAAGGAGCATTTCCTGTCTGCTGGTTCCTGTAGTAATTGCCAGCCCTACCCAGGCTAAGGCAAGCCCACAGAGACACGTCAGAGTAGCGACAGTGGCTGTTCTGTGGGTTACCCCTAGAGCGCTCTGAGGTGGCTTTTGGTTTGGGGTTTAGATGCCCCCAATCCTGTCTCCAGCCCTCAGGCCAAGGTCATGCCCACCATGGGCAGAGCTTACTCCAGGTGCTGTGGGGAGGTGAATGAGAATGGACACACCTGGTCCCAGCCTGCAAGGCATCATGGGCAAGTGGAGATGCCCTGAGCCTTGGGTTCTAGTCCTGGGTCCGCAGCTTAAAGCCGAGCGACTTTGGGCGAACCACTCCCTCCCTCTGGTTCTTCCTCTGTCCTCCCCACGTCACAAGGTTAATTCAAGACAATCATGCATGTTGGCGATGCATAGAGAGAGAGGGTGGTTCAGGATGGCGGGAAGGGCTTGACTGGGCAAGCAGACAGGCAGGGGTCCAAACCTCAGCTCCCCTTTGACTGGCGTCTTGGGAAGCCCACTTAACCTCCCAGCTGCCTCATCCATGAACCTGTGGTGGGAATATTGCCCTTCCCGGAACCGTGTGGTACACACATAGGGCTCCATATGACACCCCTCTCCTCCACTCAATGACCAACCCGGAATCTGTGAATCCTCGAAACAAAACTGTTGGGAATGGATCCCCGGATCCAGTGTGGAGACTCAGGGCCCCCCATTGGGGTTTGGAGTCACATAGGGCACTACTGGCAGCATGGGGACTCCAGCCCACCGCAGTTTGCGGTGGGCATCCATGACTAAGTAGGGCATACAGTGGGGGTGGGCTGCTCAAAAGATGGGAGTATTGGGGTATAGATGAAGGGGGGTACCAGTGTGCAGGGATGGGTGTGAGGAGGCAGGGAAGGGGGCAGCGGGCTGCAAAGAAAGGATGGGGAAGCTGAGGGGCAGGGCCACCATCAGGGAGTGGCCTGTGGGGTCCTGTGTGCACGTTCCTTGGCGGCGTGTCTTCCCCTTCTACAGATGAGAAAACTGAGGCCCAGAGGGGCTACAAGACGGACTGCCTGTGCCGGATAGCTTGAAAGGGGCAGCATGGGGAGCGGCTGCCTGTCTGACTCAATGGCACGTGCTTGTTCCATGGTACCCAACACTTCTGAGGATCTTGGGGGCTTAAAGGCAGCCACTGAAACTGAGATTGGATCCAATAAGGGAAAGAGAGTCAGAGAATTTTTACAATGAGAGAAGTCTCTGTGATCACCTGGCCCAGGCTTTGTCCCTTCCCTGAGGAGAAACAGAGACCCAGAGAGGGGAGGCAAGGGGTGTCGGGTCACACAGTGAGCAAAGCAGAGTGAGAGTAGCACCCCAGCTCTCCGGTCCAGTGCTGGGCTAGTAGGACCCCCACAACACATCCCAAGACACCCTGGGCCGGCATTGATTGCTGGGGCCTTTTGCCATCAAGGCTGTCCTGTAGGGCAGGGAGTCCGTTCTGGGCTGACTCACAGCCTGGGGACGCGGCTGTCTCAAGGCTGTCTGTGCCAAGGCCCCGCTGGGCCCTGAGGCTCCAGGAACGACAGCCGGGTTCCCACCGCCCAGCCTGAGTCACAACCGACTCGCGTTTGTGTGTTTTTCTCTCGGCCCCACACCCCCAGAGCTGGGTGGGAACTCAAGCGGCACCCAGTGGAGTGAGTCGACCCCGGGCTGAATAATCCTGATCCGGAGTGGGGAGTCGGACGGGACCTGGAGTGATGAAATCCGGAGGGGAGCCCGCAAGTCAGCAGCTGGGAGGCCCCGCCTGCCCCGGTGTGTATAAAAGTTCCTGGGGTTTGAGCAGCTCCAGCATCCTCCCTGCCTTCCTGAGCACCTCTCTCTCCTCGCTGCCGACTAGCTCGCTCCCTCACTCACCTCCCTCCTCGGCACCATGACCACCTGCAGCCGTCAGTTCACCTCCTCCAGCTCCATGAAGGGCTCCTGTGGCATCGGCGGTGGCTCCAGCCGCATGTCCTCAGTCCTGGCCGGAGGGTCCTGCCGGGCCCCCAGCGCCTACGGGGGCCTGTCGGTCTCCTCCTCCCGCTACTCCTCCGGGGGGGCCTGCGGCCTGGGGGGTGGCTACGGTGGCGGCTTCAGCAGCAGCAGCAGCTTTGGTGGGGGCCTGGGTAGCGGCTTTGGTGGAGGTTATGGTGGTGGCCTGGGTGCTGGCTTTGGTGGTGGCCTTGGTGCTGGCTTCGGTGCTGGCTTTGGTGGTGGCTTTGGTGGTGGTGATGGCGGCCTCCTCTCCGGCAACGAGAAGGTGACCATGCAGAACCTCAACGACCGCCTGGCCTCCTACCTGGACAAGGTGCGGGCCCTGGAGGAGGCCAACACGGAGCTGGAGGTGAAGATCCGGGACTGGTACCAGAGGCAGCGGCCCAGTGAGGCCAAGGACTATAGCCCCTACTTCAAGACCATTGAGGACCTGCGGAACAAGGTGCGCAGGGCAGGTTGGCGGCGCTGGGAGGTGGGAGCGTTGAGAGAGGTCATGACTGCAACGGCCCTTAAGAAGCCACTTTCTAGCATCTTTACTTTACAAACAGGGAGTCTGAGCCCACCTTGGGGGAGAGGCCACAGGCCACTCAGAATTGGTGGCAGCATCGAGGTGCCTGAGCTGGGTCTGGAGCTCTGACTCTCTTATCGCCTCTGCACCCTCAGCTTCTCTCATCCTGGGACGGAGGATGCGGGGGGCAGTGAAGGGACCAGGGGACATCCCTCCACACACCCTGAGCTGGGTGGAAAAGATACCCAGGTTGGCCTGAGGGCCTCACCTGCCAGCCAGGCGACCCTCGAGAGTGGGGAGATATCTTCTTCCCCTCTCTGCTCTTCCTCCCGCCCTGAGCAGCAGTCTTGGCTGACAGATCTGTCCCTCCTCTCTGTCTGCAGATCATCGCTGCCACCATCGAGAATGCTCAGCCCATTCTGCAGATCGACAATGCCAGGCTGGCGGCGGACGACTTCAGGACCAAGTGAGCAACCACCGTGGCGGGCTGAGTGTGGGGCAGAGGGCACGAGGCAAGCACTGGGGCCGCTGGCCTTGAGCCTCAGAAGCCTCCTGGATGGAGCCTGATGCCCTGACCTCTGTCCTGCCAGGTACGAGCACGAGCTGACCCTGCGCCAGAGCGTGGAAGCCGACATCAACGGCCTGCGCCGAGTGCTGGACGAGCTGACCTTGGCCAGGACCGACCTGGAGATGCAGATCGAGGGCCTGAAGGAGGAGCTGGCCTACTTGAAGAAGAACCACGAGGAGGTGAGGGTGGCTGCTGGCGTGGCCAACCTGGGGCTGGCTCAGGAGCCAGGAAAGCTGAGCTAACCACTTCCCACCTCCCCTTCCTAGGAGATGCTTGCCCTGCGGGGTCAGACTGGCGGGGACGTCAGCGTGGAGATGGACGCTGCCCCCGGTGTGGACCTGAGCCGCATCCTGAACGAGATGCGTGACCAGTACGAGCAGATGGCGGAGAAGAACCGCAGAGACGCGGAGGCCTGGTTCCTGAGCAAGGTAGGGCTCAGGTCCTCTGTCCTGCAGGACTGCCCAGCCCCGAGCAGGGAGCACCTCTGGAGTGCCTCCCACCTGCTCTCCTTTGCTCTTGCAGACCGAGGAACTGAACAAAGAAGTGGCCTCTAACAGTGAGCTGGTGCAGAGTGGCCGCAGTGAGGTGACTGAGCTCCGGAGGGTGCTCCAGGGCCTGGAGATTGAACTGCAGTCCCAGCTCAGCATGGTACGAAGGACCCCGCCCAGCCCCCATCCCCAAGTCCCCAGTAAGGGCCACCAGCCCCTTAACACTGCCACGGTACAGTTCTGCCTCTCTCAACCCAGGAGTGGGACTGGAGGGATTATTCAATCCATTAGATAGACATGGAAATTAAGGCCCAGAACAATGGAGTAACTTTTCTCCACATTGTCTGGCCCATCAGTAGCCCAGCTGGAGTCCCAATCCACGTCCCTCTCAGGAGACATGCCCAGAGGCCTGGGGGAACAATAGTGACCACCTCTGTTGACTCTCTTTCTCCCACTCACAGAAAGCATCCCTGGAGGGCAGCCTGGAGGAGACCAAAGGCCGCTACTGCATGCAGCTGTCCCAGATCCAGGGACTGATCGGCAGCGTGGAGGAGCAGCTAGCCCAGCTCCGCTGTGAGATGGAGCAGCAGAGCCAAGAGTACCAGGTCCTGCTGGACGTGAAGACGCGGCTGGAGCAGGAGATCGCCACCTACCGCCGCCTGCTGGAGGGCGAGGATGCCCAGTGAGTGCCCCCACTACTTCTGTCCTCCAGACCCTTTAGCCCTGTAGCGGCTTCCAGCACATCTAACTGCTCTGCCTTGTCTCCCTCACAGCCTCTCCTCCCAGCAAGGGTCCAGCCATTCCTATTCTTCCCACAATGGTAAGGCTCCTGAGGGTCCTGGGCCCCTCAGAGACCCCAGCTGTCCCTGTGTGGGGCCACTTAGCTCCCAATGTCCTTCTCACCCCCTCCTCTCTCTCCCACAGTCTTCTCCTCCTCGTCTTCCTCCTCCTCTGGCCACCAGACCAGGCCCATCCTCAAGGAGCAGGGCTCATCCAGCTTCAACCAGGGCCAGGGCTCCAAGCACTGAGCTGCCTCCTCCAGAGCCTCCTGCCCCCCGCCGGCCCCCGCCTCCTGACGGCCTGGGCCAGGGCCCTGTTCTCCCAGCGCGATGCCCTGCTGTCTCCCCTTCCCCTCCGCTGGTGGTGGGCTAATAAAGCTGACTTTCTGGTTGATGCAAACCTGTGTGGTCTTTGTTCTTGGGAGGGGGATTGGGAGGTCCTAATGGGAGGGGGGTTGAAGGTGTCTCCCAGGGATCTTCTGGGACCTCACAGCCAGAGGGGTCCAGGAAACTCAGAAGCACTGGTAGGGTCTTCCTAGAAAAGCCCTCTGCTAGCAAGGGCGTGGGAGGTGGGGACACAGGACAGGAAGGAGCTCCCGGGCGCAGACAGCCACCCTGGGTGGTGGGTGTGGTCACGACCGTTTTGGAATGGAGACAACCCTGCCATTCAGTGAGGTTGAGTAACTTGCATAAAGTCATGCAGATAGTAAGAGGTGACTGTTGTTCACACTGGGTGGGTCTGGTTAAGAAGGCTGTGCTTTTTTTTTTAAATGCCACTCACTCTTTTTCGGTATTTTATCCCAAAGACTCCAAAGCTTGAGCTCTTAACTCTACCCTTTAGCTCCTCACACTTGTCCAACAAGTTCTGTGTTGGATGGTGGGAAACAGAGCCTTCTTCTTTGGGATGGGGTCCATGGTTAGAACGGAAGTTTCTTCTCCCAACCTGTTCCTCTTCATCACCCGCATTAGCCCCTTCTTTCTCATTCCCCTCAGACAGGGGCCTGAGGCCAACAAGCCCCCTAGGAAACATCTGTCACTCATGCCCTCCTCTTCATCCTCATATGACCATCCGCACATTCAGACCCACTTCCTCTCTCCCAAGAACTAGGTACGGCCCCCTAAGCAGACTCCTCACTGTCCATCTGTCTCATTCCCATTTCTGCTTGATGGCCCTTCTAGCAAGAATATGGTCAAGATCAAGAGCAAGGATGTTGATCGGGACTCCTCTGTTTAACCACCCATGATGTTCATTTTACCTCTTGATGCTTTGTCTCAACCCACTGTGGTGCTTTCCCATCATTCCCTGATCTGCGCCCAGTAGTCAACCATCCTGCCCCACGCCTCTCACTTGCTATGGGTGCCTTCTATATTTAAAAAATTTAATTAGCAAAATCAAAGTTATGTATGTGTCACATAATAAGTCTTTTTATGGAAAAGAACCATCCTCAGGCTGTGTCATGTGCCTCTGTTCCCACCTTCCACTTTCAACTCCTAGCTATTACTTTAGGCATTGGCCTTATTTCTAAATTCCAGGCTTATGCAACCATTTCTTGGTTGTTTTTTTTTTTTTCAGTCTTAGTTTTTAAAAATGATTTTATTTATTTTGAGAGAGAGAGTGGGGGCTGAGCAGGAGGAGAGTCAATGGGGGAGGGAGATAGAAAATCTCAAACAGACTCCACAATGAGCCTGGAGCCTGATGTGAGGATGGATCCCATGATCCTAGGATCGTGACCTGAACTGAAACCAAGAGTTAGATGCTCAACCAACTGAGCCACCTGGGGCCCCTCAATTTTAGCTTTTTAACTTCTTGACTTTTAGCTTTCACCTGCTGTGAAGGAGGGGGATTCAGCTCTCTTATACAACATTGCCCTTCCCTCCTTCCTACTCTCTCAATAATATATCCATATTTTCACTAGAGAAATGTTTAATTTTACATTACCATGACTATTTAGCTATTCTTTATAGTCAAAAATATTTTATACTGTTTTACATTTCTTTGGAATAAGTATCTTTTAACTTGCTGAGGTTTTCTGTGTACCTAACCTAAATGTATTCCCTAGTTCACTGCCAGAAGTATAGATCTTCTAAAATGTTTAAACACTGAATATTCTATCAGTTTTATCTTCTTGAAGGTATTTCTCTTGGAGCCCACTGTCCTGCTCCAGCAAGTTCTGGGTGCTCTCTGTGCCTCCTGTCATCCTGAAATCTTCCTTCATTGTCCTTTTGGACATCCCTTCTTTCTGTGTTGCTTCTCTCTTTCTGGATCCCATGTCTCCCTTCTTCTTTTCTTCGCTCTTCATTTTCATGAAACACATCCTCTGGCAATTTCCTGAGAGAGGATGTGTAAACTTTTCATGTCTGAAAACATCATTAGTCTAACTCCCATTCTTGATGGATAGTTTGGTTGGGTATGGAATTCTAGGTTGCAAAGAATTTTCCCCTCAGCACTTTAAAGATATTGTGTCACTATTTCCTGGCTTCCAGTGTTGCTACTGAGAAGTCTAATGCTGTTTTGATTCTAGATATTTGATGCTATCTGATTCCTGAGCCTTCCTCCATAGCTTTTAGGCTCTTCTCTTGCTCTCTAGCTGCCTGAGCTATCACATGTTCTGCCTCCCTGTGGCTGTGTTGGATCTGTTGGATTGGGCACTTGACACCATCTTTCAGTGTAGAAATTCATGTTCTTCAGAAAATTTACAGGAAATTTTCTATTTATTTCACAATTTCCTCCCCTCCATTTTTCTGTTTCTGGAACTCTTCTTTTTGCTATGTATTTCCTTCTGTTTTTCATCTAACTTCTCTTTTTTTTCAACTTTCTGAGCTTTCCCTAAACTTTGCCATCCAATCTTATTACTTAGTTTTAAAAAAGCTGGATATATTTTAGTAACTCTGGATGCTTTTTAAAAATAGTCTCGTGTTGTTGTTTCAAGACAGAATATTTCCTTTTACCTTGTTGAGCTATTGATCAAGGCTTTAATAATTCTTTCATTTCCATCATCATTTCACTTTCCTCTCAGCTGCCTTTTTCCTGATTTGTCTTATCTCTGTCATTTATGCCAGAAGCTTCCCTTAAAGTCTGTGTTTCTTGATTTTTGGTTAATATTTAAGAGTAAGTCACTAAAAAGCTGATTGGTATGTGAGTGAGTATGTGTGTACATGGTAAAGGGCTTTTCCCTTGCTGAGTCTCACTGTAGAACAATCTGGTGGAGATTATGTTGTTTTATTGGGAAACCTCAAATGTCAGTATATGTAGGCCTTTTCTTTTGGGTAGGGTCTTCCTCAGGAAGGATGCCTCTCATTTTCTGGCTGGCCTACCAGCTTTCAGGAAGCTATGTGGAGGAAGGAGACTGAGAGGGTCTCAGTCTCAGTTAATCTGACTTAAATCAGTTTATTACCCCCCCACTAGCTGTGCTTGGTCCCTCAGGGTTTAGTCCCTCTGGGTAAATACTCCAGAGTACACCTCCAGTTTCTCCTGGGGTAAAGGAGGAGTGGTTGGCATCAGGTGGGGTTGGGGTAGAAAGGAGCTATGGAGGTATCCTTAATTTTTATACAGAATTTTGACCCATTTATCCTCCTGTTTCTAGCCCACCTGCCCTCCACCTTCAGAGGTGCCTGGTGCCTCTTATTCCAGAGGCTTCCCAGGGTCCTGTTGTGTGAATCTGCTTGCTTCTTGGCTTCTCCTGGGAAAGTACCAATACACTTTTTTGTTTGTTTTCTAGATCCCAAAATATTGTTACTGTAATCCCTTCTCTATTTTTTTTTTAAGATTTTATTTATTTATTTGACAGACATAGATCACAAGTAGGCAGAGAGGCAGGCAGAGAGAGAGAGAGAGGAGGAAGCAGACTCCGTGCTGAGCAGAGAGCCCGATGCGGGACTCCATCCCAGGACCCTGAGATCATGACCTGAGCCGAAGGCAGCGGCTTAACCCACTGAGCCACCCAGGCGCCCCTGTAATCCCTTCTCTTATTCTCTTTGTCCAATACATGTTTTATCCACTTACACTAATTTTAGGGGTGTTTAGAGGGGTGGTGATAAATGATGCAAAGTCCCTGTTATACCTGGCAAAATATTTTTCATCTTTCAAGGCTGCTGAGCCTGATTCATCACTCCGTAATGCATGATCATTGTTGGTTGTTCAGCAAACATGTGTCCTTATTTATGGTCATTGACACTGTCTTCTGGGCCATAGATGAGGTTATGACTCAGATTGAACCTCAAATCCCAACACCCAAAGGCAACCACTAATGACATTTTGGTGAGTTTCTGTCATATATATATATTACATGCCTATCTGTCTGTTTATCTATCTATCTATCCATCTACAATCACACTAATCACATTGTATTCAATTTTATTAATATTTTAAGAGAAGTACTTTCCTATATTATTAAAAGTGTCACACATTTCAATGCTGTTTCCACTGTTTTTTTTTTTTTGTTGTTGTAAATTAAAATATTACAGCAATAACCTCTTTCTGCATAAAGCTTTTATAAATATTTTGCATTATTTTCTTTGGCTTGATTCCCAGAAGTACAATTACTAGATGAGAAAATAACGACTATTTCAAGGGTCTTGACTTGTACTGTCCAGTTCATTTCAAGAGAAGTGGTACCACTTTACATAATTTACCAGCAGGGAATGAGAGTACCTGTTTCAAAACCTGCTCACCAAATTGGAGTATTATCTTTTAAAAAATCTCTGTTAATGAATTCATCTGTCCCTTTCAAAGGTGACCTTATGAAAGGACCCTCACATAAAGATCGGGTCCTGGTCTGGGTTGCTAAAAGACTCCTGAATTAGATCGCATGCTTATGAGTTGTTCAGTAATAAGATGTCAGAGCAGAGGATGCAGAATGTCCTCTACCTAAAAAAGCTCTCTGTGCCTGTGTCTTCATGGTGCCTATTGCCACCAGTGAACTGGTGGAACTCTGGAAATAAAGGCCTCCATTTGACAGATGAGGAAAGTGAGGCTTCAACTAATTAGGGGAAAAAAATCCTTTGTTAGGGTCTCCTAGCTAGTTAGTAAAACTACTGGAGAAGAAAGCATGTTTCTCCTTTTCATTGTCATATTGTGTGGAGACAAAACATGAACTCCTTTTAAAATGTTTTTTTTTTTTAATATTTTATTTATTTATTTGACAGACAGAGATCACAAGTAGGCAGAGAGGCAGGCAGAGAGAGAGGGGGAAGCAGGTTCCCCACCAAGCAGAGAGCCCGATGCAAGGCTCGATCCCAGGACCCTGGGATCATGACCTGAGCTGAAGGCAGAGGCTTAATCCACTGAGCCATCCAGGTGCTCCAAAACATGAATCCTTTTTAAAGGAAAGCGTCAAGGCAGAAATGTGAGCTTCTCCTTCAATAAGGGAACTAGCTTTGCCCTCTGGAAATGACTTGCTGCTTGGATTCCCAAGATCAGATTCAAGTCCCAAATCAGACCAGCACTTTGTTCTTGCCTGGCCTTTCCCATTTCCTAAGATCATGGCACCTGTGATGAGGAGGTTGTGTGCTCCCGAATGTTCCTTGTAACTTTATTTTGAACACACCCTCAGATTCTTTAGGCTTGAGTTAGTGTCAAAGTTTGTGAAATATTGTTTTAGATAATTGCATAAAGAGCTAAAACAATGGCTGGAGTGAGAATTAATGATAGCTCATAAAGTGTATCTGCTGATGTAAATAAATGAGTGGTAAGCGCGTCAGGTTTTGCCTTCTTTGGGCCCATTGTTTCCAAGGGCTGTGAAAAGCACAGGGTCCCTCCTAGTGTCTGAGATAAGCCATTTCTTAGATTTGTCTTCCCACCTCCGAGGCTTGTTGTTTAAGGCCTTCTGACAGTTCCCTGAGACATAAACACAGATGAAGCTTTTTGTTTTGCTGGTCCCCACAACCCTTAGCACCCAGCACATCTGGGACACTTAGTAAGGATTTGTGGAGTCAGGCCTTAGATTTAGACTACAGACCTCTGCTCTTTCAGGTTTCCATGGACTCAGAAGCAAGTGTGTTCTCTTTTCTTCTCTTCTCTTCTCTCTTAGCCTTCCCTCCCCTCCCCTTCCTTTCTCTTCTCTTTCTCTCTCTCTTCCTTCCTTCCTTTTGATTTCATTTCTTTATTTGAAAGAGTGCGTGCACATGAACAAGGAGGGAGGGGCCAAGGATGCAGAGCTTGATCCCAGGACCCTGAGACTGTGACCTGAGCAGAAGACAGACGTTTAGCCATCTGAGACACCCAGGTTCCCCAGAAGGTTCCCCAGGTTCCCCAGCTGGGGTCCATCAGAGAACCCTTGAGGACAGGCTTCTCTGGATTCCACATGCCCCTTGTCATGTTGGTACAAGGCAGCCACCATGGTAGGTGTTGATGAGCCGCATGGAAGAGAAAGCAAGTTGCTTTCTGAGCCGTGAGAGGATGGGAGTCTGGTCTTGCCAGAGCTGAGGCACCAAGGCTTCCTCTGATGTGCTGTGTGGTCACTGCCATGGGCGGATGTAGCTCTGTGCCCACCTTCCCTCAACAGTCCAGGACCCCCTCAGGGCTTTGAGCAAGTCAAGAGGTGTCAAAGCAAAGATGTCAGCTGTTTAGAAAGAGAGTCTATTTCTGACTCAACTCCCTGTAAACACATCCCTGGGGCGCAGGGTCCCTTCCTGTCCTATGATTATAGGATAGTTACACATAAAACAGGTAGATTTATCTGCCTTATCGATAGTGTGATAATTAAAAAAAAATACAAAAATGAAACACATTCATCCATTGTTCGGTTCTCAGAGTTTTTCTTCTCTCGGGCTCCTTTCTGGGTTCGTTACGTGTGAGTACAGATCCAAGAAGACTTTCAAATGATCAAAGGGGCTTCATTATTAAATGAATAAAAAAAATAGAAATAAAAGGGCATGGATGCAAAGATATTTATCACTACATTATTTACAGTGACCAAAAAAGGAAAACAAAGATAGTGTAAAGTTGAGTACCTAGGGGTTCGCTCATACTATGGAGTATTAAGCAGCCACCAGCATCAATAAGTTGGAGCTGTGTAGGATGGCAAGAAGAGATTTTTCAAGGTTTTGGGAGAAAGGGAAATAAGCGCAGGCTACAGAAAAGAACAGGTAGTATGCTGACCTCACTTGTGTGAATATGTATGTATTCACACTTATGTGTCAATTTATGTGAATGCATGTGTGTGCGTACATATGAGCACTGCAAATATGAAAGGGTACATATGTTATTAACATGGGTGACCTTGGGGTTAGGGTGGGAGACCAGGTGGGTATAATGGCTAGTAGAGAGATCCATGAAAATAGGAAAGAAAAAAAAGAGTGTATACAATTTTACACGTATCTATAAAATTGTGTGTGTGTGTGTGTATAGGAACAAAAAAAGTACATAAAAAAATTTAAGAACTATAAAATCAGTTCATTTGTTGAATACCACATTGGTTTCCTAGTTAAAAACATGGGCGCTGGCTTATTTGGAAGAGCTAGCAACCCTTGATCTTGGAGTTGTGAGTTCAAGCCCTGTGTTGGGTGTAGAGATTACTTAAAATACCTTTAAGAAAGGGGTGCCTGGGTGGCTCAGTGGGTTAAAGCCTCTGCCTGCGGCTCGGGTCATGATCTTAGGGTCCTGGGATCGAGCCCCATATCAGGGAGCAGGGAGCCTGCTTCCTCCGCTCTCTCTGCCTGCCTCTCTGCCTACTTGTGATCTCTGTCTGTCAAATAAATACATAAAATCTTAAAAAAAAAAACCTTTAAGAAAAAGAATAGAAAACCAGATTGTACACACCAATATACTGGACTGCCAATTTTATATTACCATGTAGTAGATTTTTTTTTACCATTTTAATAATTTTTAAGTATAGAGCTCAGTATGTTAAATATATTCACAATATTGTACAATAGACACAAAGCTCTACGCTCACTAAACCTCAATTCCCTTTTCTCCCTTGCCCCCCCCCGCCCGCTAACAAACTTTCTCCTTTCTGTTTCTTTTTTTTTTTTAATTTAAAGATTTTATTTATTTATTTGACAGACAGAGATCACAAGGAAGCGGAGAGGCAGGCAAAGAGAGAGGGAAAAGCAGGCTCCCTGCTGAGCAGAGGGTCCGATATGGGGCTTGATCCCAGGACCCTGGAATCATCATCTGAGCCGCAGGCAGAAGCTTTAACCCACTGAGCCACCCAGGCTTCCCTCCTCCTTTTAGTATCTATGCTCCTGACTACTTTAGGTACTTCATGAGTGGAATCGCACGGTATTAATCCTTTCTGTGACTGCCTTATTTCACATAGCCTAATGTTCCTTAAGGCTCATTTGTGTTTTAGCCTGGGATACCATCTAATAGATTTTAAATTAACTTTGTATTTAGATAACAGTATGACTACACAAATCAAAAGTGATAACCAAAAGGGAAAAAAAAAACAACCCCTAAAGTTAGCCTGTATCCCCTCGCAGAAGGTAATGTGGAATAGTGGAAGGAGGCAAGAGGTCAGCCTGGGGTGGAGCCTGGAGTATGACCTTGGCTGATCGCTTCATCTCTGAATTTCAGTTCCTTTCGTGAATTTAGGGTGTTAGTATCTCCCTGAAGGGGACCTGTTATGACATTTGATTCTTGCAGCAAGGCTGGGGACAGACGGTTGTGTCCTTCCTCCTAAGGCTGAGTTGGAGCAAATGGCTCCTTCCTGCTTCCTCTCTGCCAAGACTCTTAGCTATGTCCCTGCACCATATTCATCCTATTTTACAGGTGAGGAAACGGAGGCTCAGGGAGGTGGGCGACCTCCTTAAGGGTGCATGACTGGTAGGTAGGTTATCAGGGAGTCTGCTACCTCTGTGGTGATTTTCCCGAGGAGCAGACACCTGGCCTTGCTGTTCTTAGCAAGTTTGCAGAGAGGGCAAGTTCCTGCAGGAGCAGAGTGAACTCAGCCCGCATCCACAAGGGGCTGCTCCCGGCCTGGAGCTGTACTGAGTTGTGCGCATGCCTATTGTGGTCAAACTCTTCCTTGGCAGCACCCCCCCCAACCCCTCCTCTTCCTGCCCACCCTCCCCCCCGCAACAAAGTGAGGCAGTAGGATATTTACACCACGGAAATGGTAAATGCTACAAATCAGGGCTAGATATGTTGTGTTTTATTGATTGTCTAGACTTAAGAAAATCTTGACTTAAATAATTTAAGGAAACATGCTAAAAATAATGCAGACTAATCTTTTTTTAAAAAATTCTTGATTTTTAAAATTTCTTTTCAGTGTACTGGAATTCATTGTTTATGTACCACACCCAGTGCTTCATGCAGTATGTGCCCTCCATAATACCCACCACCAGGCTCACCCAACCTCCCACCCCCCTCCCCTTTAAAACCCTCAGATTGGGGCACCTGGGTGGCTCAGTGGGTTAGGCCGCTGCCTTCGGCTCAGGTCATGATCTCAGGGTCCTGGGATCGAGTCCCGCATGGGGCTCTCTGCTTGGCAGGGAGCCTGCTTCCTCCTCTCTCTCTCTGCCTGCCTCTCCAACTACTTGTGGTTTCTCTCTGTCAAATAAATAAATAAAATCTTAAAAAAAAAAAAAACCCTCAGATTGTTTTTCAGAGTCCATAGTCTCTCATGATTCACCTCCCCCTCCAATTTCCCTCAACTCCCTTCTCCTCTCCATCTCCCCGTGTCCTCCGTGTTATTTCTTATGCTCCACAAATAAGTGAAACCATACCATAATTGACTCTCTCTGCTTGACTTATTTCACTCAGCATAATCTCTTCCAGTCCCAACCATGTTGATAAAAAATTTGGGTATTCGTCCTTTCTGATGGAGGCATAGTACTCCCTAATGTATATGGACCACATTCTCCTTACCCATTCGTCCGTTGAAGGGCATCTTGGTTCTTTACACAGTTTGGTGACCGTGGCCATTGCTGCTCTGAACATTGGGGTACAGATGGCCCTTCTTTTCACTACACCTGTATCTTTGGGGTAAATACCCAGTAGTGCAAATGCAGGGTCATATGGAAGCTCTATTTTTAATTTCTTAAGGAATCTCCACACTGTTCTCCAAAGTGGCTGCACAACTTAACGCAGACTAATCTTAAAAGAGTGTCATAACTCTAGCTGTTGCATTGTTAATAGCAAAAATTGTAAGAAAATATGCTTTCTGCATTTGAAATGTGGTTCAGTGAAGAGGTTACTCACGTCATTGATGAATGGCTCAAGTTGGGGCATACGCCTATATTGTTTCTCTTTGATCCCCCTCTCCAACGTAAATAAAAACTTCAATGAGCATTCATGTCAGAACTAAACTTCCTTGTCAATTGCCACTACAGGTTGCAAGAATTGGGCAAAAATCGATGAAAGCATCCTATGAAGGATGGACTAGGTGGAATTTATGATAAAGAGTACTCTTCTTTGTAAGTTAAGTGCTCCATATTCTTATATTAGTACAATTTATAGTATTTATTATGTTATTATAATGTATATAAGATAATATATTTTATCTACTAGCAAAATATATCACATTTAATATATATATTTCCCCTCTCAGGTACCTTGGTTTGGGTTCCAGAAGCAGATCCTTAAACAAGAACTCAAGTGTGAGGACGCCTGGGTGGCTCAGTGGGTTAAGCCTCTGCCTTCGGCTCAGGTCATGCTCTCAGGGTCCTGGGATCAAGGCCCACATCGGGCTCTCTGCTCAGTGGGGAACCTGCTTCCTCCTCTCTCTCTGCCTGCCTCTCTGCCTACTTGTCTCTCTCTGTCAAATAAATAAAATCTTAAAAAAAAAAAAAGAACTCAAGTGCGCAAAGTATTTTTGGGTGGAGTCTCAGGAAAGACCATTAGGGAGAGGGTAGGTGGGAAAGGGAGGGGGAGGGAGCTAATAAGGGTGTGTGATCCAGCGAGCGAACGCTGTGGACCACTGTAGTGTAATTCTTAGTGACAGTGAAGTAAAACCCCCTCAGAGTTCCTCCCAGGGGACGAGGGAGCTGGGGTGTTTATCCTCCCATCCTGATAGGCTGAGGGGGCTGTCAGGCAGGGGAGGGGTGTTAAATCTCCAGCACTACCGCCTGCCCTGTGCAGAGGCAGAATGAGCTCTGGTGGCCTGAGAAGGCCCCCAGGCAGAGGTCTTTGGTGCTGACAGTTGGAATTCTGGCCAGTGAGTACCCAGGAGAAGGGACTGGAGCTTGGTGCCTACAGGAGGCAGGCCACCATGCTGCCAGGGTTCAGGAGCCTGGCTTTCTGGAGCACATCAGCATCTTTGGGGGCACCTACCTATTCACGGGATATGCTCCCAGTGGAACTTCCTTGCCTTTACCTCTCTAAGTCTATAACAGAGACTCAGCAACACCTTCCCCAAGGGGGTTTGTAGGATTTAATGAGAGTATCAGTGGCAATGTCTAGCATCGTCCTTGACAGAGTGGGACTCAGTGGACAGAAGCTCTTCATGTCCTTCAGAATCTCTGAAGATAGATTCTTCTCAGACCTCAGAACGTAGAAGACGTTTGTGTCTCTGGACACTCAAATATGCTTCCTTCTGAGCAAGGTTTCATATTCCATTATGTTTTCCTGTTTATCTTGGCTGCCAGGAAACCCAGAGACATATGGGGATAGCAGCCGCCTCTGTAGAGTTTGGTGGTGGACACGCATTGGGGTAGCTGCTTAGCTCATAAAGGTTGGGGCCAAATCTGTGCCTTCCTTCTTCTGATGCCAGATCCCTTTTCCTTGGGAAAAGAGGGCAGGTCACCTGCTGGGTTGGTCACATAATATTCTGACCACTCTCCATATCAGGGAGAACTCTAGTGTGAGGGGCACCTGGGGGGCTCAGTGGGTTAAGCCTCTGCCTTTGGCTCAGGTCATGATCTCAGGGTCCTGAGCTGATCCTCTCTGACAGTGAGGTTGAAGGGTTAGTTAGTAGCTGTCTCAGCTATGGTCCCAGACTCACGGGGGTGGCTGGCCTGTGCAGGTGAAGCCAGGAGGCAGATCAAGGACAAGGGTTGTGTGTGTATGCGTGTGTTTGTATGTATGTGTTGAGGCAGGAGGGGAGAGTGGGAGAGAACAATGAGTCAATGAATTGCCTCTTTTTGAAACGAATTCAAGTTCCTTTGCTTGCAACCAAAACATGTTTATCAGTGTGCCCTATTACCTAATTTTGATTCGTCTTCGACCGTCGCTGGATATTTTCAGTTTTATTGTACATGTGTCTTTTATCATCAGCTGATCCAGCCCCCTCTTTCGGAGGTGAGTGATGCAGAAATAATGGTGAGTGTGTGTGTGTGTGTGTGTGTGTGTGTGCATGCAGATGTTGCCCCATTG
This sequence comes from Mustela nigripes, assembly GCF_022355385.1. NCBI lineage: Eukaryota > Metazoa > Chordata > Mammalia > Carnivora > Mustelidae > Mustela > Mustela nigripes. Next base: position 20,313,092 of record NC_081572.1, read on the forward strand.
CACAGATAGGCAGGCCTGGGAGAAGAAGAACCAGGCTCTGGGTGATGCTGAGTGACTGGTGGGGCTTTGGAGACCTCGGGGCCTCACTGGAAACCCTGAGCCGTTGCTTCTCTGTCCCCTTCATTTCCAGGCAGGGGAGGGAGTGCCGGGCCTCCATCCTCAGAATGTGGGCCTTACGGCAGCTCCCATGCCTTCTCCTCTCACACCCAAACCATCCTGCTGACTCTTCCCAGCAGGCTTCCGGGCCTGCCCATTCCCATACACTCCACCCTGGCTGGGCCCTCACAGACTCAGCAGCTCATCACCTGGGCCTGCTGGCCTCAGCAACTCTCCTGAGGCCTCCTTCCTCTTGCTCCTCCACTGCCCAGCACTATCCTGTGTCCCTCTTTTCTCTTGGATGCTGTCTTTGCCTGAGTTTTGACACCTGTTCTCCATTTAAGCTTACCCCCTGCCTCCCATTGGTCAATCTCTAGGGCTTACTTTAAGAGAACTTTCTGCCAAATGGTTACTCTGTGCCAAGCTAATCTAGTCCTCTCAATAATCCTGCAAAATAGGAACTCCTATACCCATTTGATAGGAAACTCACCGGGAGGGCTGCAGTGACATGTCTAAGGTCACATGGCTGGTCAGTGGGGGAGCCCTGCCTGGAAACCTGGTCTGACTGATTTGGGAGACCCTGGGCCTTCCCCAGTCCCACATGATGGCTCAGTCTGGGGGAGGGCAGTAGGGCACTGAGATGACTACCCAGCCTCTGTCTGGTGGACGTCTTATTCTTTCTACTCATGAGGCCTGGAACTACTGGGGGACTTCTTTCCTTTCCCTCCCTTGCCTTTTGTTCTGCTGACCCCGTAGCTCAGGACTCCTGACACAGGCATTCCAGCTGAGGTGCTGACGTTCCTCTCGACTCACCACTGGCACTGGAGTTCCCACAGCCACGCCCCTGCCTGGGATTGCCCTCTCCCCACTCCACCCATGCAGGGCTCTTCCTTCTTTCAAAACCTGAGTCAAACGCACCCTTTCCAAGAAGTCTTCTATGTACTACCCACCCCACCTGGTGGCTCCCCGGCTCCAGGCTCCCCTTGGAGAGTAGAGAAAGTTATACACTCATTTTCCCTCCCCCATCAGCCTGGACATCTCCAAGGACAAGGGCTCTGTCTCCGCCATCAGGCTGGAGTAATTACAGTAAACTAACATGCTGAGCACCGACTAAGTGGGAGACATTTCGTGGCCCCCTCAGGCACTGTAATAAGCTCTCCTGGGGGCTGGCACACAACCCAGAGGCAGTGGGAAGGCTGAGAAGGGGAAAGCCAGGTGGTCCAAGGTGATGGGATGGGCCTTCCAGGCAGAGGAGAGGTCTGAGCTGACCCCATCCCTTACCTGGATAACGACAAGGCAACATCTTCCTGGTTTTCCCTTTTCTGTCCCTTCTCCCAGATTATGTTCTATGTGGACACCAAAAGGGTCTTTGCGAAACACACCTGACAGGGTCACTCCCGAGTGTGGAAACTTCGGTCCCCCCAGTGTTGTTAGGAGAAAGTCCGTGATCCTCAGCTCCACCTATATCCCCCCGACCTGCTCTCAGTTCCGTCAGGCAGCTCAGCTCTGTGCTGTAGCAACGCTTAGGTGCTGTCCTTTCCTCCGACCAGCATTTCATGCCACTGAGTCTTTGCTCAGGTGAGTAAATGAGATGTCCTTCCTCACTTCCTCTCTTGCTCAGCATCTATTCATTGCCAAGGTCCAGCTAAGTTGAGAGCTCCTGCAGGATGCTTCCCACCCTGGGGTGGGTGGGATGACTGCCTTTCCTCTGTTTTCTATCCATCCTTTCCCCACCTAACCACCCGCTGTCTATCCACCTTCCATTCTTCTCTTTCCATCCATTGTCCTTCCTTTCAATCATCCCATCTTTCCATCTGCTCACTCACCTGCCAGTTTATCTATTTATCCATTCATCCATCTGCCCATCTACCTGCCCATCCATCCATCTGTACATCTGCCCATCCATCCATCCATCCATCCATCCATCTGTCCGTCCATCCGTCCATCTATATGTTCATCCATCCACCTGTACATCTGCCTATCCATCCATCCATCCATCCATCCATCCATCATCCATCCACCCATCCATCCATCTGCCCACCGACCCGCTCAACCATTCACGGGTACATCTGTCCATCCATCCATCCATCCATCCATCTGTCCATCCACTTACCCATCCATCTATCCCATGCATCCTTTCACAAACCTTTACCAATTTCCTGTTCCTCTCTCCCCTCTCCCTCCCTTCCTCCCTCCCTTTTGTTCATCTCTCCTCTATTTTAGGCCACACAGTCTTCAGAAACCGTATCTTAAATCTGTATGTTGAACTGAGGCTTGGTCTTAAAGAACATGAAGAATTTGGGCAGGAAGAGAGGACAGAAGTAGGAATTAGGCAGAGGCTGGAAAATGGCTGGGGATATAGGGTTGGTGAGGGGGCTAGGCTATGGGGGTGGAGCTCAGTTTTCAGTGAGCATTAATTGGCTAGAAAATGTAAGTCTTACTTTCCGTGAGTAGGTAGCTAATAGGTGGTTAGTTGAACCCATCTGTTGCTGGGCTTTGGCTACCTAACCCTTCATATTCTTAACAACCTAAATGTGACTCTGAGGTGCAGGCACAGCTCTTTTCACCCCACGTAATCTCAACATACCTAGCTCAGATTTCTGGGAAGCACTTGTTAAACCTTTTACACTTGCAAAGCAGGCTCTGCATGACTTTGGACATGACCTTTTCCTTCCTGGGGCCTCAGTTTGCCCATCTGTAAAGTTAGGAGGCTGGTTTACATGTCCCCTGAGGCCACCTTTGGCTCTGACTTTCAGGGACCTTTTATCAGGAAGGGACTGGTCCTTGAAAAGTGAGGCTCAGAGCCAGGCAGAGCTGGGACTGAATCCTGGCTGACCAGCTTTCTCTCTGTGGACCTTGGGAATTACCTCAACCTCTGAGCCTCCTGTATCCATAATGTGGGACAGTTGATTTCTGTCCTGTCGTCTTTAGCTGCTGGCAGGTACAGACAAGGCCATGGACACTGAAACACTTGGCTCGGCCCATCTGTTGTGTCAGCAAAGGCTCTCACAAGGACAAGGCCCAGATGGGCAGGCTGGCCTGGGAAACCAGTGGGTGGCAGACCTTTTAGGGGAACAGGGACATGGGGCCTTGAGGAGGTGCTCCAGGCTCCCAGCTACCTCCTGTGCCTGCAATTCTACCTCTCTCCATGCTAACCCACAATTTCTGGAGGCAGAAATTGAGCTCCAGGTAGGCTCAGCCCCCAGTATATTGTTCCTAGAAGTGACAGCCCTCAGCTCTATGAGACTTTACCCTTGCTACAAGCAGACAGATGGTTGGGACTTGTGGGGAAAGGGACTTTCTACCTGTGACACTGGGAAGACACTGACCGTCCCCTTCTTTCCTCCAGGCCTGTGGGGGCCTAGGAAAAGACTCTGGACCTCAATAGCTGGTATGGGAGCACCTGTGTGGCTCAGTCATTAAGCCTCTGCCTTCAGCTTAGGTCATGATCCCGGGGTCCGGGGGTTGAGCCCCATGTTGGGCTCCTTTTTTTTTTTTTTTTTTTTTTTAATTTTTTTTTTTTAAAGATTTTATTTATTTATTTTACAGAGAGAGATCACAAGTAGGCAGAGAGGCAGGCAGAGAGAGAGAGAGGAGGAAGCAGGCTCCTGCTGAGCAGAGAGCCCGATGCGGGACTCGATCCCAGGACCCTGAGATCATGACCTGAGCCGAAGGCAGCGGCTTAACCCACTGAGCCACCCAGGCACCCCCATGTTGGGCTCCTTGTTCAGCCCTCTCTTGCTCTTCTCCCTCTCCCTCTGCTGCTCCCCCTGCTTGTGTTCCCTCTCTCTCTGTCTCTGTTTGTCAAATAAATAAATAAAATCTTAAAAAAGGAGAAATAGTTAGTATGTCTTCAAGGACAGTGGCCTGGGAGCGTCTTAGGGTACAGAGAGGGTTTGGGGAGGGCTAGTCTGGCTTTGGGATTGAATAAGAAAGGAAGAAAGAGTCCTTTCTTGGGCATGGACCCCTTCCCTGAAGCGTTTCTTAAAAGTCATAGTCTCTCAAGGAGTCCAGGAGAAATGAGGTTCTCAAGCTCACTGGGTATCAAGAGCTCTTTCCCACCGCTAATGGACACAGAATTCATGCAAAAAAAAAAAAAAAAAAAAGTTGAAGAAGAAACAGAATGGTTGCAGTCTCAAAGTATCTTCTTCAAGGTTTTTATTAATTTCGTTGGGAAAATAGTAATGCTACCACAGAGAAATCCAGAAAACACTACCTTAACCAATGGACATCAATAAACCCATTTAATATATGTCTTCTGTACCTGAGACAATGCACTGACAAAGACACACCTTTCTGTGGTTTTCTTGCCAAAATGCTGAACCTCAATCTGATGATGAGAAAATTGTCAGGAAAACCCAAACTGGGGGATATTTTGGTCCTACAAAACCTCTTCCAAACTGTCAAGGTCATGAAATATAAGGACAGACTGAGGAGCTGTCACAGACCAGAAGAGACCAAGCTGAACTGACAGCCAATAGAATGTGCTTTCATGCAAAGAAAAGGGACATCAGTAGAAAAGCCAGAAAATTGAATAAAGTCTGTAGTTAATTAATAGCATTGGGTCAATGTTAATTTATTTGTTTTGACAGTTGCTCAATATTTATGTAACATGAGCCTATTGGGGAAGCTGGGTGAAGAGTGCTTGTGAACTCTCTGTATTATTTTCTCAAATAAAAATTTAAAAGCAGGGGTGCCTGCTTGGCTTGGTTGGTTAAGCATTTGCCTTTGGCTCAGGTTATGTGGGCTTGAGCTCTTCTTGGGCTTCCTGCTCAGCGGGGAGCCTGCTTCTCCCTCTGCCCCTCCCCCTGCTTGTGCATGCGCACTCTTTCTGTCTCTGTATCAAATATAAATAAAATCTTTAAAAAATTTTAAAAGCAATATAAAAAAGAGCTCTCTCCCAGACCAGTTGTCTGTGTGTAAAGGGCCTAGAGAAACTGGGTGGTGGGAAATGTAGCCTGGACACCTGAAAATTCTGTATCTCTGCTGCTCTGCTGCTCTATGTTGAGCTCCCAACTGCTCCCAGAAGCCTTCTAGACTGGCCCTGCTCACATCTCATTACAGCCAAGCTTCCACCAAGTATCCACCCCTGCTCCTGCAATGTGGACAGGTCCTGGTCTGTCACACATATAGTGGGTCCTTCAAACAGTGTCCCCTGCAAAGTCATGTCCACCGGCAACTTGGAATGTATGACCATATTTAGAAATAGGGTCTTTGCAGATGTCATTATGGTAAGAATTGAGGTGAGGTCATACTGGGTTAGGGTGAGCACCAAACCCAATGAGTGTCCTTTTATTTTATTATTTTATTATTTTTTTGGTTTTAAAGATTTTATTTATGTATTTGACAGAGAGAGTGAGAGAGCACAAGCAGGGGGAGCAGCAGGCAGAGGGAGAAGGAGAAGCAGGCTTCCCGCTGAGCAGGGATTTCCCAATGTGGGGCTCGATCCCAGGACTCTGGGATCAAGACTGAATCGAAGGCAGATGCTTAACTGACTGAGTCCCCCAGGCTCCCCTGAGTGAGTGTCCTTAGAAGACACAGAAAAAGACACAGGGAGACAGGCACAGACATAAAGGGCCATGTGAAGATGGGGAGGCAGAGATTGGGGTGTTGTTGCCACAAACCAAGGGATGCAAGGATCACCAGAAGCTGGAAGAGGTAAGTAAGGCTCTCCCCTAGAACCTTCAGAGGGTGGCCCTGCTGACCCCTTGATTTTGGACTTCTGGTCTCCAGAGCAGTAGAGAATACACCTCTGTTACTTGAACCCACATTTGTGGTGATTTGTCATGGCAGTCCCAGGATACTAATACCTAGGGATTGTACTTTTCTTATCTTTGTCCACATCTTAAGTAATTTTGATGTGTATCCTCTTTTTCCTTGTAGGCCGGGAGCTTCCGGGTGGCCGGGACTGTCTCTTCCATTAGACTGGGCTCTGAGGACAGGGGCCGTGCCTCTTTCCTTGAACTGCGATATCATGAGGTCCCCTCCTTCCTTAGGAACCCATTCCCTTAGGGTGCCTGGGTGGCTAAGTTGATTGAGCTTCTGCCTTTGGCTTGGACTGTGATCCCAGGGTCCTGGAGTCAAGCCCGGTGTCAGGCTCCCTGCTCAGCGGGGAGTCTGCTTCTCCTGCTGCTCTCTCTCTTTCTCACTCTGTTAAATAAATAAATAAATAAAAAGTCTTAAAAAAAAAAAAAAAAAAAGGAACCCATCCCCTGGGTGCCCAGCCCATCCTCAGCACACAATGCGGGCTCTGTTGGGGGGGCTGCCTGGCTCAGCCACCCCACCTGTTTGGGTTGGCATTGGTCCCCGGCGGCAGGCTGGCAGGGAGACTCCCCAACCACAGGAGACACCGCCCTAGACTTCTCTTTCGCCCCCTCCTTCTTGGGGCAGCCGGAGTGAGGGCCAGGTACCACTGTCCACACAAAGCTTGTCTAGGAGTCCAGCGCCCAACAGACAAGCCCCCCATCCCATGAATTCCTGCTGCCCCCGAAAGCGGCCTCTCCTCCGAATGTCATGAGTGCCAGACTAGACCATTTGTGCCTTGTTCCATGTCTGTAGGGCTTAGTCCCACGATCCAGGCCAGGGTTCTAATCCTGGGTGCTGGCAAGGTGGAGGTGGGGGAGATCAGAGTTCTATTCCACGCTGGGGTTCCAGAGTCTGTAGGGGCTAGGAGGGCTGGCAAAAGTGTCTTCTTAGATTGTGTGTGTGAGCTTGTAAGTCGTCGGTTCCCTATCCCTCTCAACTTTTAGATTTCCCTTGGAGGCTGGCAAGGAAGGAACCTCTTTTGGATTCCACCGAATCAGGTATAAGTGTGCAGACGGAGAGCTTTTCTTGTTTCCTGTGCACTAGGGATTTTATGCGTGGTTCCTTGCAGGTGGGGAGACGGGGTGGTGGGCAGCACAGAGAAAGCTGGTGTTGGGCTCTGCACCCACTCTCACTGCCCAGGTCCCTGTGGGTGCTGTATTTTTCTCTGGTAAGTGGCCCCCCCTCCACGCCCAAAGGCAATATGCTCCTAACAAATGCATCTGTCTCTCAGCAAAATCCCTGCTGCCTCTCACTGGGGAAGGTGTAGGGCTGGGCCAGGGTGGGGGACCATCCTCTGGAAGGAGATTAGAGTGTCTGTCAGGGGTGGGTGGGGTGAGGTGTGGCCCTAACTTACTCACATCCTTGCAAGTCCTTGGGCGGCAGATTTGGGGAGCCCACAGCCTCCATTGTCTGTCTCAGCATTGTCTTCTGAGCTCCTCAGCCCTGGAGAGGGGGTGCTCTCTGGCGTCTGCCTTGGTAGCAGTCAGGGTTGGGGGAAGAGGGTGGTTTTGCTTCCCGCCTGGGAGCAGTTGATCCTAGGAAGTGCGTTGGAGCCTCCAGCGGGGGCTGTTGGGGCCTGTCTGGGAAGATGGGACGCATCAGGCAGCCCCAGACACGACTGCATTCCTCCCAACATGCCTGCTGGGGTCCACGGGGTGGAGGGGCTGGCGGGAGGGCGGGGCGTGGCTGGAGGGGGGGCCTTTGGAGGTTGTCTGGGAGACACAGGGCAGCTGAGGTCCTGATATGCAAATCTCCAAGGCAGAGCCAAATGGACTCCTGGAAACGTCCCCTGAGCCTCAGGGATTTCAGGAGTCAGGGTCCCGCAAGTCTGCTCCCAGCTTCTGCATTTCCTCCCACCCTCAAACCCCTTAGACCAGCTCCAAAAGGGTTCCAAGAAGGGTGCCTGAGCCAGCCTCTCCCACTGCAGTGGCCTGGGGAGGGGGTGGCTGAGAGACCCCTGGGGCTAGAAGGAAAAAGGCTCTTCCTGTCCTGTTCCAGGGCTGTGGCTCCACCCTCTTTGGGCCCAGACTAGGTTACAGCAATGATAACCAGACCTTGCTAACCACACTTGGCTTACCAACCCTTTTCACATACACTACCACGCTGGATTCGCAGGGCTGACTCTGCATGAGGCAGGACAGAGGATATTTATCCCCATTTTACAGATGAGCAAACTGAGGCTCAGAGAACTTTCGGGTCCTCGGTGGCATGGGGGTCCGTAGCAGAGCCAGCAGCAGTCTGACTCCATGCTCTTTCACCATGGCTCTGGCTGTGCCTGACATGCCACCTGTCCTTGGCCAGCTGCCCTTGGCCAGCCAATGCCATGGGCCCACCCACAGGTGTGTGGAGGATCTCAGAGTCTGTGCCCAGGGTTGGGGAAAGCCTCCTGGATTTCCCTTCAAGGGGGGGGGGGCAGGGTGGGAGCCTGAGCCACTGGACTGGCTGGGCATGTTTCCAGGATGGGACAGGCTTCTTAGCACAGCCTAGCAGGTCAGATCTGGGAAGACCCCCAAGAACTTCTTGTCTTTTTCCATAGATGGTGATGCTGAGGGGGCATCACTGTGCCTCCCGTAACCTTGCCATGCTGGCATTTTTCCAGCCAGGTACCCCCTGGAGTGATGGACTTTCTCTCTGTGGATGTCAGAGGCCCACCTGGTTCCTGGGACTCTCCCAGGTCACCAGGTTTGTGGTGCAGAGGCCCTACTCCCCGCCGCCTGGCCGAGCCCGGTGCTCGGGCTCCCAAGGGCCGCGGCTCCTAGGGCTGGATGGGAAAGTATAGCCTGCAGGCCCACACCTCCTATGTGAATCACGCCTGGCGGGATGAGAAACCAAAAACACCCTAAACAATGAGTTTCCAGTAAAATATGATAGACGTGATGAGGCGGGGGAGGGGAGGGATCTGACTGGGAGTTGGCACTGGCCTGTGGGTGATGAAAGCCAAGGGGAATGGAAAATGCCAGTCCCGCCCCCTCCTCAGGAGTATAAAGCACCCACATCCTATTCCAACTTACCTGAGCACCTCTCTCTCCTCGCTGCCGACTAGCTCGCTTGCTCACTCACTCACCTCCCTCCTCGGCACCATGACCACCTGCAGCCGTCAGTTCACCTCCTCCAGCTCCATGAAGGGCTCCTGTGGCATCGGCGGTGGCTCCAGCCGCATGTCCTCTGTCCTGGCCGGAGGGTCCTGCCGGGCCCCCAGCGCCTATGGGGGCCTGTCGGTCTCCTCCTCCCGCTATTCTTCCGGGGGGGCCTGCGGCCTGGGGGGTGGCTACGGTGGTGGCTTCAGCAGCAGCAGCAGCTTTGGTGGGGGCCTGGGTAGTGGCTTCGGTGGAGGTTATGGTGGTGGCCTGGGTGCTGGCTTTGGTGGTGGCTTCGGCGGTGGCTTCGGTGGTGGGGATGGGCTCCTGGTGGGCAGTGAGAAGGTGACCATGCAGAACCTCAACGACCGCCTGGCCTCCTACTTGGACAAGGTGCGTGCCCTGGAGGAGGCCAACGCCGACCTAGAGGTGAAGATCCGGGACTGGTACCAGAGGCAGAGGCCCGCTGAGACCAAGGACTACAGCCCCTACTTCAAGACCATTGAGGATCTGCGGAACAAGGTGTGCAGATTGGGCAGCAGGACCTGTCATTCCAGCGACCTCACACTGGAACAATAGAAGCCCAGGCCACTGGCATCTTTAGATTCCTAGACAGGGCCGACTCCAACCCCAGATCCCTTCTTCTGGCTCCAGACACCTCTGGCAGAGCTGGTCAGCGTCCCTGGCCTTGCTCATGGCCTTCTGGGCTCCAGACCTGCCTTTGTGCTTTACAGAGGGAGAAGTCAAAGTTTTGAGAGGGGCTGGGAAATGCTCGAGGCCATTCAGCAAATCAGTGGCAGAACTGAGGCTAGAACCCTTGGGCCCACTTGCTAATGCAGGAGGCAGCTACCTGTTGCCCAGCACAGGGGAGGAGTGAGGCTGTAACGGGACCAGGCTAGACACCCAAACCACTCATTAGCTCATTAGTCTGGGCCGTGGCGGCTGCCGCCCATGAGCCCTGGCACCGGCCCCTCCCCACAGAAGGGGGGGGCACAAAACCCCAGCAGAGACACTCAGTGATGACCCACCTTACATGGCCTGCACAGGAGGGAGCCTGGGGGACTGGTGTCACCTGACTCCAGCCCCACCCCTACCCCCTGCTCCAACCTGGGAGCCCTCCTCACTGATCCTGCTTCTGGGTGTCTGGCTCTGATGTCTTCTGTGGATTAGGTGAATCAGATGATGAGGGAGGGAATCCAGCCAATCCAGGGTTCAATCTTTGTTCTTGTTCTTCTGCCTCTTCTTTTCTTATCCCCTGGGCTTGCTGGGTCTCCTCTTTTGGGAAAGCCCCACCTGAGGTCCCACAATCTCGCAGGCTCGAAAAGGAATGTGTGAAGACCGGCAGGGCTGGCTGATGCACAAAGAGGAGAATCAGACCAGGGAAGGGAGTCCTGAGAATCTTAGGTCCCTCCTCTCCTCTGTAGGTGGGGGAAACTGAGGCCCTGCAACCCATCAGGAGTGGAACTGGGAGCTGTGACTCCAGGGCTTTCGGTTCCAAGGCCAGGGCTGTTTCTAGCCACTCTTCTGCCCAGGAGTCAGCAAAGTCCTGGGTCAGAGCTGGACCACTGGGACTTCTCCTTTAGGCTGTTGTGGCAAAGGCTTTGGGAGAAGGGGAGACTCAGGTGAGAGTAGGAAAGCAAGCCTGATGTCTCAGGCTGCGATGAAGTCTGGCTAGTGATGTCCGTTTGACCAACAACCTGCATCCTCTCCATCTGCAGATCCTCACGGCCACTGTGGACAATGCTAATGTCCTCCTGCAGATAGACAATGCCCGGCTGGCTGCTGATGACTTCCGGACCAAGTGAGTTTGCAGTGATGGCTTGGGATGTCCAATCTTCCCAGGCTGGGGCATTTTCATGTTCCCTAAACAGAGCTGGCAAGTTGCCAGGATGGCCACGTGAAAACCCCTTGGGGTGCTTGTAAAAAAATACAAGCTTCTTGGGCCCCACCCTTGGAGTTCTGATTCAGTTATTCTTAACAGGCTACTTGAGTGATTCTGATCCACAGCCAGGTTTGGGTGCCATTGCTTTAGGGAGAGGTGTTCCCTACTTCCCCACCTGCCCTTGAAGTGCAGGAGGCAGTCGCAGTTGGAGTCTTGCCTGCTGTTGGTTGTGGGGCCAGAAGCATCTCCCCTCCCTGAGTTCTACAGCCTGATGAACTGCTTTATTCCCTGCCCCCAGGAATGCTCAGATCGGAGCCATCAATGGGTGCTGTGTCCAACAATGCCATTTTCAAGATGGACTCCCTAAACCACCCCCAGGGGGTGCTGGTTATGGGAAGACGCTACAGGGGGCAGAGAACAAAGCCTTCAGTGTGGCCCAAATGGATGTCTCATTCCTTTTCTTTCGGGTCATTCCAGGTATGAGACGGAGCTGAACCTGCGCATGAGCGTGGAGGCTGACACCAACGGCCTGCGCCGGGTGCTGGACGAGCTGACCCTGTCCAGAGCCGACCTGGAGATGCAGATCGAGAGCCTGAAGGAGGAGCTGGCCTACCTGAAGAAGAACCACGAGGAGGTGAGGGCTGGCTTAGAAGATGAATGGGAGGGAAGGGATGGAATTGAGATGGGGGAGGGCAATGCTCAGGCCAGGAACATCTCTGACTGGGGAACCACCATGAGGATCCTGACTGTGGACTGTGCTTTGGTTGTGCAGGAGATGAACTCTCTGAGAGGCCAGGTGGGTGGAGATGTCAACGTGGAGATGGACGCTGCCCCCGGCGTGGACCTGAGCCGCATCCTGAACGAGATGCGCGACCAGTACGAGAAGATGGCGGAGAAGAACCGCAAGGACGCCGAGGACTGGTTCTTCAGCAAGGTGGGTGTCATCCTGGGCGGAAGGGACCCAGAAGACTGGCCTTCCAGGTACTTCTAGTGTGAATGGCTTTTTTTTTTTTTTTTTCTTTTCTGCAGACAGAGGAGCTGAACCGCGAGGTGGCCACCAACAGCGAGCTGGTGCAGAGCGGCAAGAGCGAGATCTCCGAGCTCCGGCGCACGGTGCAGAACCTGGAGATCGAGCTGCAGTCCCAGCTCAGCATGGTAGGCGAGCTAGCTGCCAGGCATGGGTTGGACTCGGGAACCGGCAGGAGGGAGTGACTACCCTCATTGATCCCTGACTCCCTGATCTTTCCCTCCCTTACAGAAAGCATCCTTGGAGAACAGCCTGGAGGAGACCAAAGGCCGCTACTGCATGCAGCTGGCCCAGATCCAGGACCTGATCGGCAACGTGGAGGAGCAGCTGGCCCAACTGCGCTGCGAGATGGAGCAGCAGAACCAGGAATACAAGATCCTGCTGGACGTGAAGACAAGGCTGGAGCAGGAGATCGCCACCTACCGCCGCCTGCTGGAGGGCGAGGACGCCCAGTGAGTGCACCGCCCTCCAGCCCAGTCCTGTCCCTCTTCCCCATTCACCTGTTCTACTCCCTGTGTCTAATGATCTTGCCCTTTTCTGTCTTCACAGCCTCTCCTCCTCCCAGTTCTCTTCTGGCTCTCAGTCCTCCAGAGACGGTAAGACCTTCCTCCTCATCAGGCCTGGACTCATCTCCACTTCCTGTCTCCCAGCAGGTCTAGGGAGTTGGCTTTTTGAAGGGCTGAGCTAGAGTTTTCTCACCCAGGATCCCTAATAAACCTCTTTGGGAAGCAGAAGCCATTTTCTAAATCTTCCTTAGCGTTAGGAGCTGGTGGCCTCTACTTTTTACTTCTGTCCACTGGTGTCTGTGGCAGACTCCATGGTTCTGGTGGTCAGCACCAAGGACAGCCCGCCCCCTTCCCCCCTGCCCCCAAGTGACTCTTCCCCTGAGACCAGTCCATTTGGGTGGATCTGGACTGAACCAGTCTGGTCCGAGTCTGTAAGAGCCTCCAGTATGAGGACACAGACTCTGTTCCTGACCTTAGGGAGCTCTAGTCTGAAAAAAATGTGTTGATGATATCAGTGCTAGGATAGGGCAGTGAGCTAAGGGATAGTGAGGGTAGAGGGCAGCAGGGAGATAGTTCATTTAAGTCCCATCAACTCCCTGGTCTCCCCACTCTGTTTCTCCACTGCCTGTCTCCTGCTGGTAACACCCTCTGTTCCCTGTTCCCCAGTGACCTCCTCCAGTCGCCAGATCCGCACCAAGGTCATGGATGTGCACGATGGCAAGGTGGTGTCCACCCACGAGCAGGTCCTTCGCACCAAGAACTGAGGCTGCTCAGCATTGCTCAGGCCTAGGAGGCCCCCCATGTGGACACAGATCTCACTGGGGGATCCCCTCTCTTGCCCGCCAAGCACTTCACACTTGAGTCCTTCCTCACCCTTTCCCCCTCCTGGCAATCAATAAAGCTTCATTGTGAGTTGCACAACTCCAGCCTCTGCCTGGTCATTGTTAGGAGTGGAGGTGGGGAGAAAGCGGGGGAAGCATCTCTTTGGAGCTTAGCACCTGGCTGCGGCCTCTGGGACTGGGAGAAAGGGCCTGGGGGTGGACTGGGCTCAGGTCCTGGGATGGATTTCACCATCTCGAAAGATACAGAAAGAAGTGTGTCCTAGGTCGTTCGTGGTGTCTCCCAGGGCATGGAGGAACATTCATTCACTTACTCATTCATTTGTTTACTCACTTATTCATTAGTTTGTTTATTCTCTTGCCAATAAAGTGCACACAACATGCCTTTTGTGTGCCAGGCACTGTGAAAGGTTAAAGACTTTTTAAAAACAATTTGTCACCAGGGATTTCTTGGAGAATATATTGAAAACCATATATCTTTTCTCCTCCCCCAGCCCAATAAGCACACGCACATTTGCACATAACTCATGAGGTTCATGGGTCTCCTAAACTTATCAGTGGAGGTCCACAAACCTAGTAAGAACTCATGCTTTATTGAGAAGTTGTCTCCCTCCATCCCACCTGCTCTTGCCTCTAGAGCTGGGGCTGAACCAGCCTGCTATCAGTTGATGTAGTGCAGGTTGATTATCATCTCCAAGCCTCCTTTTCCCTGTCTGTAAAGTGGGTACAGTGACACTACCTACTTCATGGGCTTTTTGTGAGGATTTGCTGGAAGAATGCATGAAGCCCCTTAGCAGAGGGCCTGGCACTGTGCAGGCTCATTCACTGTGAACAATATTGGGTGAGTTATCTCTCGTGTGTGGTGATTCTCCATCTATGATGAGGGTAGTTTTACAGGCTTTGGGAACAGATTGACTGGATTCTAATGCTGGTTCTGTTCTGTATTAGCTCTGTGATCTTGGAGAGTCTCCGTTTCCTCACTTATCTAGTAAGCAAGGTGAACTCAACTTCTTGGAGTGACTATGGGGATCCAGTAAGTGAAAGCACATTAAGAACCAGGTTGTAGGTGGCAGGAGACTTCTCTGGTGCAAAGTGTCTTTTTTTCTGTAAGGGGCTGGAAAAGGGAGAGAAAGGGAGGATCTCACCTGAGTGCATAGTGACGATTCCAGAGGTTGGGTGGGGCTCATGGCCTCCAGCTAGGAAAGAGTTGACTAGTCACTGTGTCAATTTCAAGAGCTCATTCATTTGGCTGTGTGAATGAAACTTCTAGGCAGAACCAAGGATAGGACCGGGGTTAAAGAAAGTCTTAGTTCTCTCAAGAACTAAGGATCGCAAGGGATCTGGGATCTTGAGAGCCTAGGCTCTGGAATTAGACACCCTGGGTTGGAGTCCTGGCTTCCACACTGACTAGCCTGGAAGAATTTGGAAAAGATCCCCTTTTACAAAATAGGGAATGAAAACCCTTACCACATAAGGCCAATGGTAGATTGGATGATCTCATGCAGGAAAGAGTTTAGCATTGTGTTTGGCACATAGTTGTTGCTCTATAAATGGCAGAGTAATAGGGTGAGTTATTAGGAATTGGAATGAAGTGATGTTGGTTTCTCTTCACCTCATCTTCACCCCAGGGAAGAGAGACCTGCTTTGTGTTCCTGAAACTCTGGGATGTCTTTTTACCTGAGTTTTGGCATTAGAAAGGGTTTATCTGGGGTGATGTCTGGGGGAGGGTGCTCCATTCTGGAGATGAATGATTAGTTTTGGAAGTATGAGGGGACCACTCAGGGAGGAGTGTGTTGGAAGGAGTTTCCTTGGATACTGGGAAGGGATGGTTTTGTGGCCCTAAGTGTGATAAGACCCACGTGATATCCTTAGGGATGCCAGACCCCAGGGACTAGTGTTCCCAGTTGGGCAATAAACTCATGTATGGCAGGAATTGGGGGAGTGGTTCCCATTTGGTAGTCCACATGGACCTGGGAAAAGAGCCAAACCTGTCAACAGTCATCCATGAGGATGGAAGCCTAGAACATTCCAGATCGTGTAAGAATTCCCAGACATCACTCTGCTGTGGAGGTGGTGGCCGATTAAAGTTTCCACCCCCCAAAAGAGATCTGCTTTAGAGGAATAGAGAATGTGAGATTTTTTTAGACTTGAGTGTGGTGTGGTGAACTTCCCCTCCTCTTGACTGGCTACCATTAAATCTGTTTGCGGGGAATATAGGGGGAGTGGGCGTGCTTGATGGTAACGATGGTGGCTGGAGGCCACCTGTTGAAAGCAGGTTCAATAGTGGGAGGGAAGGAACTCAAACAGTGGGCCTTGAGGGGGTTCCACCCTGCCTGGGCCCCACAGGGAAAGAGCAGACAGAGCCGCCACGCCAGGAGCTCACATGGAGAC
Source organism: Mustela nigripes (assembly GCF_022355385.1). Lineage (NCBI taxonomy): Eukaryota > Metazoa > Chordata > Mammalia > Carnivora > Mustelidae > Mustela > Mustela nigripes. Next base: position 20,328,715 of record NC_081572.1, read on the forward strand.
CTCCCTCTCTGGGGTCCCTGACCACTATAATGCACTGGGAAGAGTGGAGTCAACGCTTTGAGTCCTGCTGCTGACCCATGATCTTGTTCACAAGGTCTGACACCACAAGAACCACCTAAAGACCAGGGCCAGACTCTGACAACAATAGCAAGCAAGACTGCCTCCAGACAGCCACCCTGGATTTGAACCATAGGAAACCAGGAAAGTGACTCCACAGCACAGTCTAGTGGAGGCAGAAGGAATTGCCTGTGGGAGGCCTGGGGCAGGTCACATGGCTTCTCTGCTCCCTTCTGCCTCTGCCAGTTGGCAGCAGTGGTCCTCTCTCCATGCCCTCTCAGAGTACAGAGGGGCAGTGCTGGAGGAGTGTGGGCGACCGCTCCCCCAACCTTCTCAACTTAGAGGGATGGTGGCCTGCTCGAGGTCATAGAGACTGAAAGTGGACCAGGTGCTCAGGCTTCTGGTCCTTGACCAGGCTTGTGCTTCCTTCCTCCTGTGTTCTGGCTCAGGGATGGGACCAGACTGAGAGCCCCATGGGACCAGTATGAATTTTTTCCTGGCTGACTCTGAGGTTTTTGTCTTATGGATGGGCCCACCTTGAAATACTGGGTCCTCTTTAGTTTTGGAGGCCCTTTGTATTGTGAAAGGAACTCAACTATGTCCAGGGAACTTGATGGGCCTAAGTAGCATGTCAGCCTGCAGTTATCTGATTTGGGGAAAGGCTCTTCTTCAAGGCCACCGGTACCTGATTTGGGTAATGTAGCCAAACTAGTCCTACAACTGAGTGTCAGAGGGCGCAGCCCCAAGGACGTCCTAGGCGCAGGAGGCTGGAGGTCCTGATGTTGCAGCCTGGCCCACCTCACGGAGCTTGGATGGTGCCACAGAGGGGACACGAGGATGTTAGGGACTTCTGGGGCAAGGGCCTGGCCTCGGGCAGATAGGACATGCACCAGCAGCTCCTCCTTTGCCCTTTGCTGGGCCAGCACTTTCCTGCTGGGACTTCCCTGTGTGGTACCATCAGCTGTAGGGCCAGAGCTGGGAAAGGAAGCTTTTTCCTTGGAGGTATGCTTCCAAACTTTGGGGCATCTCGGCATGAGAGAAAGAGTAAAAAGAGACACAGAGATAGAAACAAATGCATATAGACAGACAGACAGAGTCAGAGACAGAGAGAGATAGAGAGATAGTCAGAAACAGAGACAGAGTCAGAGACAAGAGTGAAGGCTCTGGGCTAGGACTAGGCAGTGAGGACCATTCATTCATTCACTTACTCACACATATTTGTTGAAATGTGCTCTTTCATGAGTGAAGGAACATGGTGGGGGGGCATTGAGACAGACTGAAACAAGGAGAGAGGCCAAGTGAAGAGGAAGGTAGAGAGGGCCCCAAAAGGGGTGTGAGGCTGGGGATGGAGAGAAGGAGCCCTGAACCGTGTGTCCGTCTTAGCTCCCACTCACTGGAGCATAAGCCCTGTTCTACCTTCTCTTCATTTAGCTCTGTGGCTGTGGCCAAGACACTTGGCCTCTCTGAGCCTCAATGTAGTCACCTGTAAAATGATCTAAAATTAGTATCTACCTCATTAAACAGTTGTGAGGATTAAATACAACGGGGCAGGCAAAGGAATGGGGTCTTGTCTGGAGCCCTGGAAGTTTCTTGATGGACGAAATCATGGTCCTCCAAACTTTGTGTGCCCTCCTCTCCAACCTCCACTGAGCATAAGTCCTTGATCTTACTAGGGGCTCCACAGACCAGAGGGGTAGAATGATAACAAGAGAGAGGGCTGAGAACCCAAGTTGTCCACAGGGTTCCAGGGGAATTTAGGGGGCAGGCACAGTGTCACGGAGAGGAACATGTCCCACTAGGTGCTGGACCCACACAAGTAGCTTTACATTAGCTCTTTTAAGCTTTACCATCAACCCTTTAGCCACACTGGCCTTTTGCCTTTGCAGTCATGTCCTTCTTTTCCACCTCAGGATGTTTGCACATGCTGTCTATGCCTTCCCGAGGATGCTCCTCTTCTGACCTCCTCCTACTCACTCTTTACTTAAGTGTCTTTTTTCCAGGGAGGCCCTCCCCAATCTCCCAGATGGACTTTATCTTCATTGCATACTCCCCATTTTTCTACCACCCCGGTTTTGAACTATACATTTCTTCTTGAGGATCTGTTTTATCCCATAACTGTCCAAGAAGGCAGGGGCAAATGTCCAGTTTGCTCACCGCTTTATCCCCAGCACTCAGGACAATGCCTCTAATAGAGCAAGCACTTAAGAAAAGAATCCCAACTTACAGTGGGGAAATGGAGATTCAGCGAGGGGAAGCAACTTTCCCTAAATGGGTGGAAGAACGTGGCTTTGGACTTAGACCTGTCTGGTTCCAAGAGCTGGTGCTCTGAACCTCTTTGCTAGGTATGTCTTGGCTCCCTTGCCCAGGGCCACTTGTGTCATGGGTTCTGGCTATGTGGGGTGGTGGCAGTCACCTAAGATGTGAGGACAGAAGTGTTGGCAAACAGGTGAAGGCGCCTGACCTTGCGCCAGTAAGCAGTCCCTGCCTAGATGGGTAATGGAGCCCCTGGCCGGCGGGCCCACGCCTGCCTCCCAGAACAGCCACGCATGATGACTCAGGGTGCTCCCTGGGCCCCACCTGGAGCTCAGTGACACAGCAAGTGTGAGGTGTGAGCGGCTGGTTGCAGGCAAGCCCGAGGAATTCTGTCCTTGCCCCCTCAGTCCCCAGCCCCCTTCCCGGCTGCCCTCTGGGAACACCTTGTAGGTGGATCTGGTTTCCTCTCTGCTCCTCTGTTTGCCTGAATCTGAGCAGCCCCTTGTGTCCCACTCTCCCCACCCACTGTGGGCAGGGCCTGCACTGCCGGGGTTGGTGTGGTGGGCAGGTGTGGACTGTGGCCTTGGCCTTGGGGACCCGCCCTGGGTCTCAGGCGCCAGGGTGCCCTGAGCAGAGTGTGCGTCATTTCTCACTCGTGCTGTGGAGGTTTCCTGTAGGAGGGGTTTCAGTTGGGACTCAGAGGGCTGCCCTGAGCCCTGAGAGGGTATGAGAGTGAGCTAGAAGAAATCACTCACTAGGGCCAGGGCTCTGCGAGCCTCCCCCATCCCTGAGCTCCTCTTCCGTGGTCTGGATCCCTGTGACAGGGAACTTGGTGGGGGGTGGGGGGAGTGGACAGCACCCAGGGGCTACGGGAGGAGGGCCTCATTTCCGGGCCGTAGGACTGTCCAGCACAGCAGGCTCCTCTTGACACCGGAAGTAGGGCCAGATGTGGAGGGCACTGGCAGATGTGGGGAGCAGTGGGGCATTCATCCATCAACCCCTCCTGGTGAACCCTGATACCCGCACTGTATTTATGGCCCCTGACAACCGTGAGTGGGAGGGCTTCTCATGAGGAGGCTGAGACCAAGGTCCCAGGGCTGGGAGGCAGTCCCTTCTCTCTCCACTCCACGGCCTGGCCTCCTGAGCCCCAGTGAGGGGTGCCGGATGGAGGGAGCAGAGAGACTGAGAGAGAGCTCGAGAGAGGGTGGCAAGCCCTGGAACAGATGCGCAGGGACAGTCCGGAGGTGGATGAAGGGCCTGGACTTCGTAGCCCTCAGGGAAGAGCAGGGCTGGCAGTGACCAGGGTTCCCTCAGTGTAAGTAAAAAATTGACCAGCTAAGTCCAAAATTCAGGGGAGAGCCGGCTGTGACAATTGAGCACATGAACTGTGAAGTCCTCACCTCGCTGTCCCCCGGGCAGATGGGTGTCTTGTCCCCATCTGCACCCCCCTCTCCAGCCCCACCAGGCAGCCCTGGAATTCTGCGGGTTGCCACATGCTGCTCTGAGCTGTGTGTGGGTTTGAGTCGCCAGGAAGGTGGAGGAAGGAGGTGGCTGAGGACAGGAGTTGGAGGGCTCTGGACCCCGGCTGGAAATGGGCTCTCTCACCAAAGTCACCTGGGTAGAGGTACCCCAGTTGGAAGCTTCTGGTCAGGGAGGCGGGCCCTAACTGCCCCAACCTGGATGTTTCGGGCCATCCCCACCCCGACATGAATGCCTCTGCTGAACATGCATGTGCAGGACCCCAGAGGGGCTATTCTTCTGGCTCTGGCCTCCCCTGCTCACCCAGCTTTTCCAACCCCTCCTCTGTCCGGCTCTAGCATCTGGGACATGGGGTGCACGTCCCGGGGTGGCAGGCTCACACAGGGACTAGGGGAGGAGGTAAAAAAGGCTAGGGCCTTCCCAGGGCTCCAGTCATATCTCAAGCAGGTGCTGGGCTCACCAGCAAGCTTGGCAGGAGCCTGGGAAAGGTTTACAAACAACACGCTTGCCACCACCCGTGATGTATGTAAGTTTCCCATGTCTTAGGCATTCACACAATGCTGTCAAGATTTTTTTGAACTCCCTGTTTAATTTTTTATTTTTATTTATTTATTTATTTATTTAACTTTTAAATTTTTTTTTTATAAACATAAATTTTTATCCCCAGGGGTACAGGTCTGTGAATCGCCAGGTTTACACACTTCATAGCACTCACCAAAGCACATACCCTCCCCAATGTCCATAACCCCATCCCCCTTCTCGCAACCCCCCTCTCCCCAGCAACCCTCAGTTTGTTTTGTGAGATTAAGAGTCACTTATGGTTTGTCTCCCTCCCAATCCCATCTTGTTTCATTGATTCTTCTCCTACCCACTTAAGCTCCCATGTTGCATCACCACTTCCTCATATCAGGGAGATCATATGATAGTTGTCTTTCTCCGCTTGACTTATTTCGCTAAGCATGATATGCTCTAGTTCCATCCATGTTGTCGCAAATGGCAAGATTTCATTTCTTTTGATGGCTGCATAGTATTCCATTGTGTATATATACCACACCTTCTTTATCCATTCATCTGTTGATGGACATCTAGGTTCTTTCCATAGTTCGGCTATTGTGGACTAAGTTTTTATTTGACATTTAATATTTGACATTAGTATTTTGTATCCCCCATTTAAATAGTTACTGAATTTTGGTACATCAGCTTACCTGTCATTTTAACAAATAGATGCTTATGAAGGAAATCCTATACTGTTACTACCAAAAAATGAAAATCAGAATCACTCACCGGAAATAGAAGGAAATGTTGTAAGTAAATACTTAACTTCTAACTAGATGCTGTTGGTTCCTGTAGGTTCTGAGCCCAAGGCCAGCTTTGGTTTGTGAAATGGTGATTGGCAACTAGGGAGGTATGTTGAAGGGGCTGTAGGGTCCAAATGGGATTTTCTCCTTGACTGATCGGAAGGTTGAAAAATAGAAAAAGGAATGTTTTCTTCACCAAGTGACTCAATATTATTTCATAGTCTCCGTGTGTTGCTTGAAAGCATCTCAAGAAACACTGGTCCTTTATGAAGCCTGAGCATCCTGTAGCTACAGCCCAGAGGTCATTGCCTTTTCCAGAAGCTGTTGCTGACCCCCTGGTGTCTCTCTTCTCACCTTTAGATCTTAGCTTCTCCTACCTGGAATACCAGTTATTCCTCCTTTACTCCATAAGTGTTGGGATCTTACTTGGATGAGACATGGTGCTGGGTACTGGGACAAGGACCAGTTGAACAATCGAGCAAAGTGCAAAGCCAGAGAAAGAGGATGCAGGAGGGCTTCATGGAAGAGGGGTCACACAAATGGATCACCAAAGATGAGTAGGAGTCTCTGGGTAGAAAAGATGGAGGGATATTTGAATTGCAGCAAGCTGGAAGCCCTGAGCATTATCATCCCCGATAATGGAATGATGGCGGTTAGGGCTGGGATGAAAAGATCAGTATGAGCCTTGAGTGCCAGGAAGGTGGACCTTATCTTGGAGGTGAAGGGTAGTGACTGGAGTTATGTGGTCAAGTCTGGGTTTGGAAAGACCACTCCGGCTGCTGCGTGGAGGAGGAGTCAGGACTGAGAGAGGCAGGGAGAGCAGTTATGAGCCGATGGCAAAGATCCAGGTGAGGGCAGAGTCCAGAGGGCTGCTGGAGTTGAATGACCAGAGGCAGTCACACCGTTTCTCGAGCACTTCTCATGGGTCTCAACCTAGGAGAGGGGCACCCCATTAACAACATCCTTTTACAGAGGAGGGAGCAGAGGCACGGAACACATACATAACTTGCCAGAGTCACACAGCTTGTGAGTGGGGAGCTGGGGTTGACTCAGGTAGTCTGGCACCAGAGCCCCCCACCTTCCTTATCTCTGTCTTCTGGTCTTGCTCACCAGAACATGCTTCTCACTTTCTGGCCGGAGTAGGGGGCTTGCAAGTTCCAGGAGGGCTGGAAAAGCCCCACATCTCTGTATCCCTCCCAGTGCTCAGTACGGGCTAGGCAATCAACCAAGGTCTATTCCATAGCCCCTACTGGGCCCTGCTGGAGGACCAGGATAGTCAAGGCCCTTGCCTTCATCCTCAAAGGTCAGCCAGCACCAGCACCACTTTATGTATTTGGTCCTTCTCCTGCATCTTCTGTGTGAGCCCCGGTTGCCATTTCTGAGTGCTGGTGGTCATGTTGCTCTGTCACCGTCTTGGCCTCTCTGCCATGCCAGTTGTCTCCTTCATCAGACTGGAGTCTCTGGGAGCAAGGACTGGGCTCCCCATCAGACCTGGGCTCTGAGAGGCTGGGGCTGGTCTTCTCGCTCTCACTGGCTGCTCTCTGCGGGCAGGGTACAACTCCTTGGTACCCCAGTCCTACCACCCACAAGTGGGCACTAAGTTGGGAGCAGGGGCGGGTGCAGACAGTGATAATCATCAATGTGGGAGGTGACTCTACTCCTGGGAGTTTCCCTCCCAGAGGGGCTAAGCCTCAGACCTGCTGTCAGGCCAGCCAGAGACCAAATCCCAAGATCTAGGTCACCCCCTTGGCAGCAGAGCTGATTTATGGCACCCCTGACAGCCTAATATCACCAAATTATCCCACACAATGGAGAGAGGCTGGGCTGCCTCTGGGCAGTCACCAAAGGACGCTGAGCCTGGGGCAGCCCTGCCGCCTCCCGAACCCAGACCTCCTTCATGTCCGAAGGGGGAGGCTGGTGCAGACAGAGGGGCACACCTAGGCGTGCCACCTTCAGCTGGGGGTATAAGTAGGAAGGCCTGGGGATGGCTTGGTACCCTGCACTCGGGAGCTAGCAGCGCTCCAACGACTGCTTCCTACCCGACGAGCCAGCCATGAGTTGCAGACAGTTCATGTCCTCCCCGTGGAGCCGCAGCAGCTCTGGGGGCAGTGGGGGCAGCATGATGTCCTCCTTCAGCCGCATGAGCTGCTCGGGAGCTAGTGGAGGAGGGGGCCGGTTCAGCTCTTCCAGTAGCTATGGAGCTGGGAGCTCTGGGGCCTGTGGGAGGGGAGGTGCTGGCAGTTTTGGCTCCAGCTACGGTGGGATGTCTGGGGGAGGCTTTAGTGCTGGTAGCTTTGGTGGACGTTCTAGGGGCTTTGTTGGTGGTTCTGGAGGATGCTTTGGGGGCTCTGGGGGCTTTGGTGGTAGTTCTGGGGGAGGTTTTGGAGGTGTTTCTGGAGGAGGTTTTGGAGGTGTTTCTGGAGGAGGCTTTGGTGGGGTTTCTGGAGGAGGCTTTGGTGGTGGCTCTGGAGGAGGCTTTGGAGGTGGTTCTGGAGGAGGTTTTGGGGGGTTTGGCAGTGGCTTTGACAGTGGTGCCAGTGGTATTCTGGGTGCTGATGAGAAGACCGCCATGCAGGACCTCAATTCCCGGCTGGCCTCCTACTTGGATAAAGTGCAGGCACTGGAGAATGCCAACAAGGAACTGGAGAATAAGATTCGGGAATGGTATGACAAGCAGGGACCCAGGACCTTCCACAGGGACTACTCGTCCTACTATGACACTATCGAAGACCTCAAGAACCAGGTAAGTGGGGAAACTCTGTTCCCTCTCTCCTGGTCTCTCTGTATCTCTCTCTCTCTCTTTCTCTCTCTCTCTCTCTCTCACACACACACACATTCACACGCTTCATCTTTCAAAAAGGTCAGATGTTAGACCCTAGGCTTAGGTAATAGGGAATCCATTTTTTTTATTATATTTTTATTTTTTTAAAGATTTTATTTATTTATTTGACAGAGAGAGATCACAAGTAGGCAGAGAGGCAGGCAGAGAGAGAGGAGGAAGCAGGCTCCCTGCTGAGCAGAGAGCCCGATGTGGGACTCGATCCCAGGACCCTGAGATCATGACCTGAGCCGAAGGCAGCGGCTTAACCCACTGAGCCACCCAGGTGCCCGGGAATCCATTTTTTAAGAAATATTATGCTTTCATCAAAAACAAACTGTTTGGTTCTTGATAGTACCAGGGCTGGGATTTTGGCCTGGGCTCTAGGCTTTCACCATCATGTTCCTCACTTTCAGAGTCTGAACAGAGCAGAAGAGAGGCTTAGATGAACAAGGGTGAACCCGGGACTGGATGTAGGGGGTCTCCTCCTGGCCTGCCCAGATTGGGAATGAAGAGGCAGTGTGGAGGGAGCACAGAGATGGAGGCGCTCTGCTGAGAGCCAGTGATACAGTCCTGGGTCTGCCATCAATTCACTGTGTGATCCTGGGAAACCTGATGCCCTCTCTGCACCTGTTCTCCTATGTATTTAATGAAGAGGATGGGCAGACCAGCTCTTAGGTCCCTGTTGATTTGAAACTTCTATAATCACATGAAAAACAGGTAAGAATGCTACTGCCCCCAAACAGGTAGGTCATATGGCTCAAGAGAGGAGAAAATCTGTGCCTGCCTCTCCCCTCACTCTCTAAGAATTTAGAGCTTTCTAGTTTGGGACATTAGAAGCTGTATTTCTTCCTTCCTACTTCTCCTGGACCTCTATAGAGGCTTGTCTCAATTTTTCCAGGTACACATGCTCGTTGTTTACGTGATGAACAGGATCTAGAACTCTGGGGATAGAAGTAATCTATCTACTCTTCCATTCTCCCCCATGTTTCCCCCATCTGCCCACCCTCCCACCATCCAGCCATCTATCCACTCATCCATCCATCCAAATGTCCATCTATCCATTTATTCACTCAGTCAGTTTAATGAATGACTAACCTCAGTGTTGCCCTTGGCAGACATAGTGATGTAGCAGACTTGGTCTCTGTCTTGAGGAGTTCACAGTCTAGCCAATTTGCTGTTCCCACCTGTTCCCCTTGCCTTTACAAATTCTGATAAACAGCCTCTAGACATCCTGTTTCTTCTACCCCAAACCTCTTCCATCTATTTACCCATGTGCAATCTTAGCTGCGCAGGGACAAATTCAGTTTTCACCTCCTTCCTGAAGTCTTTCTTGATCTCCTATAGCCATATGTCATCTTTCCTTTCCTTGAATTCTTCTATGATAACTTTGGATGTGGTAGTTGACTGTGGGCTCTTTGAGGAGAAATATCTCATTGATCTCTAAACTCCACAGTGTCTTTTGTAATATATCTTTAAATATTTGTTGAGTGAATGAATGAATGAATGAATGCCACACTGAACATCCTTGCTGAAGCCCATGAGAGTTCTGTGGGTCGTACCAGCTGTTGGAAGCTCCTTCTATCTCTTAAGCGTCTTCCTGGATGGAGTCCTCATCTCTTACAGCTCTGCCTGGCTTCTTGCCCTCCCAGCAGGGAATCATAGCAGGGGAGCATGAGTTCCATGCCATCTCCTCTTTTTTTTTTTTTTTTTTTAGATTGTGAACATCACAGTGAACAGTAATAAGACTCTCTTGGATCTTGACAACACTCGCATGACACTGGATGACTTCAGGATGAAGTGAGTTCTGCTCCCACTCCCTCTGTTGTCATCAGTCTTTCCCCACCCTGTAGTGCTGTGAAGGTCCCTATAGGGACAGGTGCCCTCATTCCCTACTGTGGCTGGTGTGCAGGTATGATATGGAGAACAGCCTACGAAAAGGAGTGGATGCTGACATCAATGGCTTGCGGAAGGTGCTTGAAGATATGAACATGCAAAAGTCTGACATGGAGATGCAGTATGAGTCTCTGCAGGAGGAAATGATGGCCCTGAAGAAGAATCATGAGGAGGTACGGCCCTGGGTACTTGTGGCTTATTGAGGAGAGGGAGGAACAGAAATAGAGAGACAGTGAGGGGACAGCTATGGGGCACTGCTTGGGAGACACCCTCTCCCTGACATATGAGGACACTTCCAGCGCCTCCTTTGCACTGCCTATGATGGTGGTTGTGCTTTACCTTCACAACTGTGCCTCCTTTTTGAACCTCTGGGGAGGGAGAAGGTGAAGGCTACAGGTTGGTGGAGAGGATCTCACCCCTTGACTTCACATCTCCTTTGTTCCTGGCAGGAGATGAATCAGCTGACTGGGCAGAACTCTGGAGATGTTAGTGTGGAGATAAATGCTGCTCCTGGCAAAGATCTCACCAAGATCCTCAATGACATGCGTGAAGAGTATGAGCGGATCAGTGCTAAGAACCGCAAGGACATTGAGGTGCAATATGAGACTCAGGTGAGCAGAGTGGGCTGTCCATTCAACCTCTCTCTCTCTTCCACGGATCCCTCCACTCTTCCACCCCATCTCTCTATTCGCCCACCCCTCCATCTCTTAGTACAGCTGTCACCTATCCATCTTCATTCATTAAACCACAAACATAATTATTGGGTAGCCTGTCGGTAGCAGGTTTTATGTGAAGTCCTGATGTCTCAGAGATGAGCCAGATAAGACTGCTGCCCTCAAGAAGCTTATGGATTATTACATATGTGAACCAGGCAGAGCATGAACAACTCATGTAAGGCTATGTGCCCTCAGAATCTAGTAGAGGTACATAGTATGCTTCTCATGCCACACTGAGCTCTCTGATGACTCCCTTCCTCCTTGGGCCTCCAGTGCTTAGCATAGACCCTGGCACACGAGAGCATGGTCTATAGTGTGTATGTGTTTGGGGGTCAGTTTGAAATAAGGTTAGAAAGGTGGTTTGGGGACAAGTATGAAGAGTCTTGAAGCCTTGCTGAGAGGGAATGTTCAGTTGGGGGAATTTGATTACCCTGGCTGGCTAGCAGACCCAGAACTCAGGATTACTTGTCTTTGTTTTTGGTTCACTCTTGGCCCCAGAGGTAAAGGTCTGGGGGTTGGGTGCAGAACTTTGCCCATGGAAGTCTCTGGTGCAGCCTGATTCTCATTGAGCTCTTGGATTTTCAGATGAGCCAGATGGAGCAGGAAGTGATGACCAGTGGCCAGGAGATGGAGTCCAACCACAAGGAGGTGACCCAGCTCCAGCGCAGCATTCAGGAGATGGACATTGAGCTGCAGTCTCAGCTCAGCAAGGTTGGTAGTTCTGCTCTAGACCCTCTGTCAGGGTGAAGCACCGAAGGCTTGGCATGATCCCTGGAGTGGGAAGGGGAGGGGCTATGATGTAGCATCCCTCTTACAGCCTCCTTCTGCCTCCTAGAAATCAGCCCTGGAGAAGTCCTTGGAAGACACCAAGAACCGCTATTGTGGCCAGCTGCAGCAGTTGCAAGGGCAGATCAGTAACCTGGAGGGCCAGCTCACGGAGATCCGGCAAGAGATTGAATGCCAGAATCAAGAATACAGCCTTCTGCTCAGCATTAAGACACGGCTGGAACAGGAAATTAAGACCTACCGCAACCTCCTTGAGGGTGGCCAGGAGGACTTGTAAGTTCCCTGGGACTCTGTGGAATCCCTAAGAATTTCTATGCTCCTGACACTACATCTGTCTCTCTAGATAGAGGCATCTGGGGAAGTTCCTGTACACAAGGGTCTGATGGGTTGATGTAAAGGAACCTCAAGGCATTTGGGTTTTGGGAAAGGAGGTTGGTAAAGATGAGAGAAGGGACTAGTCTTTGCTCCAGGGAGAGGGAGGCTCTCTCTTCAAGTTGTGATGCCAGCCCGGCCTGTCCTCTGCTTTGCAGAAGGAAACCTTAGGAAGACTCATATTTGGGTCTTGACTCTGTCTAGGTCCATCCTTGAATATGTATGTGGGGTCACTAATTTTTCTCTCTGTGTTATCTTTCCTTCTCAGTGAATCTCATGAATCTGGACGAAGCCACTTTGGAGGTGGCAGAAATAGATATCAAGGTGGAAGTGGAGGCAGTCATGGAAGAGGATCCTGGGGAGGAAGTGGTGGCAGCTATGGTGGAGGAAGCAGTTCTGGAGGAGGGAGTGGAGGCAACTATGGTGGAGGGAGTAGTTCTGGAGGAGGAAGTGGAGGCAAGGGAGGAAGTGGAGGCAGCTATGGTGGAGGAAGTAGTTCTGGAGGAGGAAGTGGAGGCAGCTATGGTGGAGGCAGCAGCTCTGGAGGAGGGAGTGGAGGCAACTATGGTGGAGGGAGTAGTTCTGGTGGAGGAAGTGGAGGCAAGGGAGGAAGTGGAGGCAGCTATGGTGGAGGAAGTAGTTCTGGAGGAGGAAGTGGAGGCAGCTATGGTGGAGGCAGCAGCTCTGGAGGAGGAAGTGGAGGCAGGAGAGGAAGTGGAGGCAGCTATGGTGGAGGAATTAGCTCTGGAGGAGGAAGTAGAGGCAGCTATGGTGGAGGAAGTAGTTCTGGAGGAGGAAGTGGAGGCAGGGGAGGAAGTGGAGGCAGCTATGGTGGAGGAAGTAGTACTGGAGGAGGAAGTGGAAGCAGCTATGGTGGAGGCAGTAGCTCTGGAGGAGGAAGTGGTAGTGGCTATGAAGAAGGCAGTGGATTCAAAGGAAGTGGAAGATCATCTCAGTCCCAGTCCTCTTCCTCCAAATCTGGTGAATGTGATGACAAACAAGGTAAGGGACAACTCTAGCTTGTGAGGTCAGGGGGACATGGGTTTTAAGCTGTCAAGTTACCACCCCTTTTTGAGTATCTTTGAGCTTTCTGGGAAATGAATATTCTGAACAGATCTAGATTTTAGGGAGGTGTGTACACTCTAGTGAGGTGTAATATATTTATTTATTTCTGAATTATCATTCATTAATTTTGACAGAGTTTTGGGTGAGGCTAGGACCAAATCTACACATGTTCTGAGTCTCAATAGCATAGGAGATGGGTTGGAAAGTGTGCATTATCTTATATATTTCCCACCACACTATGAGGTGGGTATTGTTTTACCTATTTTAGAGATAAGGAAAATGAGGTTCAGAGAAGATGTGTAGCTTATTCAAGGTCCTAAAACTAACAATTGAGGGACTCAGCTCTGTGGGTCTCTACAGCCAGTACTTTTAATCATCATGAGGGTGGGGAGACCTGGATCAGCATTAGTTCAGGTAGAAAAGAGGTTCAGGTGTTGTAGCCAATGGTTGGCTCATACAAGTCTGTTATATGGTGCAACCATCTAAAACAGATACTGAACATAATAATCTAAATGTAGAAGAGTCACACAGTCAAGTGGTCTCCAGGTCAGAGAAAGTTTCCCCTCTTGTATGTTGAATTTTATAAAATAAAAATTTAATATGAAATTGTAGTAAAAGCCTGGGTAACACAACTGGGAATGTTTAGCTCAGAGAAGCCTTGAGGTGTGTGGGAGCTCTCCTTCTCTAGGGTGTCTGATGTGGTTTTTGTATGTTAAGTGGCACTGCAGGGCCATGGATGTGTTTGAGGCCTTGCCTCAGTATATAAGAAATTTACTAATGTTGCTGTTGAGTAGAGGAAGGGCCAGGCTCATGAACCTTCATCCTCAGAAATGGAAGGGTATTGGGGCTGAGACTGGGTGGCTCAGTCAGTTAAGCATCTTCCTTTGGCTCAGTTCATGATCTCTGGGTCCTGAGATTGAGCCCCACATCCAGCTCCCTGCTCAGTGGGGAGCCTATTTCTTCCTCTCCATCTGCTGCTCCCTCTGCTTGTGCTTTCTCTATCTATCAAATAAGTAGAATCTTAAAAAAAAAAAAAAAAAAAAAAAAAAAAAAAGAAATGAGAGAGTATATGTTAGGGCCGCTGCAAGAGAGGTTTAGGAATTAGATGGGGGCCACTGGGACCCCAGGGTTCTTCCAGCTCTTTGAGCTCCAGTCTCCTTGCTCCCAGTGTGCCCTTCTTTCTTTAAGTCTCATTCTCTCTTTCTCCTCTTCTAAGTTCTCTCTTCACACTCTTGCCTCTCTTCCTCTCTCCACAGGCTACCAGAATCAATATTAGAGCTCCTGTAAATGTTCCTGGCCCTGCCCCAGCTGAGTGTCCTCCAGACAGGCGGCCTCCCTATGAAGCCTGCTCATTGTCTTCTGGCATCAGGGACAGCTGGCAACGAGCTCCAGAGCTCATTTGGGACTGCCTTGAGTGGGTCTCTCTCTGCCCATTGACTCCCTCCCTTGGGAGGGTTGGGGAGACCTCTCTTCCACTGTCTGGTCTGGGGGTGATCCCACTCCTTGCCTGATTTCAAGTTCCTAATAAAGCATTCCTACTGCAAATAAAACTTGGGCTTTGACTGATTTGTTCTTTGGGATTAAAAAAGACCAGAAAGGAGGTGAAGGGAGAGCCCACTGAATCCACTTTGAAAAGTGTTAGTTAGGTTTTCTGTAAGTTGACCTTTGCTTGTAACAAAACAACCCAACATTTAGTGAATTCAGATGACAACCATTTATTTAGCTCATGATTTTGCAGTTGGCAGTGTAGACTCGCAGTTCTATTTTCCTTCATGCATCTATGGTCAGCTATAAGTTGGCTAGTGGCTCTGCCTCTGGGGCTTGGCTATGTGTTGTTGGGGCGTTGGGGGATGAGTGAGGCACATGACTCTCATCCTCCAGCTGGCTACCCCAAGCAAGTGTCCCAAGAAAGTGAGTAGAATATGCAAGACCTCTTGAGGCTTAGGCTCAGAGTAATCACTCTGGCCGCATCTTACTGTCCAAAGCAAGTCTCAACCTTGGCCAGATTCAAGAGCAGGGGAAATAGACTCTTCTTGATAGTGGGAGCTACAAAGTCACATGGCAAGGGCATGTATATAGGAAGGGCCATAACTGAGGGCAGTTTGTGCAAATGGTGTGCCATAGTCTATTAGCAGGTCATGTGTTAGGTACAGAGGGAAACAGGAAAAAACCAATGTGATTTTGCTTTGGAAGATTTCACAGATGGTAACAAATACAGTGCAAATAAAGTGCTCCAAGGCACAGTAAGGAATATTCCACAAGACAACAGCCAACAATGTTCTCCAGGGATTCTTACCAGGCCTGATACAAAACTCCTTGTTCTAACTAGGGACAGATGGCCCCTCAGCCTATGTTTCAGAAATTACAACTGCTTATCAAACCTTCCCAAAGTTTGGAGGCTTAAAAGAATTACATTTGTTTGAGGGCTTGGTGGGGACAGCTCACCTCGTCTCCACTTGTCACTGTGGCTCACAGGCTAAGGACTGGAGTCATTTGAAGTCTTGCTCATATGTCTGGCCCCTGGGCTAGAAAGACTCAGATGTGGGGCTGGCCCCACAGGGGCTCCTTAGCAGCTCTATATGGAGATTCTCAGTGTGATCCCTCCAGCAGGGCAGCTTTGGGGTAGCCAGATTTCTTCTATGCTAGAGCCGGGAAGAAGCTATTTTGTTTTATTCTCTAGACTCGGAAGTCATGTTGTGTCCCTTCTGCTGTAGTCATGGACCTGCTCAGATCCAAGAGAGGAAGCATAGACCTTGCTGTGGGAAGGATTCTAAGATGACCCCAGTTATTCAAACAAACACCGATCTAGGTACTGCTGCGAACGGATTTTGGAAAAGTAATTAATGTTTCTAATGTGTTGACCTTAAGACAGATTACCTGGTGGGCCTGACATAGTCACATAAGCTTTTAATTTTTTTTAATTTTAATTTTTTTTTATTTTTTAAAGACTTATTTATTCATTTTTCAGAGAGAGAGAGAGAGAGAGAGAGAGCACAAGCAGGAGGAGTAGCAGGCAGAGGGAGAAGCAGGATCCCCACCAAGCAAAGAACACTCTGCAGGACTCGATCCCAAGACCTTGGGATCATGACCTGAGCCGAAAGCAGACGCTCAACCAACTGAGCCACCCAGGCATCCTCCACATAAGCTTTTTAAAAGGAAAGAGTTTTCTCTGGCTTGTCATAGAAGAGAAAGTCTGAGATTTGAAGCACAAGGTTTTGACATGTCACTGGTGGCGTGAAGATAAAATGTGCATGTGGCAAGAAATGTGGATGGCCTCTAGGAGCTGAAAGCCACCAAGAAAAAGGGGATCTCTGCCCTCCAGTTGCAAAGAACTGAATTTTTCCAAGAACAAGAAAGACTTTGGAAGCGGATTTCTCATCGGATTCTCCAAATGAGAACTCAGACTGGTCGATACCTTGATTTCAACCTGGTGATACTCTTTGTAGAGAACCAGCCACACCTGCAGAGCTGTGAGCTAATATATGGGTGCTGCTTTAAGCTTCTGCATTTGCAGTAATTTGTTAAGCAGAAACAGAAAACAAATATAAACTCCATCTCAAGATGGAGGAGTGTCAGTATCACACTGAAGATCAGCGTGTGAATGGGGATATATTGATCTTTGGAAAACACAATTTGCCACGATTGGCCAAATTATTGGGGGAGAGGTTAAATAAAGGTAAACATAGGACACCAATGGCACAGAAGCTCAGGAAAAGTCAAGATCCTGGGGTTTATGAAGATGGAAGCTGAGTGGTATCTCTGGGTCCAAGATGGCTCTAGCTGGATGCTGGAGCAGTGAGAGTTTGTGATTCTTTTGCTAGTACTCCACCCCTTACTGTGCAGCTGGTTACTCTGTTTCCTGGTTCTCTTCCTGCTCCTAGTTGTCTTTCTCTCCTACCACTTTATATCTTTTCTCTACCTCTACTTGGAGAATTGCCCATCTTGAGTCTGAGGTTACCCAAGGGAAAAGCCAGAAACTTGTTTTCCCAAACTCCCTTGCAGCAAGGGCATGAGCATGTGACACAGCTCTGCCAGTCAGGTGCTCCCACACAAGACTGACTTGAATGTGAAGGAAGCGCTGGGTAGAATCTAATATGGCAGGAACAGAGCTGATGCAGAGACACATGGTTTATTGGGGCAACAGAAATGGTGGCTCTGCAGGGATATTCAGTGCCCAACATCAACTGTTTGAGCTGCAATTCTGTGCCCAGTAACAATGGCAGTAGTGTTTTCTTGGCACAATCCTTTAGAGTGATTTGAGCAATGTTTCTGGTTGCCTATACCCCAAGTCTGATTCTCTGAATATCCTGGGAATGAAGTACTGCTTTCTCTGTAACTGAAAGCAAACACATTCTGTTATTCTTTGCTTATTAGGGTAAAGAAAAAAGAGTTTTCCACATCAGAGTCCAGGGATGATGGTGGTCTGTTCTGGTAAGTAGACCAAATCTGGATCAATGATTGCTATTGGAATACCTATGTGTTAAATTATAAAGTAATCATTCCCTAATAACTGTCTATATTCTACACAGGGAAAATGGCAAGTTAGTTGGGAAGTGATCAGAGTCTGCAATGCTGAATTTATCAAATCAGTGGCACTAATCTCTGTCATTCTCCTAGCGGTGTAGTGTAGTGTTATTGGCTCTTCTTACCACAATAATCCTTACTGTATGAATCAGGGAGCCATTTACTGACTATATCGATTCTGCTTCAGACACTAGGAAATAACAACAGGATAGGTCCAGTGTACTATTGGGTTCACAAGAAGCAGACTTAAATCAAAACTCCATTTGCTATCTGATCTTTTGTACAGGTCAGATTCTCATTTGCAACCAACAAAAGCTACTCTCCCTCTTCTTATTTTAAGAAGTAAGGGATTTGTAAGATTTCTAGATAACTTGAAAAATCATTAGGAGGGCTGGAGAAAAAAAATCGATACTGAATTTCTAACATCTCCCCAAATGACACATCAGAATGGGTCTGCCAAGGGAGTTGCTGCCTCTCTATGAGTAGGAAGTTTCCAAGTCAGGATATGGCCAGCTGAATTAAGAAACAGCATCCAAGCTAAGACCTCAGAACCATGTTTTCTCTGTCATCATGCCAGCAAACTGGCTGCCCCAAGTGGAGCCCATTTGCTCAGATAACTCCCTTCTAAGTTTAGGCTCACATGGTACAGAACCTCAGTTTAGTGGCAAAGGAGGCTGGGAAATGTAGTTTTTGGATGTACCTGGGAAAGAACAGTAATCAAAATGATATAACATATTCCCACATTAGCTTCCAGTCTAACTGGTAAACCACAGAGTTGTTATGCCAACCTCCAATTTTCAGAAATGAGAGTTAGTGTGGAGTTAGTGTCCAATAATCCACAAAGGTCTGGGCATTTCTCTTCCCCCAATATATGGCTACTCTTGTAAAATGCCCACTGGTTCCTGTGGGGAAGATTGGAGGTAGACATACACTATGTGCTTATGATGTTATTGCAAAGACCTTCCTCAAGGATACCTGGACTTCCCTTTATTCAAAGTCCTCTGCATCCCTGAGCTAGTTCTGGTTTTGGAATTAGATGAGTCTGTCATTCTCTATCATGGGGTTAATACAGGCCTCTTTTTGACCCAAAGTTTTTTTTTTTGGAGTGTGGGATAGGGAATTGGGGGCACATATGGAAGACCCACTAGTTTATATTGGTCACACATGCTTCCAGGCACATTTCTGTACTCTAAAGCCTGGTAATCTTAGACCTGGCTTTCCCAGACTCCCTTATAGCTATGGCTGTAGGTGTAATTTAGATTTTCCCAATCACGTATGCTTCAGTGGGACATGAGTCGAGTGGGGAGAGGTCTAGAGTGGGCAATGTTTTTGCTGGTATATATCTACTAGGTACTATATGGTTCTGGGGTCAACAGATCCAGTTTTGGCTTACAGATCCCCAGGCTTTCTGATTGTGACAGACCAGGAGTTCCCTTGGGTGCTGGTTCTGTGATGTTAACCTGGGAGCTATTCCTTGAGGCCCAATCTAGAGTCTGCTTCTCCAGTCTTCTTATGATTTTGTAAGCAACTAATGTTCTGTATTAAATTCCTTTCTGTTAAAAAAAAGTGAGGTTTGTTTATGTTACTTAAAATGGAATCCTGGCTGAATCAGGACCCTGGTGGGCTGCTCATATATTTTGGTCTTAGACACCCTTGACCAACTGACCGTAATTATAGATCCCTACAGATTTTTATCATCCTACCTACTATTCTAACCCTCCAGCATTAAAATTCCCCTACTTGTCCTCTGACACTTAGAATTCCATTGTTATCAAAATAGGGATCTTCATTCAGTGGGAGTATCTCTCACCCACATCCTCGGAGAACACTGCTACTGTGCTTTTTAGAGATTCTGTGTTCCCTCTTGTCTAGGTATTTCTTTATTTTATTTTTTTTAAAAGATTTTATTTATTTATTTGACAGACAGAAATCACAAGTAGGCAGAGAAGCAGGCAGAGAAGCAGGCAGAGAGAGAGAAGGGGAAACAGGCTCCTGTTGAGCAGAGAGCCCTATGTGGGGCTCGATCCCAGGACCCTGAGACCTTGACCTGAGCCGAAGGCAGAGACTTAATCCAGTGAGCCACCCAGGCGCCCCTTGTCTAGGTATTTCTTAATTGCCAGAGTCTACACAGTGTCTTCTGGGCTCTTGTAGTTGGAGAATTGTTAAATGGGTTCCACATGATAACTCCACTCCAACATTCCTGTTTCCCTAACTGGTTGCATTTTTTTCTTCTTTATTAAAACAGGAATTTTCTGGAAACTCAATTTTTTTTTTAAAGATTATACTTATTTACTTGACAGAGAGAGATCACAAGTAGGCTGAGAGGCAGGCAGAGAGAGAGAGAGGAAGCAGGTTACCTGCTGAGCAGACAGCCTGACATGGGGCTCGATCCCAGGACCCTGGGATCATGACCGGAGCCAAAGGCAGAGGCTTTAACCCACTGAGCCACCCCGGTGTCCCTGGAAACTCAATTTTATTTTGTATAGGCCAACACTGAGTTCAGTGTCTGCCACTCAACTGAGCAAATATTTAGACCCACTCCCAGATACTCAAGCTAGTAGTTGAGCTGTGAATCTCTGGTCAATGCCTCCATACTGGGCAACTCAGCCTGATTAAAAATGAAAATTAATTCTCAAACCCAAGTCTTCTCATTTCTGCTGATACAGATTGGCAACATCTTGAAATTCTCTTGGTGGGTAACCCTTTCTCTCTAAGCTTTGATTTTATAATGTACCTTCTTTTCCAGAGCTCTGGCTTATTTATAATTTTGGAGGGAGTAAAGAGTGGTAACATGGAGTATGAGGATAACTTGGAGTTTGGGCTATTGTAAGTCAATGAAATCCTTTCATATAAGCCCATTCCAATTTTGTGAGTGCCCCTGTTTCCAGATCAACAGTCTAATTTTTATGTAGGAGACTTGGCAAGGTTGTGATTTCAACTGGTGCTGTGACTTAGCAACTTGGGGAATTCCTTTGAGATGAATTCTTACCTACTCCAGCCTGGTAATTACAGGGAATAAGAGACCTTTTTAGTGTAGCCATGGAAAGTTCCTGGTCTTCTGACTGCCCATAAAGTCCAGACTTAGGAATCGGAGCACATTACTCTTTCTTTAATCTCTCCAGTATTGTTAGAAGAAACTAGACAACTCCTATCGCATCACTGCCTCTTTTGGGCTTCCAGAGCTCCATATTTTAATAATATTAGATGAGTAAGGAGGCCAGTGTAGTTGGAAAAGAGCAAGTGAGGAAATCAGCAGTGGAAGATGGGGGTCAGAGAGGGAAGGCATGGCAATATCATAGAGGGCTTTGTGGGGTCACTCTGAACAACTTGGCTTTGATGCTCAGTGAAATGGGAAGATAAGGAGGAGATACAACTCAGCTCATAATGGTGTCAACAGACCTTGTAATTCAGCGTGTTCAGCTTTCAACTGAAGGCCCAGTTGAAAGCAAAGGAGTCCAGGGGCACCTCAGTCACTCAGTCGTTTGAGTGTCTGTCTGCCTTCGGTGCAGGTCATGATCCCAGGGTCCTGGGATCACGCCCCGGATTGGTCTCCCTGCTCAGGGGGGGAGTGTGTTTCTCCCTCTGCCCCTCCCCCTTCTCTCCCTCTCAAATAAATAAAATATTAAAAAAAAAATGGGGCGCCTGGGTGGCTCAGTGGGTTAGGCCGCTGCCTTCGGCTCGGGTCATGATCTCAGGGTCCTGGGATCGAGTCCCGCATCGGGCTCTCTGCTCAGCGGGGAGCCTGCTTCCCTCTCTCTCTGCCTGCCTCTCCGACTACCTGTGATTTCTCTCTGTCAAATAAATAAATAAAATCTTTAAAAAAAAAAAAAAAACGACAGAAAAGGACTCCAAGATGGTAGATGGCAGAGGATAGAAGGAGCCTGAATGCCTGATTTCATCGTTTGGAGGGAAGATTTCAGGAGAGCTGCCCAACCTGGTTGTTCCTTATGTGAGCAAGTGACAAACGTTCATCATGTTAAGCCAGTGAGGTTTTTGAGGTCCTTACAGTTAGTCGTAGTGAGCACGACTAACACACAGGGGTCTCAGCAGAGGTGTGGCACCATCTAAATGATGGCTTAAAAGGATCTCCTTGGCTGTTGCTGGGTAAGTGGTCAAGGAACCAGGGGTGGAAGCAGAGAGACCAGTCTGGAGGGAGGTAATGCAGGCGAGAGACTGTGGCACTCACAGCAGAGATGGTCAGGTCAGTTGGTTCTGGATATAATTTGAAGGTGGCTTCCACAGGATTTTTGAATGACTGATGCTGGTTTAAAAGAAGGGAGTCCAGAATGTCTCTGAATCTTTGGTCTGAGCAACTAGACTAGAGGAATTTTTCCCCGCTGAGATGGGAAGTCTCTGACTGGAGGCCAGCTGGGGTGGAAGATGAGTCATTTGGGGGCACGCTGAATTACAAGGTCTGTTGACACCATTATGAGCTGAGTTGTATCTCCTTAAATCTGTATGTTGAAGCCTTGTCCCCTGTTACCTCAGGAGGTGACTGAACTTGGAGATGGAGCCTTTAAAGTGGTGATTAAGTTAAAGCGAAACCATTATGGTGGGCCCTAATCCACTCTCACTGGTGTGCTTATATGAAGAGGAAATCTGGACACCAGGGGGATGGCAGGGTTGTGCTCTTACAGAGGAAAAGACCACAGGAGAACACAGTGCAAAGGCGGCCATGTGCAAGCAAGGAGAGAGGCCTCAGAACAAACTAAACCTACAACACCGTAATTTCGAATGTCTAGCTTCCAGAACTGTGCAAAAATAAATTCCTGTTGTGGAGGCTGCCCAGTCTGTGGTATTTCTGTATGATAGCCTGAGCACGCTAAGTGAGTCGGACACCCAAGCAGAGATTTCTTAGGAGCCTTTAGTTAAATTCTGAATCAGTCAGGGTTTTTACCTGCATAGATTGGAAGCCACACTCTGAAGCCAGTTTGTTAAGGGATGGTCGGTATGTCAGAGAATCCCCTGGAAGAACTCCCAAAGAAGGAGGCTGGCAGGTCATGCAGCTGGAGGAAGTCCCATGCTTGCCATCATCTGTGGGCCCAGGTTCAGTGGCATGTTCTCCTCCGTGCTACCGCTAAGGCTTGGGCATTACTGCTCTGGGTGTCTCTGTGGCCGCTCCTGCCAGAACGGATGCCATGGACACCTCCTTCCTCAGATTATTAGCTCTTAGTTTGCAGGCTTAGGCCAGAGGTTTAGGTTGGGAGCTGGGGTCAATGTGGACCCCCCCCCCCCAACCCATGGATTTGAGTCATGCATCTTTGTTCCAGCTGCCAGGGAGCCTGGAAGGCTAATTCTGGCTTCTACACTAGGGAGGTACAGCCACCACGTGGAGATTCCCTTTGCAAAGGAGCTGGGTGACAAAGACCAAGAGCAAGAGAAAGGGGCAGGGAGAAATATTTATCAAGCTCTTAGCCATCAGCAAGGCGCCGTGCTAAGCGTTTCCTATATATGACCTTCCTCAGTCCTCCGAGCGACCTCATGATGCCGTTCGTGTTTTCGTTTCATGCAGGAGGAAACATGTTTCAAGGGAGTCAATGACTTGCCAAGAAGATTGCGCAGCCTGTAAGGGGTGGAGCCAAGATGTGAATCTAGAACTCTGTTCCAGCAAAGCGGAGATGATTATGCCCATTTTACAGAAGAAGACACTCTAGCTCAGGGAGCTCAGGTAACTCATCTGAGGTGGCACCGCTTCTAAGAGACTGAGCCTCAAATCCAGCTTGGCCTATCTCCAAAGCTGCTGCTCTTCCCACCCTGTCCCACCTCAAATAATTATTGAGCCTCTGTGAACACAGAGGCAAGCAACGCCGGTAAGCAGAAGCTTGTCAGAGATGTCCTGTGTGGGAAGCAGTGACGGCACAAAGAACTGAGAAGATGGGCAGCCTCGCACATGTGGGCTCTTTCCTGGGACCTCAGTTTCCCCCCTGCCAAGAAGGCCCTAGGTCTGTGCCTGCCAAAGGGAAGAAAGGGTATGAGTGGATGGTGGAGGAATGAGGAGTGACAGCTGGATGGCCTGGAAAACCCTCTGGGCTCCAACGGTTCTTGTTCCAAGACTCGTAACTCTCCGGAGCTTTGATCTCACTGAGGCCCCTGCCCCTGCGAGTCTCTCCTGCGGGTAGAGGCTGCTGCTGGCCTCATGGCTTGGGGCTCTGGTGCTCTCTCCCCACCTCAGGTCCAGGCAGGAGCAATGTTTCCTTCTCTGCTCCTCTTACTAGGCTGGGGACCACTGGGACTGAGGAGGGAGTCTCATGAAACCAAGGGGAAGTTCAAGGAGATGGACACGTCCACCAAGTACAAGCCAAGACGCATGGTACAGCGTGAGGTTAGACGTTGGTGAGGAAAGGGCTGTCTGGGCGGCTCAGGCGGTTAAGCGTTGGATTCATGATTTCGGCTCAGGTCACGATCGCAGGGTCGTGAGATTGAACCCCGTGTCGGGCCCTTTGCTCAGTGGACTGTTGGCTTGGGATTCTCTCTCCTCCCTCTGCCCTTCCCCACTATGCTTGCTCTCTCTCTCAAATAAATAAATCTAATAAAAAATAAAAAATAATAAATAAATAAATATTAAAATAAAGTTAGGAAAGGCAAGGCGGGGGTGGGAGTCTCAAAGCAGCCTCTTTAGGAGACTCTCATTAGAGCTTCTATTTTCATCTCCTCTTCAAATAATTTCATTCATCTATTCCTTCATTCCACAAATCTTTCTGGTGACTTTTCTGCATTGGGGCCAGAAAGAAACAAAACTGGGGGGAAAAGGGATACAGTGTCTTTTCCCGTGGGGCTCTCCATCTCATGCTGGAGGCAGACGTGAGGGTCGGAAATTGCAGAAAGGTGCTGTGAGCTTGGTCCATGGAGGGTCGAGCCTGGCCAAGGCAGCTGGGGAGCATCCTGTGGCAGGAGCAGGACAGGGACGTTCCGTGTGTCACCGTTTCTCAGAACACCTCATTTCTCACAACAGCCATGGGAAGGAGATACTGTTGCTTCCATTTGTTAATGAGCAGACAGGCTCAGAGAAGGGGAGTCACATGCCCAAGTCACATATACCAAGGCATTGCCCACCAGGACTCTAACAATTTTTGGAACTTTCTTAGGTCAGTGATAGGCTTCCGATGTTTTGAGACAACCGTGCAAACAACCAAGAGTGAGATCTGTAGTTTCTGGTCTCAGTTTCCCCCTGAGGGCATTTTGTCTGAACTTGTTAAAGGAATGAGTGAGGGGATGAAGCCACTGGAACAGTTGGTGCCTAAAAATCCCTCTGCCCCAATGGTACCTGCTTTTGACCTTCATACATTGCCGGGTGGCTTTGATCTTCCTGAACTTCCTAGAATCTCTCCCCCAGTAATCTCTGAACCCATCTTTGCTGCCACCAGCACCCTCAGCATCAAGGACATGCCATTTTTACTTGGACTCAGACCAAACCGAGCAGAACATGATCCCTTTCGTGGGTTCCCCTCAGCATGGCTGAGATGTGTTGGGGACCTCAGAGCAGGGAAGCACGAAAACAAAAACCCCATAGGAGAGTGTCAAGTTTGCGACAGACCCAAAGGTGAGGTGGGGGTGGAGAATAAGTTGGCGCCTCCGGGCTCCCTGCTCACGGAGAGCCCCAAGTGGAGCCCTGATCGACTTTGATCAAGTCATTGTCCCTTTCATTCAGCAGGTGCTTATTGAAGGACTGCTCTGTGCCTGGCACGCTACTCGTTGCTGGGGCCACGGGAGTGCCCCATGCAGACACAGGCTCTGCCCTGTGGGGTCTTGTCAAGGAGACCAGTGAGGACCAGCAGCCATCGTGCAGCGTGCTGAGAACCTGCCGGGGGAAGTCTGTGGGGGCTCTGGGACATAGCGGGAGTGCCTGACCTAGTCTTGGAACATTCCGTGGAGGAAGTACTGGTCTAGGACCCAACGCATGATTGGGTTTATCCAGGTTGTGCTGGGCTTGCTGGGGTGGAAGGGTATATTTTAGGCTGGGGGACCTGCACCTGTCAAGGCCTGGAAATGGCACTGAGTGTGGCACAAGAGAGGACCCAGACCATGCTTCCCAAGGCAGAGTGTGAGGAGGGGCTGCTGAGAGACAAGGGGGATTGGTGGGGACGCTGAAGTCTGGGCTTGTTCAACACATGTGCTCAAGTGTGACAGATGCAGGAACCCCTGGCTCTATTGATTAGTGATTCTGAAACTCATCAATTTCTTTTTCTTTCTTTCTTTCTTTCTTTTTTTTAGGATTTTATTTATTTGACAGAGAGAGAGCAAGTATACAAGCAGGGGGAGCAGTAGGCAGAGGCAGAGGCAGACTCCCCACTGCAAGGAGCATGAGGACGCGGGAAATGATCCCAGGACCCTGGGATCATGACCTGAACCGAAGGCAGATGCTTAATCTGAGCCACCTAGGTGTCCCTGAAACTCATCAATTTCACAGAAAACTCGCATTTCCCAAGCTTTCTCCTTCCTGCGGGGCCTCACCTCTCTCTCCAATGTCATAGCTCTCCTCTGTCACAGGGAAACGCTGCTCTAGTTTTCTCTTGGGTCCGAACACCAGGAAAGCAAAATACTCTTTTTTCTTACCTTGGTTCCCTTCCTTTCTCTTCTTGCTGATGTCTGAGATGCTTTGGAATTTTCAGACGAAAGTTTGGCAACCCAGGGAAGGCTTACTAAAAAGCAACGAGTATTCAGAGCGGATGTAACCCTATGAGATGGAGTCAAGCTTGCAGGATTCAGGGATCGGGAAAGGTTTAGAAAACCATGCAAGGGAAGTGGGACCACTGAAGGTCCTGTGTTCAGGCTGTGCAATCTCCCAATGTCAAATTACTCGAAGGCTTCTCCATTGCCCACATTTCTTACTGTGTGGGGAAAATGCTGGGGGATAGGAGATCTTGGTGGAGGGTCCCCTGTTCCAAACACAGACCCACCACCTCTCCCGCAGAATGTCTACTCCCATTGGGCGGTTCTGGGAGGTTCAGTGACTTGTCTTAGACCAAGAGCTATGGAGAAACTCACGATCCTCCTGGATTTGAACCCGAGTACATGGGATTCCGTGACTAGTGGCTTTTCTTTTGGCATCCTGTCTCAGCCCTTTGCAAAAGATTTAGGGCTGTTTCTAGGTCTCCTTGGATATAGGCTCCTATCTGCCCTGCTTTCCTTGGGTTGATCTCCAAGAGTCGTAATCAATTCCACTCCCAATAGAACTGGATTAGGAAGATTGTCCTATTCCTGGAAGTGCTTAACCATTCGGGTCACACTGTGATTCCGGCAGGTCTGGTACTGGGAGGCAGGAGGCTGAGCTGAAGCCACAGGGGCACTAAGGGCAGGGAGTTGGGCTGGGGAGACGCGGGTGCCAGCTTCCTTCACGGCTGTGGCTGCAGCGGCCCCTTGTGGCCATTTTACACACGGGGAAACTGAGTGTTAGATAAGGGGAAGTACCTTCCCTTAGAGAGATGGCCTCCTGCGCTCGTTTGTTGCCCAGAGATGGAAGGACGCATGCCCGGGGTCGCACAGCTGGAATCCAGATCCTTGGACTTCCAGCAGTCCCCGAACTCCTTCTGTTGTCTCTCTCAGCTCAATGACCTTTCGTTGTGCGTAGGAAGGCCGGGGAGTAGCCTGAAGTGTGGGGTCTGCCCTTGCCCACATAGGTCCCCTCTGGTCCTTCTTCTCGCTTCAGAAATGAGCAGGATCAAGGGTCCGCAAAGAGGGGTCAGGTGGCAGGGGGGAGCGCGCCTGGTGGCAGGGCAGCTTCTCCGAGCGGCCTCTAGGGGCCGCTGTGGCACCGAGTTGGCTGCCCCTGGGCTCCCGCTGCAGGGGCGGAGCAAGCTCGGCACGGGGAGGACAGAGGGCGGGCAGCCGGCCTGAGGAGCGTGGGGGAGCCCGCGCAGGCGGCAGCCTGCCCTGTGCAATGCTGTGTCTGGCTCCACAGTGGACACCAACACGTCTTTCCGTGGCTCAAGATGCCAGACCTCTAATCCACCTTGGGACCCCCTCCTCGAAACTGCCCTTTCCAGAAGCTACCTCTTCTTGTTGAGTTTCCCCACATCTAGGGAGGTGGGCAGGCAGGACCACTGTCCCTGTTACTAGGATGGCAAACAGTTTCAGAGAGGCAGAGGTCTTGGCCAGGTCCTCCCAGCTGATAAGGGGGAGGCTGGCTTCCAACCAGAGCTTCAGACTCGAAATCCAGTCCTGTTTTCTACACTCTCAGGTTGCTGTGAGTTTGGCTCGGGGTTAATGGGAAGGTGTGCTGCGATGGGAGAGGGGGCTTTGAAGTCCCCTCCACTACTACCTGCTGAGGGGGCCTTGGGCAAGTCACTCAGCCTTTCTGTACCTCCTCTTCTCATCTGTAGAATGGGTGGTCATCATTTCCCTTGGGAGGTGGTAGTAAGAAATGGACATAATGATGGAAAGAGGCAGCCGGGTACCTGGTCTAGGATGGCCAGTGTTGTAAATGCTGGAGCCACTAGGCCCTGTCCTCTGTATAACCTTCTCCCTAGGGATCCAGGCTGGGAATGGCAGAGCCCTGCTGTGCCTCTCTGAGGCAGGGGTGTGCTGGTCTGGACTCTGGGGTGCAGAGCGTGGGGCAGGCATTGCTCAGATTGCTGGAGCCACGCAGCAGTGGAGCTGAGAGGGGCCAGGTTGGCTGGGGTCAGGGACAGGGCAGGGTGTGAGGGATGCAGGGTGAGTCACTCACCAGCCCAGATGCTGCAGAGTGAAGGGGAAGGAGTGTGGGGGCTGGCCAGGCCTGGCAGCACCAGGCACCAGGATACCAGGCAGGGAGGGTGGCTGCCCGGCAGTGGGATAATCCGATAATCCAGGATATTCTCTCCAGTGCAAGACCCTTAACTTCATTGCATCGACAAAGTCCCTTTTTGCCACAGAAGGTGCGGGTTCAGGTGTTCTAGGGACATGTGTCTCTGGAGGGCCATTATTCTGCCGACTGCAGGTGGCGCTGGAGGCAGGGTGGGGCTTAGCCGTGTGAGGGCTGAGGGAGGGGCCGACCGGGACCTGAGGACGGAAGCAGCACCAACCAGCTCCTGGTGTGTGGCTGTAGGAAGCTGTGTTTTGGGGGAACAGCCCTGGGGAAGCTGAAAGGCCAGGGCCCACTCCATGTCTAAATAAACCCAGCCTGCCTCCGAGGCGACAAGGCCGACTGGCCCCTGAAGGGTGGTGGGGCTGGGGCAGGACTGTTCCTCCAGGACTTAGCACTGCTTTTTTCGGGTACGGTGCCCAGAATACCCTGGTAATTGTTTCCCAGGGGTGCCCTCCATTTAGCCCTGCCCCCTCCTACCCATGTGAGTCCCACAGCAGACTTCCTCAGAATCCGCACCATCCACTCCTTCCCTCTCATCTTTCTTTCCTGCTCCAAATGGTGGATCTGAAGCCTGTTTCCCCTTTGTGGCCTGCGCCAGCCTCCAAGTTCGGATTATTTCTTCCAGCTTGACTCCCCAGCCACCCTGAACGGTTCCCTGCTCCTGAACAACCCCCTTCGGCTCACTGGTTAGGCCCAGACCATTCTAACAGCCCCTCTCCCCCTTCCCCACTATTCAGCCTCGAAGCCTCAGCTCTTGGGAAGGCTGCCTCGCCCTTACCTCCTCTCCACCAAGCGTGGAAGCTGTGAGCGGCTTCCAAGGGATCTTATATGATAGCCCGTGCCTGCTGAGTGGCCGTCCAGTGCCTGGATGATGGACACATCACCTTCAGTCTTCCTGCCAGGGGTGAGCACTGTTGACTCTTGAAGGCTTACTGTGTGCTGGGCACTGTTCTTCTTCTTCGTCGTCCTCCTCTTCTTCTTCTTCTTTTTTTAAAGATTTTATTTATTTACTTGTCAGAGAAAGAGAGAGCACAAGCAGGGGAGCGGCAGGCAGAGCAGGCAGAGGGAGAAGCAGGGCCCCTGCTGAACAAGGAGCCTGATGCAGGGCTCGATCCCAGGACCCTGAGATCATGACCTGAGCCAAGGCAGCTGCTTAACCAACTGAGCTACCTGGGTGTCTCCCCGGGCACTGTTCTTGACGCACCGTTTTGACTTCTCCCCAACAAACCCTCTGAGACTGATCTTATTGGCTGTAACTGGCCCAGTTATTAAATCTCCCCTATAAAATGGCTTATATGATAG
Source organism: Mustela nigripes (assembly GCF_022355385.1). Classification (NCBI taxonomy): domain Eukaryota; kingdom Metazoa; phylum Chordata; class Mammalia; order Carnivora; family Mustelidae; genus Mustela; species Mustela nigripes. Next base: position 20,358,064 of record NC_081572.1, read on the forward strand.
CCCGTGCCTGCTGAGTGGCTTTAAAATAAATAGTGGATCCATGAATTAAATCCAGGCCTCATTTTATAGGGGAGATTTAATAACTGGGCTAGCCTAAGGAAACCAAGGTGTGGCTCGTTTCGAAGGCCACGCTTGTCGCTGTCTCACTATGTGGTCACTCATTAATCTTAATGGCCACACAATGCCACTTAGCCTCTGCCTTGTTGTTTGTACAGATCTCTCCTACCCCACTTTCCCCTTGGCGACTATCTGCGCAGCTGGTTGGGTGCTGGGCCTGGGTCTCTCAGCTCTGTGTTCCATACCCAGCACAAGTCTGGCTCAGAGCAAAAGCCTGGTCAGATGAGTGAATGGAGAAGTAAATGATGCTTCCCTGGTCACGGCTCTGGGCAGAGGCCACCAGCAGCCACTGAGATCCGGAGGGGCTGCAGGCTTGAGGCTGTGCGAGGTACAGACCCAGGGTTCTGGCCCCTCCACATTTCTTGGCAGATTCAAACATTCAAGTCTGCTTTTTTAAAAAAAATTTACAAATATGTTTTATGCATAGTTCTGGGAAGAGGTAATACACGCTCAGTAGAATATAAAATTGTAAAAGGACAAAAAGGATATACAATGAAAGGGTCATCTCCCTGCCTCCTGTGAATCCTGTGTTCCAGCCCCAGCTACAAGCAGCAGTCTGTGCTGTCACTTTCTTATGTGTCTTTCTAAACATATCCCTGCACTTAAAAACCTGTTTGCGGCTATGTTCTCCCCAGGAGCACGCATACAAGGGGTGGCCATTGATGCACATGGCTCTGCGGTCTTACTTTTTCATTTAATAAAATATTTTGAAAAAATCTTTCCTATCAGTCTGCTGGACACATTCTTTCTGGAGGTTGCACAATATCTTATTGTACAGGAGGTATCCTATGATGAATATACCGGTGTTTTCACTCTCGCAACTACAAATAATGTGTCGATGAATATCCTGGTACGTGGTGTCATTTTGCACGTGTGCAAAACTACACCTGAAAGATAAAACACCTGTAAGAATGGTTGACAGGACAAAGAGTGAGATTTAAAATCTTGATAGATATTGCCAATCACTGTTCATGCAGGTTCTCCTGATTTTACCTCTACTGACAACGTGTGGGTATCTGGCTCCCCCTGTTCTCAACATACAGTAAGATATCAACCCTTTTCCTCTTTGCTGATCTGACACCTGTAAAAAATGAGATTTTAGGATGGTCTAAATTTGCATTTCTCTTACTCTGAGGCCGGATGCTTTCATGTATCTAAATGCCGTTCGTATATTCTCTCCTAGGAACTGTTTGATTTTATTTTATGCTCTTTCCCTCCTGGGTTATGGATCTCTTATTCAGTTCTTTGTAGGAAGTCTTTATATGCGTTAAGGATATTGGACCTTGGCCTATGATGAAGGTTGCAAATACCTTCCCTATTGTCATTTCCGCAAAGTCTGTTGTGAAAGGCTAGCTGCTTATCACTTTCCACCTTTGACTCTGGTGCCTTGCCTCCCTGCCTTAATCTCTTCCGTAATTATGTCTCCTGGGCTGGGTGTCTTCCTCTTGTGAGACCTGGTTTACAGCTTCTAAGCTCCATGCACTAAGAATTCCCATTTATGTTGGGAGACAATTATCCACAGATCTGTCCCATGTATTCTGTACACCTCGCGACCAGGGGCACTGAATGGCTTTCGATGTGGTCTGTCTTCTCCAGAATGTTTTAGGAGCTGACTGCCTTGGAGGGTAGAGAGAGCACCTTCCACTGTTCCGCGTAATAATGACAATGCTTCCCGCTGGAGCGAAAACCTCCCAGGTCTGCTTGCTGCTCCTTAAAAAAGATCTGGTTTCCCAAAGCTTGGGGTTTCTCACCTGTGAATCAAAACCCATGGCAATATAGAGCACCCAGCTGGGTCAAGCTTTGCATCACCCCATGGTCCCTGACGGACAGGGTGAGGGGCGTCAGCAGCGCAAACACCACACTGCAGCTGCTTGCTATGCCTTGAGCAATCAGATCCTTTGTCTCTGACCCAGGAATCTCTGGTCTGTCAGCACCCAGAAAACTGTGGCAGGCTAACTTGTCAGGTTGCCGAAAGAGTAAATCTCAGACCCTTACGGTTGTTGACAGTTCGGCAGCTGGACAAGGTGAGGCTTTGTTCACCTGAGCCCAAGGTCACCCAGATAGAACGCAGCAAAGCTGGAATTAGGTCTCTTCCTTCTGAGCTTTGGCTATGCATAGCCTTCCCTCGCTGGCAGGGAAGCTGGCTACATCTAGGCTCTTGAGGCAGATTTATCTTCGTGTCTTTCCTATGCCTCCTGCATGGTTCCAGCATGGCGGTTCGATGAATCTCATTCTGACGCTAGTGGTTCTCAAGCTGCAGTGAGCCTCAGAGCCATGGGCATATAGAAGCTGTGGACTGGGGGCGCCTGGGGGGGGGGCTTCGTCATTAAACGTCTACCTTCGGCTCAGGTCGTGATCCCGGGGTCCTGCAATTGGGCTCCCTGCTCGGCAGGAGGCCTGCTGGTCCCTCTCCCACTCCCCCTGCTTGTGTTCCCTTTCTTGCTGTGTCTCTCTCCCTGTCGAGTAAATAAATAAAGTCTTAAAAAGAAAAGAAGATGGGTACTTATTGAAAATGTAGGTTCACTGCCAGGGATTTGATTCAGTAACCCTGGGGCGGGGTGGGGGGCACCCAGGCATCAGCGTTTTAAACAAGCTCTTCTGGTGATGCTCCCGCAGGGGGAGTCTAAGGACCCCAGGCGGGGAGTCACTGCTGTGAGCTGGCGGCCACTGCAGTTTGTGCGCAGAGTGACTTGAAGGAAGCTGGCTGGAGACAGAGGAGCCTGGTACTGGGAGAGGCACGGGGGATCAGCCCTGAGGGAGGCACCGCTGTTGCTGGCTCTTGAGGTGATAAGGCTTGGACTGGGGGGGGCGACAGAGGGAAGGAATGAAGGGGGGTATGGGGATGCTTAGCTGGGATCATGGCCCTGGGGTCCCAGCTTCAGGGCATCCTGCAGTGGCTGTCTGAATCATCTGACACTTTGCATGTGTCACCTTGCTTCTGCATTCCAAAAAAAAAAAAAAAAAAAAAGAAAGAAGGAAAGAAATCCGGTAGTCTGGTCTGCAAGGTCCTTCCTTGTCTGAGTCAGCTCTGCAGCCTCCACTGTGCTCATCCTTTTTTGGCACAGAGGTTAGACCATGAATCATAGGGCCAGGCCTCCTGGGTTCAAACCCCAGCTCTGCCACTTACCAAACTCTAAGCTTAAGCCAGTTGGCCTCAGTTTCCTAGTCAGTGAAAGGGGGAGGTTGCTATTGGCCACAGTGTCGACAGCATAGGAGCCCTGATGATTTAAACAAGTCAGTGTATGTCGTGCACTTAGAGAGTCAGGCCCGTAGTAAGGACTTGATAGATTTGGATCCTTTGTTCCTGGGACTTTCCGCCCATCTGCCACCTCCGTGAGCTCACTCCCTTCACTGTTTATGGTGGTTCGCCCAGGGCTCTACTCAGAGCCCTCCTCCTCTAGGAGGCCCTCCCTGCTCACCCTAGGCCTCCCTTGGGGCGTTGTCCTTCCCTGAGCCCCAGGAGCCCTCTGATTTGCATCCCTTCTCTAACCCTTGTCCGGAACCTGTGGTGTTTACCTTACTCTTCTGTGAGCACGGATCTTCCCTTAGGGGCAGACAGTCCGGATCTGGGACACCTGCCTGTGGGGCCCAAGTTCAGCGGGAAACCAGCTGTGTGAGCAGGGCCAGGTGGAATATCAGCTGCTGCATCAGTTTTCTGATCTGCAGACAGAGGGAGTTGGGCTGATGCACCAGCTACGGGAGTTTCAAAGAGGGAGACCTTCTGCTTAAGCAAAATCCTATGGGAAGCAGTTTGTATGTATGTATGTATGTAGCTCAAGGGAGGGCTGAGCTGCCCTGGGGTGAGTGTGCACACGTGTGTATGAGCGTTGAGGTTGTGAGTGAGCGTGTGAGCATGTGAACACATAACAGTGAGTGTGGAGGGTAGGCAAGGGTGTGCGAGCGTGTGTGCATGAGTGAGTAGAGTGTGGGCGAGTGTGTGTGTATACGTGACTACACGTGTGTGTGAGTGTGGCTGGTCAGCAGCTGCTCTCTGCTGTGGGCTTTGCGGGCCACGCTTGGAAACCTCTGGGTGAGGAGGTTCCGACACTCCCATCTTACAAGGGTAGGAGTTTGTCTGATTCATCTCGCTAGGCTCCTAGTAGATTTTTTTTTTTTAAAAGATTTTATTTATTTATTTGACACACAGAGAGAGATCACAAGTAGGCAGAGAGGCAGGCAAAGAGAGAGGGGGAAGCAGGCTCCCTGCTGAGCAGAGAGCCCGATGTGGGGCCCGATCCCAGGACCCTGAGATCACGACTTGAGCTGAAGGCAGAGGCTTAACCCACTGAGCCACCCAGGCGCCCCTCCTAGTGGAAGCTTAATGCTTCTCAGTGGTCAGGAGGAGGAGAAGGACAAGGGAAAACAGGCCTGGCAAAGCTGGCAAGTTCTATGTTCCTGAAGCCTCCCCCTCCCCTTCCTGAGCTCAAACCCTTCCTTCAGAAACCGCAGATACCGATCTGTGTGTGTGAAGGCGTCTGTTTGGTTTCTGTGCGCCGGGGGCCCTCGCTGTGTGTTTACTGAGCTAGGGCTGATGTCTTTGCTGGATGTTCTGGTCTCCGCAGGCCCCTGCCCTAATCCCAGATGAGGTCTGCAGAGGAAGTATCCCCTCCCCAACTCTAGCACATTCCAAGGGTGGGGAGCTGGGTCTCAGGTAGGACTGGAGGGCTTCCTAGCTGCTTCCCGATGCCTTTTCAGTGTTGGCCTGGTCGGAAGGCCTCAGGCTGGTGCTCAGGCACCTTGGTGAGGGCCGGGCTGGATAGGTCCTGCCTCGACTAGCCGTGAGGTGCCCATGGGAGCCAATGAGGCTTTGTCCTCTGGTAATGGTGTGTGTGTGTGTGTGTGTGTGTGCGCCTTGGCTGGGGTATAGATACCCTTTCTCTCCCAATCCACTATCCACTGATACCAGGCGCCTGGCAGAGGGTGGGGCCTCAGCTGTTCTTTCTCTGAATAAAGGGCATCTCACCCATCAGACCCCAGACCTGGGCACTCCTAGTGTTCCCAGCTTCTGGCAGCCCACCTTGCCATGGGATTCTTTGCGGTGTCTGCTAACAAATGTTTATGCTGCAGCCGGCTGGAGCCAGGAGGGGCCAGGCGAGGCCAGGAGAGGGGGGCTCAGCATTTTGTCTCTAGAGCAGCTCTAAATTCCAGCTGCTCTCAAGAATGCCCCCGCGCCCCCCCACCCCCGCCTGTCTTCCTTTCGGAGGAAGAAGCAGCTTTTCCAGAAACTCAGCTAACCTGACCATCCCTACCCCAAGGCTGTGGGGCCCCACTTGCCAACTTGAAGCCAGTGGAACGTGGGGCAAGTCAGAATTGAGAATATATAAATGCCCCTCATCTCGGATTATAGAGGTGATACCCGTTCATTGTAGCTTTGTTGACAATGGAGAAAACCCTAGGTCAGAGATCACCTCCCTACTCTTTCCCCGATCTGTGGGCTTCCTGGGTGGGTGCAGCCTTCGTCCTTCCTCTCCTTCGGGGGGTGTCAGCGTTGCCAGGCTTGGGCACAGTGAGGGCTTGGTGCTTGGTGAGAGGAACCCAATGAGAACCTAAGGCTGCTTGAGGACCCAGCTCTGGGGATGACCCTGGGGTGACCACTGTCTATCTGGAGGGGCATCAGAGAAACCGTGGCCCCTGCCGACCTGTCCTCTGACTACAATGCAAAGGCCAGCCTCAGACCTCAAGTTCGGAGTCACCTGGATGCCTCTTCTTCCCTCTGCTGCAAGGGAACGCACCCGTTCCCCCTGTTCAGAATGCCCCCAAACCACCTCTCACATGTACCCATGCACGGTTTCCCCCATGGCTCCAGAATAAGCTCTCAGCATCTCTAATTTTATAAGAGTCTCTTATTAGATTTCCAGCTTCAACCCTTGCCCCCCACCTAGCTCCAGAGAGCAGCCCCAGCGGTCCCAGTGCTGCTCTGAACAAAGCTCTCAGGACAAAGTCCAGCCCTTGAGAACAGGACTGCAGCCCCTGCTCTGTGCTCTGGCTTGGCCTCCTCTCCTGCACGCCCCTCCGACAGGGTACCCCTCCCAGGCAGGGGGTGATGGCAGTTCCTGGGACACACCCTGCTCCTTCTTCCTCCAGGACCTTGCCCCTGCCTTGCTCCCCCAGGGGCCTGCAGGCTCCTTTGCCTTATTGAGGTTTCTCTGTCCATGTGCCACTTCCTCTGTTCTGGCCCTCCCGAATTCGATGGCCACTCTCCGTTAGTGGCTCTTCACCCCTTCCCCGATCAACTCCTCCCCATGCACCCTTGTATGTTCGCCCCACCCAGATTGAAAGCTCAGGAGGGCAGGGAGTTTTTGACCATTTTGTTCCCGATGCCCAGAATCTGAAAGGTGTGTGGCACAGAGAGGGTGGTCCATAATTATTGGTTGAATGAAAAAAAAGGATTTCTCCGTGTCCTCCTTCTCAGCAAATCTTCATTAATCATTCGCTAGGGCTGGAGTCAGCCCCTGGGCCAGAGGTGGGGTAAGCTCCGAGGTCATCTAGTTGGGGAGACAGGGCTGTGCCTCTAATGTGGAGAGTTCAGGGTTTGTTGGGGGAGGGGGGCAGTAGTGGGAAAAATTGGCCTGGCCTGAGTGCATCAAGAAGGACGTCCTGGAGGAGGTGATGCCCAGGCTGGGCTCGGAAGAGGAGCTGGAGTTCCTGACATGGAGGGAAGGGGAAGAGGCAGGTGAGGAGCAAGGATTCTCCAGGCCTGAGGAAGGGCCTGGTCCCTCCTGGAGGGCAGGGATGTGGCCCTCATGGCCACATGTTGGCCTCTGGCTCACAGTAGGTGTTCCCAGAAGCAGCTGAGGCAGCCAGTGTGATGGAGCCACACCTGATCTTGAGGAAGACCATGTCAGCTGCCGGATGGGAGTCCTGTGGGGGTGTGGCTAGCAAGGGCTCTGTAGAGCTCTTACTTAACGGGATCCGGTGAGCTTTGAAATGGACAGTGCCCCAGGTCTGAGAGTCTCTGTCCTGGAGGGAGGCAGCGCAGCTTCCCTGGTGGGAAGGACTAGCTGGCTGGAAAGGGAGGACCATTCGGACAGAATCAGGGCAGACACCAGACACTCTTCTTTCTAGACACTCTTCTTTCTCTCTGTCAGTCTCGCGTCTGGCCCTCTTGGTGTCCCAGCCCAGGTGGGATGGGCTGAGGTTTGGCACAGAGCTCCAGATGGGGCCCAGAGAGCCCACGGCCAGGACAGATGCAGAGAGACGCACCCCTGGCCAACAGGACGCCTAGTCCCTCCTTGTGTGCGGAGGAGCCTGAGGCTGGTCACGTACTCTGAGCCCCTCAGGAGGGGTGGGGTGGAAGGGAGAGGCAGCCGGTCTTCCCAGAGTGTGGAATGTGGCACCTGGGGGGGGGGAAGCTGACCCTCTCCCTTCCCCCACTGCCTGGACAAGGGGCAGTTCCCTAGGACTCAGAGAGCTTCTTCCCTTCCGCCAGGATTGGCTCTGGTTCCTGTCAGGCTGGTTTTTCCTCCCCTGGGGCTTGAAGAGGAACACCAGGGGCCATCCTGACCTGACCTGGCCTGCCCTGCCTCACCTTCCCTGGCTTCCCATGGTGCGGGGAGTGACTGAGATGAGCTACCACGGAGGCAGCCAGACCTGGGTTGCTGGCCTTGGGGCCCTATAGCACCAGGCACCTAGCTGGAGCAAGGTCTTGAGTTCCTCCACCCCTGGGTGGGGGGGTGGTCTCTCTTTTCCCCACATCTGCTGCTGCCCTTTCCAAAACTTCCTCCCTAGTGTATGAGACGAGGATGTCAGTGGTGCACCGATGGAGAGGAGTCAAATGAGGTTGGTTCTCAATGTCAATCGTATAATGTTTCTTAAGATATTATTACCTGTTCATACATAACATGAAACAGGTTCCACATGAATACATCCTTATAAAAATAAGAACAGCAGAGATAAGTGTGGGTTCCCCTTGACACAAGCCTCCCCTTGACTATGAGCCTTCATTCGGCTTCTCTCAAAGGAATCCCTTGTTTTCAGGCTGGTGCATCTCCTCCCACATCTATATGCTTACATGCATAATCATATGTATATCATATATGTTTATGAGCACAATCATATGTACACCACATGTACTTATGGGCACATAGGCACATCATATGCTTACATGCATTATCACAAGCAACCATATGTGCTTATGTGCATAATCATACTGTGCATATGTGCATAATATGTACATCTATATGTGCTCACACACAGTCATATGTATATCACATATGCTTACACGCACAATCATATGTACACCATATGTACTTATGGGCACATAGGCACATCATACATGCTTACATGCACAACCATATATAATCATATGTGCTTATGTGTCTAGTCATATGTACACATGTGATATGTATATCCATACGTGCTCACATGCAGTCATATGTACATCACATATGCTTACATGCACAACCACATGTAATGTGTGCTCACGTGCATAATCATATGTACACATGTGCATATGTGCATAATATGTACATCCATATGTGCTCACACGCAACCGTATGTATACTACATATGCTTACATTCACAATCATATTACATCATATGTACTTACATGCACAATCACATCATATATGCTTACATGCATAATCATATGTACATCATATGTCACTGAGTGCATAATCATATGTGCATCACACACATATGTGCATAATCATATGCACATTAATGCCAGCATTAATTTATCATGTGTGTTGCTCTCTTGCCGCTTTTATCTACGACTTCATTCTTTAGGGATTTCTGTGTCACTGTATATTGACATTACTCATTCTGTTTATGTTACCCAGTTGACTCAACTGTCACCAGCGGTTCGTCTTTCCACCCTGACAAACGGCGCTTCCGAGAGCATCCTTTCATACGCCTCCCTGAACACAGGGTAGAGCGGTTCTTTGGGGTAAATGAGAAAGTGTGGCACTGGTGGACTTTTGTGGGAAGAACCTGCCCAGTCAGCCCGCAAAGTGGCCACAACAGGCCCCCTCCTGCCATGTTTAAGGGAGTTCATTGGCCCCCCAGCTTCCCCAACACCTTCCATGATAGGACTTTGTAACTCTGCCTTGGCTGATGGGAAAGAGTGAAGCTGCTGTCTTCTCCTGGCTGCCCTTGGTTGGGGAGGGAGTCTGGGAAGGGAGCCTGGTGCTGTTTATGGAAACTTACAGCCAGACTGTTCAATCCGAGCCTCCACGGCCCCACTCAGGGGACCTGGCACCCCAGTTCCTGAGCTCTGAGCTTCCTGCCCCGCCCTCCTCTCCCTATGCTCCCAAGCTCTGGTCTCAGCTTTCTCCTGTCTCTTGTGAGTTATCATTTTGGGGGTTTCAACGTTTTGTAGGAGTTAATCATCCTCTCTTGCCTCTTGTTTTATTCTCTCCAATATTCCTTAACTGTCAGCTTAACACGGTTTCAGGAAGGAGTGGAAATTAATGTGAGTATTCAGTCTAACACATTTCATCAAAACTAATCCATCTCTATAATCCCCTGTGGGGATTGTTAGCTTCTGAGAGGCAGCAAAAGCTTGTATATCCTTCTGTATCTCAGCACCTAGTACTATGCCTGGCAGACAGGGGACAGATACAGGGTCGATGAATGGAGGCACAGGTCAGAAAGTACCTTTAGCATCCGTGCTCACCGTCCCTGGAGAAGGGGATGGTGTCTAGGGAAGGGTTGCCAATTTACACAACAAGCAAGTTCATGAGATCTCCACTTTCTTTCTTTCCTCCAGCTTATGAATTCTGTTCATGTGCACGAGCCCACCTCCTCTGTGGGGCTGATCTTAGAGCTTCGCTTGAATGACTCACTGACTAAATAAATAATTGCATATTGGAATAGGAAGGACAGGTTAGGATCTTAACAGGTGACCCTATGTCTTTCCCGGCTTGATGGCTCTTGCTCCAGGCCAGTGGATGAAGGACCCGACCTCCATCCTGTGAGAGGAACACAGCTTTCCTTTGGTGCTGTGGCTTTAGGGTATTAAAGGTCTGGGCTTGAATACTTATAATGATAATAAACAAATACATGTAAGTATTTATTATATAATATTATGAAATATCGTGATATTACTATTTCAGATTATATAATAACATTTTTTGGTGCTCAGTATGTGTCAGGCACCCTTACAAGCACCATCTCATTTAACCCTCAAAACAACCCCATGAACCAGGTTGTTACTATTATTACTTTTATCTCTATTTTATAAGTGACTCAGAGCATCAGAGACTTGGGTACCATGCACTGATACTCTCTAATGAGCAGTGTTTCTGATCTTATTGGATGGAGCCCCACTTTCCTGAAGGGACCTCATGATTTCAAATTCCTGGGGCAGCAGGTTGGGGGCAGCTGGGAAGGATCCACTGTGGGGTCCCTTCATGCTTTTATATTCCCTTCCCCCTCCTGACCCTGTGTGCACCTGCCATGGAGAAGACAGAATCCTGGCTCAGGGACCAGAGCTTGGGAAGGGAGTGTCTCTGGTCAGGTTTTGCCTTCAAACAGCCAGGAGCAGATCTGAGACTCCTGGTGGTGGGCAGTCCATTACTGACGCCCTCAGTTCCATCTCTGGGGAAGGCAGCCTGTAGAGATTGTTCTCCTGAGTTCTTGATGAATCAGAGAACTGGTCAGAAGCCACAGGTCATGGTGGAAGATGCTGGGGACTCTGCTGGGAAGAGACTGGGAATGGGGGATTCCTGCTGACTCCACCTGCATTTCAGTCTGGGGCTTCCTGCCCTGGCAACTGGTATACGACTTTGGAAATGGGACCCAAAGGAGTGGTTCTAGAACTGGGACCTCTTTGGAGGGGAAAGCAGAGCCTCTGTCACATTCAGGAACCCAGGCCACAGGGCTGAGGGTTGAGAGGCTGGAAGCTGGACTCTGACACACCTGGCTGGGGACCCAGCAGGTCACTGCTCCTCTTGAAGCCTCTGTTTTCTCTTGTGTGAAATGGGCGGGGCTACCAGAGGATCCGATGAGACCTACGGAGACTGTAACCTGGACACCCCCAGTCAGTTGTTCTTAGGACTATGGCCCTGGGGTGGGCACTGGGACCCGAAGCTCCTCTGGAGTTTAAGGAACTCACAACCCCTTAATATCTGGGGGTGGGGATTGTTGGTTCTGTTATTTTGTTTCTTAACACAAAGTCCTTCCTATCAGGCCAGAAAACCAGAGATCCCAACTGGGGCTTGGTGTGCGTAGCAACTATCTGGCCCATGAGGAACAGGCCTCCTTCTCAGGGTCAAATAAAGGGTTACTCACCTCAGACCAGCCCTGGCGGCTACAACCTTTGTGAAGGCCCAGCCGCACCCTACTTTCATGGCCAGCTTGGATCACGCCCGTCTCCTTTCCCTTTCGGGCACCTCGGACCCACTTGTAGGTCTGATTCACTAGTTTAAACAGCCTCAGGCTGGCCTTCCTGAGTGGGTCAGGGCTGCTCCGATGGATTATGGGGTGTGTAGGCAGTTTCCTGCCCCTGTTCCTGGATAAGTGGGTGGCTGGAAGGCAGTTTATTGGGGAATGGTGAGGCTAGGACAAGTCTTCCTTTAGCCACAGGTGATCCAGGTGATGATGTGTAAAAGGAGGGCTGAGATTTCACTGGGGGAAACTGAGGCCTGTTGCTGGCCCACCTCCCTAACAGCGTCTCCAAAGGGCTTGGGGCCCCCATCTTGCAACTATGTGACTGCTCTGACCTAAGGAACCACTGGAGCAGTTCTGAGGAGGGGTGAGGTCCTTGGGGACAGGAACTGGGGTGAGGCGCAGGCAGTGTCTGGTCGGGGGCCCGGCCCTTTCAAGTGATCAGAAAGGATGGGTAGAATTATTGAGCAGGGTGAAGAGCGGGGATCATGGAGAGGAGGGCTCCTTCCTCTTATTATCAAAGCTGTTTGCTTTGTCTGGGAGCACCCTGCAGGGCCTAGCAGCCCACTCACTGATCCAGGGACTAGATCCAGGACTGAGCCTGACACACTCCTTCCAGATGCTCACAAGGAGGGAGGGATCCCAACCCGTTTTCCCTCTCTGGGTGGCAGGTGCTACATGTCTCATGGGCAAGTTATTTGCCTCCTTTAGGCTCAGATCCCCCCATCATGATTTCAGGAAATCTGTGATGAATGAATGCATGATTTTGGAGCTGGAGGTTGGGGTTGTTCTGGAGGGGTGGGAGGTAAGAGGCCCCCAGTGGGGGTAGGTGGGGGCAGGCTTGAGCTTGGGGTTGCCAGGAAGTCCCTTACAGTCCAGGGACAGAAGCCTCCCTGCAGCTGTCCCCAGGAGCCTCTGGTGGCCCCTGGGCTTTGTCTGGCTCCAGCAGGGTGGGGCAGCTTTGTCTCTGGAGGCCAGCGGCCAGGGCACCCTCCTCTGGAGGACTGAGAGGAAGTCAGGATGTGGGTGAATCCCCAAGGGGCAGGCTCTGAGAGGTGTAATTCCAAGTGGGGTTTAGGAATCTCCTGAATGTATTGAAGGAAAGTGTTTAACTCCAATCCCCAGAAAGGGGCTTCAGAACACAATTCCAGAGGGGGGGGGGGGTCTCTGAGTGACGCGGGTTTAGAGGGAGGACAGGGTTTAGGAGTCTACTCTCTGGGGCACTTAATTCCTGGGGGGTTTCAAGCCTGGGGAGGGTCAGAATGTGAACGAGGGCGTCTCTGTGTGTGATGGGGGCGAAGAAAGGAATGAGTGCGCTGGGAGGTGAGGAGCAGTGCAGTCGGGGCTCCGGAGGAGTTGGGGTGGGGCAGTTCCCCGCAGGGCCGCGGGAAGGAAGAGCTGGAGGTAGAGCCGCCAGGAACTGACCAATTGGAAGAAAGCCCATATTTGTACCCAGGAGCCTGCAAATTCCTCGGGGCTCAGATATCCGCCCCTTCTCCCTCCCCCTTTCCCCGCCCGCCCCGGGCATAAAAGGCGCCAGGTGAGGCCCTCGCCATTCCTCTCGCCTACCGCTGCTCCTCTGACCAGTGTCGGCCGAGTCCTCCTTCGCCATGACTTCCTACAGCTATCGCCAGTCGTCCGCCACCTCGTCCTTCGGGGGCCTGGGCGGCGGCTCCCTGCGCCTCGGGGCGGGAAGTGCCTTCCGCGCGCCCAGCATCCACGGGGGCTCGGGCGGCCGCGGCGTGTCTGTGTCCTCCGCCCGCTTCGTGTCCTCGTCCTCCGGGGGCTACGGCGGGGGCTACGGCGGGACCTTCGGCAGCAGCTTTGGGGCCCGGTCCGACGGGCTGCTGGCGGGCAATGAGAAGCTCACCATGCAGAACCTCAACGACCGCCTGGCCTCCTACCTGGACAAAGTGCGCGCCCTGGAGGAGGCCAACGGCGACCTGGAGGTGAAGATCCGGGATTGGTACCAGAAGCAGGGGCCCGGGCCGGCCCACGACTACAGCCACTACTTCAAAACCATCGAGGAGCTGCGGGAGAAGGTGGGCGGCGGCCCAGCTGCGGGAGGTGCACCTGTAGCGCAAACCTGGCCAGCCCCGCGGGCCGGGCGAGGCCGGAGGAGGGACCCGCGCCACCACCCGGCCGGGCGGGAGCTAGCCCGTTAGAAGGTGGGAGGGCCGCAGGGTGGGGCCGAGAGCAGGGGCAGGTAAGGAGGGGTTGGACAATGGGGCAGGAAGTGGAGGTCTAGGTATCGGGAAGGGGGCGGGTTAGTGGGTGGGGTGTGCCGAGGCGGCGGGGGCGGGGCTGGTGGGTGGGGAGGCCTGGGAGATGGGGTCCGGAGGAGTGGGAGGAGGTGGGACCAGGCTGTAGGCTGCCCAGGGGCCTTGGCTGGGGGCGCAGTTGCAGCAGGGACAAGCAGGAATTTGGCCTGAGAGGAATGCAGTCCACCCCGGGCCGAACCTACCCTCTGCTGCCCCCGGTATGGGCCCGTCTGCATTCCTTTTCTCTGGTGGGGCAGCTCTGGTTTCCATCAGGCTCAGGCTGAAGCCCCTCCTGCCCCGCCCGGGCTGGGGGCAGGAGGGCACCGCATAGTTAGAAACTTCAGAAAAGAATGGGAGGGGACATATGCTAATGGCCTAAGGATCTGGTAAAGGCGAGATAACACACGCAGAGCCACCCCCCCCCCCCTCAGCCCCGTCCTTTTCGGGGTTGGGGGTGCTGGAGCCATAGGTCTAACAGGGAGCCCCTAAAGGCATGCAGGGTGACTGGAAGAAATATATCAGTAACCCTCGGGACATGTAATGATCCCACGTGCTGGGGCTCCAAACATGCGGCTCCCCACGATGTCGCCCAGTGCTGGCCAGGTGCTGGGTGCCTCGAGCATGGAGCAGGTTAACCAGACGTGTGGACAAGGAGGGACAGCTAGAGTGGTAAACAACAAAATAGAATACTGCTTACACACTTTAAATTGTAACCTGACAATAATACATTTTACCATGTATCTTCTTCACCCATTCTCTGTCCTACACACACCCAAAATGGAAGCAAATTTCCTTTTTTTTTTTTTTAAGATTTTATTTATTTATTTGACAGACACAGTGAGAGAGAGAACACAAGCAGGGGTAGTGGGAGGGCGAGCAGCAGGCTTCCCTGCCTGGTGCAGGGAGCCAGGACCCTGGGAAGTTCAACGACTGAGAAAGCCTGGCTCCCCCTACTTTTCTTTTTTTTTTTCTTTTCTTTTCTTTCTTTCTTTCTTTCATTGATTTATTTATTTGAGAGAGAGAGAGAGGTGTGGGTAGGGACAGAGGGAGAGGGAGAGAGTTTCCTCAAGCAGATTCCCCTCTGAGTGTGAAGCCCTGTGCAGGGTTCCATCCCAGGACCCTGAAATCATGACCTGAGCAAAGCCCAGGTGCCCTAGCGAAACTTTCTTGAAACAATACTTACTGTACTGTGGGTGATCTCATATTTTATATTCTGTTCAAGTTCATTAAATAAACTATGCAAATTACCTCCCAGTACAATGACTAATGAGTCATGATTTGCTCTTTGAAAAACATAAACCCAAGTACCTTAATCAATGGCGTAAATATGTCCATCACAGCAGAGGGACTTCAGGCCGGGGTGAACTTGGACAAGGAATCCTGAGCTTCATTTCTTGCCTCTATAAAATAGGCATACCCACTGACCTGGCGTGAAAGATGAGGGGCACAGTGCTTGGCACATAACTGATGCCCAAGAAATGGGACTTTCCTGAGGCAGAATGTGCTTTGAATGGGGCTATGGACAAAAAGACCCCAACACTGCATCTGGTCGGCAGATCGCTAGACACTGCCTCCCATAAGACCATTTAGAGTTTCCCTGGGTACAGTTCTCAGACACTTTCCTCCCAGACTTACCTCCCTGTCCTCCTGCACCCGTGCTCTACTGTCGTCTCAGCGTCCCTGATGATGGTTTCTCCTGCTGCAGCTCCCGGGCCTGGACTGATTTCGAGACCTCCCAGAGAGCTGGCCAACGGACGGCTGAGACATGGCTGGGCTTTGGTCTCTAGGGGTTAGAGGCATACTCATTTGCTCTCCTCTCTTTCCTAGGAAGAAAGGGGGTGGGCAGTGCCAGTACACTAAACTGGTGCCAACTTCCTGCCTCTTATCTTCCAGATTCTTGGTGCCACCATCGAGAACTCCAAGATTGTCCTGCAGATTGACAATGCCCGTCTGGCTGCAGATGACTTCCGAACCAAGTGAGTATGTTTGCCTTGGTGGGTTGCTGAAGCCGGGGCAGAGAAGGAGGGGCGATCCCAGGCCCTTTGGGGGCTTAGTGCAGTGGGGGGACCAGACTCTGTCCTCACTCCCCCTAGGTGGCATGAAGCAACTGCCCCCCATGGACTCCTGAACCCTGCGGGAGATGCGGGGAAGTCTTCAGGGGTTCAGAGGAAATGCTGCTCTGACCGTATCTATTTCCTTTGAAAGGTTTGAGACGGAGCAGGCCATGCGCATGAGTGTGGAGGCTGACATCAACGGCCTGCGGCGGGTGCTGGACGAGCTGACCCTGGCCAAGAGTGACCTGGAGATACAGATCGAGAGCCTGAAGGAGGAGCTGGCCTACTTGAAGAAGAACCATGAGGAGGTGGGTTTCAGGTTGGGTCATCTCTCCATCCCACCCCAACTTCCCAGGGCTGAAGACATTTTTATCCTGTATCTTCTTGACCTTGGCCGTACCTGCTGCACCCTCAGTATGGCCCCGGGTGTGGAGTGGGGCTCCCAGGGCTCCAGCAGTGGATGGACGGTCCACTAGTTTGTCTTGTCGGTGGTGCTGGCTCTGAGGTCTGCCCCTGAACCAGCGCCTTCCATCTGGGGAATGGGGGAGTGATCTGGCCCAGGCCCAGCAGGCTCTGGGCTCTAACATGCCCATCTCTGCTGTGTCTTTCCAGGAAATCAGTGTCCTGAGGGGCCAGGTCGGGGGCCAGGTCAGCGTGGAGGTGGATTCCGCTCCAGGCATCGACCTTGCCAAGATCCTGGGTGACATGAGAAGCCAGTATGAGGTCATGGCTGAGAAGAACCGAAAAGATGCTGAAGCCTGGTTTATCAGCCGGGTACGCAGTGGGTAGCAGGTGTCCTTGGGGGAGGTGGCAGGGAGAGAAAGCTTCATGCTTTCAGGCAGAGTTCTGCCTCAGTGTTCATTCCTTCTGCCTCTTCTCTTCTTGCAGACCGAGGAGCTGAATCGGGAGGTGGCTGGCAACACAGAGCAGCTGCAGATAAGCAAGTCGGAGGTCACGGATCTGCGGCGCACCCTCCAGGGTCTGGAGATCGAGCTGCAGTCTCAGCTAAGCATGGTCCGTATGCCCAGCCCAGTGGGATGCATAATGGAGCCCACGAAGCCTTGCATGGCCTGGGCTGTGGCTGTGCCCATGCCCTCTCCGGGAACTAGTCTCCCCTGAGTCTCTTTCCCTCTCCCTGCCCTCAGAAAGCTGCTCTGGAAAGCACGCTGGCAGAAACAGAGGCCCGCTTTGGAGTCCAGCTGGCCCAGATCCAGACTCTGATCAGCACCCTGGAGGCCCAGCTGAGTGAGGTGCGTGCGGACACTGAGCGCCAGAACCAGGAGTACCAGCAGCTCATGGACGTCAAGTCTCGGCTGGAGCAGGAGATCGCCACCTACCGCAGCCTGCTGGAGGGCCAGGACGCCCAATACAACAACTTGCCCACCCCCAAGGCACTCTGAGTCCAGCACCTCCTGGCTTCCCGCTCTCCTGCAGAGGGGACCCCTGGGTAGGGCCATGGGAAGGGAGGGACCTTACCCCTGACTCTTTCCCCTGACCTGCCAATAAAGTTTTATGGCTTGAGGATGGTTGTTGGGTTTGGTTTTTGTTTTTTTTTTTGACCGTTAGAGATGGGCCAGAACTTCTTGAGCCTGTTTTGGTTTTATTTAGATCAGAGTGCACCCTGCCTGTCCCAGGGGCCGGTGGGAGGGTGCTCATCAGCAGCTACTGTAGGGTAATTCCTGTTTGCGGAACTCTTTGTCTATCTAACCTGTTCTTTAAAACAGGCTTGTGAAACAAGCATTGCTCCCCCGGCTCCCGCCCATTTTTGAAAGATTTATTTATTTGAGAAAGAGAGAGGGAGAGCGCGAGAACAAGTGTAGTGTGCATGACTGGGGTGGGGGTGGCAGAGGGAGAGAATCCAATCCCTAGGCAGACTCCCTGCTGAGCACGGAGCCCAGCGCAGGGCCAGGTCCCAGGACCCAGGACCTGAGGCGAAACCAAGAATCAGAAGCTCAACAGGCTGAGCCACCCAGGCACCCCACATCGGCCCCATTTATGGATGGGTAAAGTAAGGGTCAGCGATTAAGTGTTTTGTTATATATGTGACTCTTCTAACATGGCAAAGGTGGGATTTGAAACTGGGTTTTTTTTTTTCTCTTCAGATTCAGTTTTCTCTCCACTTCACTTCCTCATGGGTTGGTAAATATTTGTGTGTCTGAAAGTAATGCTTAATTGAGCACCTAGTATATAACCATTTGATCAAACAACCCTAAAAGGCAGTTCAGATGAGTAACATCTTATAGAGCAAGAAACAGGTTCAGAGAGGGTAAGTAACTTGTCAGAGGTCACACAGTGACTTAATGGCAGAGCCAGGACCAGAAACAAAGTTTCCTGATGGTGCCACCCTATACCCCAGTCTCCTGGGATTGATGCACCTTATGCCAGGTCCTTAGTACCTGTCAATTTTGCTCCATGTGAGGGTCTGGGACTGCAGTCCCCTGGGCCAGGTCCTATCGATCCATTCCTCCACCTAACCGAAGGAGAGCCTGGGGTTTTGTGGGTCAGAGCCTGAGTGATGGGGGCAGGCCTCCCACTTAGAAAGCCAAAGAGGGTATACCTGTTGGTATGTGTGTGTGTGTGTGTGTGTGTGTGTGTGTGTGCATGCACTAACACATTCATCCATCCCTGGGCAGCCCCACAGAAGCCCCTTACGCCCACCACCAGCTCATACCTGGGCCCAGAGCCCGGAACGGGACCCAGCTGTGACCCAGACCTCCCGTACAGACCCCCAACCTGGCTTGCCTGAAGTTGGTCCCAGGCCAGCAAAGGAACCTAAGTCCCAGCTTCTCTGTCTAACTCTGCCCTTGTGTGGGTATGGTCTTGCCTCTGTGGTTTACAGTTCAGCTGCCAAGAACTGAGGCCAATTAAAGGTGAATAAGTAGTCCCACTTCCCCTTGGCTGAGAGGTTCAGGCTGAGTGGGTCTGTTAGGCCCCATGGATCTGTCTGATCCTGTGCTGGAGGAGGCTGGGGGGGGGGGGACACTGCACCCTGTGCCCCCGGAAGGTCTCTTGGAGGGGCACACGTGGCCGCCGGGAGTGCCCAGCGCTGTACCAAGGAGGCTGAGATCCAGTCGTACCCTGTGCTGAGGACCCTGAAGGAGGCGCTCTTGTTGCCAGTTTCCTATGGGTCTTAGAGACGTTCCTTAACTCGCTTCTGGTCACAGAACTGGGGACCCCAGAGCCCAGCTCTTCCTTCCCTCCTTGGGCCAGGAGCTCCTTCGGCCCCTCCCTAGCTATTCTGCTGTGGCCTCCGGCAACCACAGCCACACCCTGCCCCTGCTTAATGTTAGAGGTCTGGCTCACCCCCAGGCTGGGACTGCCCAGAGATACTTGTCCCCTGTTCATGAAAGTCTCTGTTGTCACAGCTGAAACCCTTCCCTATACCCCAGAGGCCCCTGGAATGTGGCTGTGGGGCGGGCTCTGGGCCCCACACAGGTGGGACAGGTGACCGGGTAGCGGGTCTGGGTGTCAGGAATGAAGCCTTCCTTTGTGTGTGTGTGTGGGGGGGGGGGGGGTGGGGGGAGGCAAGAGCTGGGACACTTGTCTGTCTCAGTTACGGAGCTGAAACCAGGGGTGCCCTGTTGACAGAGAGGCTGGGATGGAGAAGAGGGAGAGGGAGGGAAGGAGAGAGGAGGGGAGAGGATTCAGGGGGCGGGTCTTTCCCTCCTTGCTGGTCCTTGTGACCGCTTCAGTTTGCGGAGCGTTTCCTGTCAGTCACAGGCATCGCTCTACCCCTTGGGGGCAGACAGGGCGGGGGGTTATTCCCATTTTCCAGATTGGTAGACTGAGGCTGAGAGCAGCAGCTGGATTACTAAGTAAGCCACATACCTAATAGAGGAGGAATTATCCAGGCCCTGGGGAGTGGGGAGTGAGGTTGGATGTCGAGGACCGAGCTGCTGCTGTGTGTCACTGGATGCTCAGTGGCACTCCCCAGTAAAACTGAGTGTTAATGGCTCCATTGTCTTTTTGTGTATTCCGGCAATACACACACTGTAATTGACCATCTCAGCCATGGTTAAGCGGGCAGTTCTGTGGCCTGAAGTCCGTTCACGTATGGTGCCACCAGCATCGCCGTGCGTGCTCAGGACGGTTTCCATTTTGTAAAACCAAAACTCTAAATCTGTTAAACAGTTAACTCCTTCTGTCGTTCGGACTATCCTGAGTTCCTCATATATGTGGAAAGATGGCCCAACGTTAAGTTGGGAACCTGGCTCAGAGAGGTAGTCACACCCAGAGGTGGAGTCCAGCCCAGGCTTTTCCACTGGGCTGTACATGCCATCCCCAGGAGAGAAGGCCCCGGGGACGGCACGTCTGCAGTGGGCCAAGGACAGAAACTGGTACAGCATCCTGGGCGTGCTGCCTGGGGCAGGGCCCTGGGCTGCAGCCTGGGCTGGAGCCAAACAGAGCTGGGTCCCCACCCTTGCCCAGCCTCCCCACCTGGGGCTAATGAGCCCAAGACCTTGAGCTCACAGGAGCTGTTTGCATTGAAAACAGGGATCTGTGACTGGGGCAGCTGCCACGCCAGATAGCGTGTGAGAGCCATCTCTCGAGGGGTGCTAGAGGGGAGTCAGGGTGCAGAAGAGGGGCTGGCTGGGGCCCAGCCCTTGCGCAGCCTGGGGCGATGGCGTGTAATCGTTCCCTTGTTAATTGCTGGGGCCGTGATGTCTGCAGAGGCTTTAATGAGCTGAGGCTGATCTGAGTTTGATTATTTTTCTTTCGGAGGAAAAGACAATACCCACCCACTCACGAGACAATACCGCCCTGTCTGCGCTCAGTGCTCAGAGGCCGGCTCATCCACCCCCACTCACCTCGGCCTGAGCTCCTTGTACCACCCCAGCTCGCAGGGGAACCGCAGGTCCTGAGCCCCACTGTCTGCTTCTTTAGAAGATAGGGAGGCAGGAGGAGGCAGGCTGGGGGCTCTCAGGCCTCTGGTGGAAGCTGAGAGTGCCCCTTGCCCCCGGAACATGCCACGGGTTTCACAGGTAGTAACTGATGGAGCCAGGATTTGAACCGCTGGAGGGACTCCAGAGCTCACTGCACGTCAGCTCTCGACCAAGTATCCTTCTGATTCTTCAGATCAGCTTTGCTTCCCTCCCTAGCACCCCCGCTCCCCTGGAGCCCTGGAGCCGGTGCTGGCTGGCCAGGATTTGTATATTATGTATCCCTGAAACAGGCCCCTGGTCATTCAGCTTCCCTCTCTGGCCTCAGCGTCCTTTTCTGAGAAGAGGTGTCTTCCAATCTGCCTGCCAGGCGTCCCTGAATCCTCCCTCCCAACACTCAGGCACATAGAGCCCTCGGAGTCAGGTCCCTCCCCAGCCCCAAAGCGCTTGATGGGACAAAAGGAGTTCATGTGGCCCTGCTCTGCAGGAACATGCCTCCCTCTGGAGAAGGCAGGGGTTTTCTGGACTGTGCTTCAGTCTTATCTGCAGAGGTTTGCCCCGACGCGTCCCGGGAGCAAGCAAAGGTTCAGGGACATGTGCGGTTGGCAGGTGGCGGGATTATCAATCAGCGCCTTGTCAGCCCTGAGCCTCCTGGCCTTTGTGAGAGTGCCAGGCCAACGGGGCTGGGGGCTGGGGGTGGGGGGGGGGGAAGGGGAAGAGGCTTGGCGGAGGAGAGTCCTGATCTGTCAGGGAAGTGACATGTGTAGGCCTCTCTGATCACCTTAGTTGGAAATTGACCCATGACCTCCCACCCAGCCTGTCCCCAGAAGCCCTGCAAAGCTTCCCCCCACTCATCCCCCCACCCCCAGGCCACTGCTTTCCCTGGAGTCTGAGAGTGGGACAACACAGAGCACTCTCCTCAAACTGAGAGAGGGGAGCTAGCCGCCTTGGGGGGAGGGTCCTGGCCTGGTGGCAGCAGAGAAGTCTGGTGAGGACAGATGGGGCCTGAGCTGCTCCACCCCTGGGAGCTGTAGGGTGACACGGCTTTGCTCCCCGCTACTCTCCCCACTACTCGCTACTCTCCAGGTTCTCCCAGAGTGTGGAGATAACCTGCCAGCGAAGTGTTAAAACCATGGCCCTGGGGGCAAAACACCATTCATTCTGAATCATCTCTTTTGTTGCATTGAAAAAAAAAGAAAGAGAGACTCCACTTCAGCCTTGAAGAAGTGTGCAGGCAGTCCCGTTTGAACAAGGGAGTTGGCCTCCCTTTGGGGGAGGAGACACGGTCCCACAACCCCCTCGGAGGGGTATATAAGGAGCCCCAGGCTGGGGGGTGACAGGGCAGCGCTCCGCTCTCAGCCCAGCCTCCTCCTCGCCAGCGCCTCTGTGCTTGCTGAGAACTCCCCAGCCACCCAGCCATGAGCACCACATTTCTGCAGACCTCTTCCTCCACCTTTGGGGGTGGCTCTACCAAGGGGGGGCCCCCTCCGGGTTGGGGGAGGTGGCTTTGGTGGGGGGAGTCTCTGTGGGGGCGGTGGAAGCCGCACTATTTCGGCTTCTTCTGCTAGGTTCGTCTCCTCGGGGTCAGGAGGGGGCTATGGGGGCGGCATGAGCTGCGGCTTCGGTGGAGGGGCTTGTAGTGGTTTTGGGGGTGGCCTTGGAGGTGGCTTTGGTGGGAGTTTTGGCGGTGGCTTCGGTGACTACGGTGGTGGTGATGGAGGCCTCCTTTCTGGCAATGAGAAGATCACTATGCAGAACCTCAACGACCGCCTGGCCTCCTACCTGGAGAAGGTGCGGGCCCTGGAGGAGGCCAACACAGAGCTGGAGGTCAAGATCCGGGACTGGTACCAGAAGCAGAGCCCCAGCAGCCCGGAGCGGGACTACAGCCCCTACTTCAAGACCATTGAGGAGCTCCGTGACAAGGTGAGTCCTCAGGTGGCAGGGAGACGGGAGCAGGTGGCTGGTGCGTGCCCAGGTCTGTAACATCAGCGCTCCAGTTGCCTCAAGGAAATGCTTTCCTGCCTGGGCAGTGAGTGTCGGTGTATAGCTTGGAGAGCAGGGAGCGCTTTCCCGGTGGGGATGCTGGCACACATCCGCTCCATCTGGTGGTGTGGGAAGATCCCAAGACTGGTCAGGACCAGGGGGTCCGAGGTGGGGGCAGTGACACACGCCAGCAGGGCTCTGCATCCAGTCCCTCTTTGCTTCTTTTGCAAGAATGGTTAAGTGTTGCCTCAGGAGCCCAGAAGGTCAGGACCACCTGCCTCACCCTTTGAGGATATCTTTGGTGCCCAAAGCAGTATTCGGGCTTAGAATACCTCGAACTCATGATGTGCTCTGCCTGTCACTTACTCACCCTTCCAGCCCACTTGGACCAGTTTCCTCAGCTGCAGCATGCCTTTCTGACCTGCCCTCTGGGGTTCTCCTGGCTGTGGGGATGTTCTGTGGGTCCATGGCTGTGTCCAGGTGTGCTGGAGTCCAGTGACCGGGGCAGGCTGGTGGACTATCCCTGAGAGGGCTATTGTTAGAGCCCCCTGAACCCCACCACAACCCCTCCTGGCCAGACAGTTCCCACAGGGGAGTCTGGGCACTCTGGATTCCTTGGTCTTTCACGGCCAAGGAAGGGTGGCGTGCAGGAAGACCTCATGTGGGTACTTGAGGGGCGTCTGAACTCTGTCTTGGGGAGCCTACAGGCTTCTGGGTCTGGTGTCAGTGGGGAGACTGTCGGCCAGGGGTCTGACCTGGGGCACAGGGTGGGGAGACACCAGGCAAGACAGAACACTGCTCCAGGGGCCGACTCCCTGTCTCCTGCAGATCCTGGCGGCCACCATTGACAACAACCGGGTCATCCTGGAGATCGACAACGCCCGGCTGGCGGCGGATGACTTTAGGCTCAAGTGCGCTCCTGCCTCCTTTCCCCTCCTGGATACCCCGCCTCCCCGCCTCCCTTCTCGGCCTTCTTTCCTTCCTGCAGCTCCAACAGCCCCTTCCTTCCTCTGGGCTCCCTCTCTCTTCCCAGGTACGAGAACGAGCTGGCCCTGCGCCAGAGCGTGGAGGCCGACATCAACGGTCTGCGCCGGGTGCTGGACGAGCTGACCTTGGCCAAGGCCGACCTGGAGATGCAGATTGAGGGTCTGAACGAGGAGCTGGCCTACCTGAAGAAGAACCACGAGGAGGTGAGGGTTGGCAGGGCTGCTGGAGGTGGGAGGCAGAGTGGGGCCCCGGCACCTCCTTCTAGTTAGCAGAAGGGCTTAGTGATTCAGATATGCTCCCCTCTAGCAAAACAGGGATCCCCATGGAGAACAAAGGGTATTATCCTTTGGGGACCCAGGACCCCTTTCCTTCTCAGATCCATAGCTGGGTCAGGGGGCCAGTGTGACCTGCTGTCTTGATTTGTGTCATGAGCTCAGACAGGGGGTTACACTGTCTTGAGGTCCTCCTGTAGCATCTGGCAAGGAAGAGAGGCCCTCAGAGCCAAGGGGCCCACGTGATTGAACCTCTTCACCTTCAGCAGGAAACAGAGGCTGGGGTGGGTACACAGGAATGCGAAGGGTGTGCAGTGAGTTAGGGACAAAGCCAGGATGGGCCTGTGGGAACCTAGGCTCCCAGCTCTCCCGTCAGCCCGCTGTCCCTAAACGGGCCCTGTCCACCCTGCAGGAAATGAAGGAGTACGGCAGCCAGCTGGCCGGCCAGGTCAACGTGGAGATGGACGCGGCACCAGGCGTGGACTTGACCCGCGTGCTGGCCGAGATGAGGGAGCAGTATGAGGCCATGGCGGAGAAGAACCGACGGGACGCCGAGGCCTGGTTCTTCAGCAAGGTGGGCCTGACCTCGCAGCCCTGCCCCAGCTCCCCAGGTCTCCTAGGATGCCTGTGGGCTTCACTAGTCTTGTGTGTGACCCACAGACAGAGGAGCTGAACAAGGAGGTGGCCTCCAACACAGAGATGATCCAGACCAGCAAGACGGAGATCACAGACCTGAGGCGCACGATGCAGGGGCTGGAGATCGAGCTGCAGTCCCAGCTCAGCATGGTAGGGCCACCTGCCCCCCCAGCTCACCTGCAGCCTGCCCCAGCCTGCCCCAGTGCCACCTGGCCTTTCCCATCATCCAGGGCTGGTTAAGTCTTGGGTTCCCAAGCCCCGGCCGAGGGGCTCCCCTGTCCTCCATTCAATGCTGGTTCACATGCTGCGGCAGCTTCTTTCCTGGCCTGATAAGTCTGTTGATCTGCTGCCCGCCCCCAGAAAACCGGGCTGGAGGGCTCACTGGCTGAGACGGAGTGCCGCTACGCCACACAACTGCAGCAGATCCAGGGGCTCATCAGCAGCCTGGAGGCCCAGCTGAGCGAGCTCCGCAATGAGATGGAGTGCCAGAACCAGGAGTACAAGACGCTGCTGGACATCAAGTCGCGGCTGGAGCAGGAGATCGCCACCTACCGCAGCCTGCTGGAGGGCCAGGACGCCAGGTGGGGGCGAGAGTGCAGGGGGGAGGGATGAGGGAGGGGCCGGCTGGTCTTCCCCGGACAGCAGTGGGACAGCGAAAAGGAAGCGGATGGGGTGTTAGTGTGATTCGGAATCTATCTGCTTGAGGGTGGCAGGTGTGGACAGGCTTTCAGGATGTCCCAGCCTCTAGAGAAGTCACATGTGCGGCTGGTGGTGGGGGCCGCTGGAGTGGATTGCTTGGCCAGCCACCGGGGACTCCCTTCCGGAGACCCGGGCTCACGCCCTTCTCTTACATCAGCTTCCCCTCTCTTTCAGGATGGCTGGCATTGGCGCCAGAGAAGGTAAGAAGGCTTCAGGCTTCCTGAGTGGGGTGGCAAGGGGGCTGTTGAAGCCACCGTTCCCTCTGGAATGGGCTGGAAGGAGAAAGACACCCAACATGCCAGTTGGGCAGGGACATGCCCATCTACATCTCTTCCACAGGGACCCTCTATCAGCCCCAGCAGAGTGGGGGTTAAAGATTTCTTGAGAACCTTTCAGCTTGAGCAGGCTTTGTCAAAGGAATAGCTTCCCAGGGCCCACTCAGGGCCCACCTTCTTGCATTTAATGCTAAGAGGCCCCCAGTCACTTCCTGTTCACTTGCAGTTAAATCCCTGGCTTTCTTGCTCACTGCGGGGCATAACTTGCTACCAGCTGCCTCTATGATGAGTGACTCAACACCAGACCTCCTGGCCACTCTGGAAGGATCGGCCAGTGGCCATTCTCCGGGGTGCTGTCCAGTTCTCCCTGAGCTTAGCCAAGGTCCTGGCTGCCTTGGGAGGGAGAAAAGTGAGGGTCCCCCACTCTGAAGCTTGCTCCTTCTTCCTACAGCATCCCTGGGAGGCAGTGGCAGCGGCAAAGTTCGCCTCAATGTCGAGGAGACAGTGGACGGGAAGGTGGTTTCTTCTCGCAAGAGAGAGGTCTGAGTGCCCGGTCTAGCAGAGATGTCCCTCGTCACCTCCCCGATTCCCAGGCTGAGTGGAGGACTGGCTAGAGGGGCCAGAAGAGCAAACCCTAGTCCCTGCTTTCAAAGGGTGAAGCTCTCTTTGTTGAGTGCTCCCCCTCCCCCTCCCCTCCAGCTCTCCCCATCTGCTTTTGAGCAGCAACCGGCAGGAAGCCGCTGGATTGTGTAACAAGGTTGTTTGTGCCATGTGTCCATGCAATAAAGAATTGCTTTTCCTTTTGCAAATATCTTTGGTAGTATGTCCAGTTTTTCTTGTTGGGGACCTTGTGGGTCTAGGACTCACAGGCTGACATCTCTTTTTACTTTGGCTTTTTCCCTGTATGGTCCTAATTCACTCTTTGGGGTGCCTAGGGCACCTAGGACCAACTCAGGCTGCACAGGTGACTTGCTGTTCTGGCTTATTCCAACCAGTGATCATGGAAGCAGGAGTTGGGGTTGTCCTCAGAACATCTGGGTGCACCCAACACTGTACTTGTCGCTTTGAACAATTATTTACCAAACAATTGACTGTATAGATTGTATTGGTTCACCCTTGTGTGGGTTGGCACTGTGCTAGGCAACCCCACCCATGGGTCTTGTTTAATGTGATTGTGGGTGGTCAGGATTTATGATTCCCATCTGAGAGATGAGGAAGTCAGAGAGGTGAATGACTTTGCCAGGGACCTCATGGATTATAGTGAACAACAGGGCTGGGACTGGCCCCATATCTGCATGACTCAAAGTCCACCGCTTGTTCCGGGAGCCCAGGCCTTAGCCCTTCACAGGTCATTGCCAGGACCTTCCTCCTTATTTCTGGCCCTCCCACATGTGTTCCTAGAACCTCCCTTTTTTTCCCCTCCAGGCACACCTGACCTCCAGAGTGACTGAGCCACCCAACATCTCTGCCTTCTGCAAAGAGGGACCTTATCCACCCTCTCACCCCCTGAAGTCACAATCTCCTTCCCATAAAGCAATTAAGGGGAAATCAGAGGGAAAGACACCAACTCCAGGAAGCCCTCCAAGATTTTTCCAAGCTTAAGTCCAAAGAAACATCAACCCCTATTGTCCTCCTCAGTCCAAACCCTGCTCCTGATCCCCCATACCCAGCATCTCTGACCTTGGGCTCACTGGAGCAGCCACATTCACACACACTTAATTTGCTGCCTCAGGTCTGACACTGGTTCCTCAGGGATTCATAACCCCAGACAGAGGGCAAGGAATGAGGAAGCCGAGAACTCTCGGTGCTGTGGCTGGGCTAGGCTCTGGTGAGGACTGAGGGGAGAGGGAAAACCGGTTTCTTAGTCCTGCTGGGAAGAGGAGGTTGGAGGTTCCTCTCTTCTCCTGAGAGTCAGATCATTTTCGGGGGGAGATTCAGGCCCTCTGAGAGGGCCTCCATGAGTCTTGCTGGGTGAAACTCCTTGTCCAGCAATCCTGTTTGGAGAGGGCAGGGCACCTGTTTTTTTTTCTGGGGAAGATTTAATCTAGAATACATCTCCTGAGTACACACTCTGAGGCCAGACTTCTCTGGGGCTGGAGGAACAAAACAGAACTTATTAAACATCTACACTATGCAGGGCTCTGGGCAGAGCATTCAATGGATAGCATCTGATTTGCTCCCCCAGAGGTTTTGTAAAAGTGTGGTATTGAGGGCATGAGCCAGGAATCCGTGAGGCTAGGCCTGGGACTGGTCTCTCTGCGTTCAAACCTTTGCTTTTTCCTGGATGTCGTGCAGGTCACGGAAACTGGCAACATATTTCTTTCTTTTCCTTCTTTCTTTCCTTCCTCCTTCCTTCCTTCCTTCCTTTAAAGATTTTATTTATTTATTTGACAGAGATCACAAGTAAGTGGAGAGGAGGGTGGGGGGGGGGGGAAGCAGGCCCCCTGCTGAGCAGAGACCCCAATGTGGGGCTGGATCCCAAAACCCCAGGATCATGACCTGAGCCAAAGGCGGAGGCTTTAACCCACTGAGCCACCCAGGTGGCTCTGGCAACATCTTTCTTAGGAGGGTGTGTTAATCTGAAGCCCCTTTCTTCACCTCTTGGGAAGCCTGTTCAAATGTCATCCAGCCATTACTGCTAAAAAGATCATTCTCAGTCTCTCGCAGACAGGGCTTAAGCTCCTGCTGAAGCTGTCATGTCCCTGACATCCTGAAAACGGCCAGACCCCTTCCTGGGTCTCCCAGGCCCAACGGCCTGATTGCTGCTCCTGCTTCACTGGCCTCCGGGGCTCTCTTGAGGAGTCTCAGATCTTCAAAGCAACCCACCAAGGGTTTCCTCAGCCCGTAGTTTGCCAAAATAACCTCTGCAAAGCTGCAGAGACGCAAGGTGGGGTTTCCCCCCTCATCCAGCGGGCTTTCTCTCAGGCCAGACCCTGGGCTGGAGAGGGGAAGCTGCTTCTGTTCCTTGGAGGGCCCATTCCTGCTCTCCAGGGATCCTGGGGTCCGAGAGAGGTCCTTGGACTTGCTGTATCCTGTTTCCTGCCTGACCCTGGAGAGAGACGCTCACACCCCAAGATAGCTTGTTCCTGGCTGAGCCCTTTAAATAGTCTTTGGGCAGAGATGGCCCGCCTTCTGCCTGCCCCTGGGCTGAGGTCAGGCTTGGTTTCCAACCAATCTGGGAAGCAGGCAGCAGGCCTCCCTTCCCCCTGAGAGAGAGGCTAGCTTTGGGGCCAGGCATTAGGGACGTAGGCTAGTCTCAGGCGAGGCTAGTCTTCCCAGAGCAGGCACAGGGACATGACTACGCAGCTCCCTGGGGATTTTGCCAGGTCCCTGACCCTCTCCAGGTCTCAGTGTCCTCAGCTTTAAACTGGGGAGGCTGGCTGGACCAGACTCAAGGTTCTCTATGAGTTCATCTGTATCGTGGGACCTCCGAGGGGAACCTGGCCTGTGAGATCGGTGACAGCAGGGGCAGTGTCTCCTCCTTGCACTTCTGAGCTCTCGGAGTGGGAGCTTCATAAATATTTGTTGAATTAATGCATGACCTTGCTTCTCCTTTGTTTTTTCCTGCCTTAGACATGGCTCTGGACATTTCCTAGTGTGGGCCTGTATTTGGGTGAGTGTGGGCCTGGTGGTCACCTGTCCCTGCACAGGCAGCTGACAGCATAGGGGGAAATCAGGGGTTAGCAGCTTCTTCCATGAGATTTGCGGCGCGGATGACCCCACTGGATACTTGTCTGGGTCCCCATCTCCTCTCCCCTAAAGCCAGCAAAGTCTCCCTGAACCTGCTTCTTAGGCATTTGATAGCTTCCCTCTGCCAGGAGTAGTATTAGGGGCTGCTACTCAAAGACCTTTTCCTCAGGGAATGTAAAGCTGAGTTGGGGAAATAAGATACGAATGCCACCAACTGTCACTTGTCTGGTCCTTGTGGGCACCTTGCTGGCTGAAGGGACCAGAGAGGGAAGCACAGCAAACTGGCCCAGAACGGAGGCCCAGGACAGGTCACGACCCTAGGATGAATTTGAAATTCCTCCTTTGTAAAAGGAAGAGCCTGGCTAGCAACCTTCTGCCTGACAAGTTTTCCCACAAGTCAGGCGCTTCTCCAATGCTAACTCATCTAATGTCTGGTTTTCAGCCATGGCCACCAAACCACTGAAAGGTTGAGTAACTTTCCCAGGGTCACATAGCCAGTCGATGGCAGATACAGGGTTGAAACTCAGTTCCACCTAATTCAAAGCCTCTGACAACCTCCCTGGGTTCCTGGGAACCCCGGGTGGTGTAAAGGATTTTAGAAAGCTGGGGATTATAGGTATGTGAAGACTGGGGGCCTTGACACTTGGCAGGAGAAGGCTGCTGAGTACTGCTATGGGAAGCAGGTGTTTCTGAGGGTGAGGGTGGCTGACCAGACGGCCCAGCTTCACTGTCTGGGGAAGGTCGGATTTTCATGAGTGGCTCCTTTTCTCCGTGGGGGAGCCTCGAAACATTTTGGGAGGTGGGTCAGCCATCCTGGGCTCTAGACCCTATGTGGTCTAGGGAAACAGGAGGGAGGGAGGAGCCCGATCCAAGAGCCAATCGAGGGTCCCTGAATTCAGAGCTGGGGGGACAGGATCGAAGCCTCAGCTGTGCAGGTGAACAATCTGGCAACTTTGGACAAGTCCTTGAGAACCAGAGACCCAGCAAGGCATTGCACAGGAAGACTTAGAAATCATTCAACATAAGGCCCCCGGGGAGCTGGTGGTAGAGATGGAAAGCCGCATCTTTCTCCTTGCTTCCTACTGCCTTGGGCCTTGGCATTCTGGGTCTGGCACAACTCTGTCTTTGACATTCTGCACTGAGTACCTCGCAAGCCCCCAAGCTTTGGAGCTCACAGTAGGACAGATAGAAGTCAGGCTGCTCCGTCAGGCCTTCAGCTGCACAGGCCCAGCTGCTGTGGGAAACAGGACCCTCTAGCTGCTGGGCCTGCAGTGTCAGGAAACCTGGGAGCATGGTGGGTGACAGAGGACACTCCTGCTTGGGTGGGGTGGCGCTGAGGCTGGCCTGAAGGGGGGTTAGCAGGCAGGCGGGAAGAAGGATGCAGACCCTGGAGCCAGAGGTTTGCATCTTGGGCAAGGAATTTAGACTTTTCTGGGTTTCAGCGTCCTCAGGTGAAAAGGGGTTGTGCCCAATGCCATAGGGTTCTTTTGAGGTTACACAGGTAGAGTGTCTAACACAGCATTCAAGAAATATTAGCTAATGTCATCTTATTATCTTTAAAAAATACAGAATGTAACATTCAGAGATCATCTACCGAGTTCACATCAAGGCTCCAAGGCACCATTAGTCGGGGTAGAGAGAGCCAGAGACGAGCTTTGAACCTTGCCTTCATGGTGACCTTGAGCAAGTAACTCAGCCTCCCCGAACCTCAGCTGTAAGATGGGGCCAAGAACACCCCTTGCCCACTGTCGTGAGGACCCAGTGACAGTGTGAGAAGCCCGCCTTGTTTGTGGGGCTGCTCACACATGTGGCTTCCCCTCCTCTTACGACGTTGGTGTGATTTTGTCAGAAACCAAAGAAGGGGGTCTCTGCCCCAGGACTTTTTTCCTACCCCATCAGGAGCAGGGCCAGGAGCGGTGAAACTGGGGCCCCAGGATGGGTCCTTGCACAGCTTCCTCCAGAAGGGCCCTGGGGTTCACCGTGGGTCAGAGGAAGACATTCCTGTGTTATGCACTGTAAGTGCCTGCTCAGGGAGGGGACGGGAGGGGAGGGGAGAGACCGTGCCCTGACCCTGCAAGGGAGGCATGTCGCCACCCCCCTGTGTTTGTACTACTGGGACTTTGGAGGATCTGGGGCATTGTTCCTCTAAGAGGCGTTGGTCTCAGCCCACTGTCAGCCCTGGGGGGGAGGATCGTCACTCCAGGCCTGGCAGGTTTTATTAATCACCTTTTTGTCAGTTTTGATCCTCTACTGAGAGCGAGAAGAGAGGGAGAGCCTGAGAGCTCCTGCTTTGGGCTGAATCACACAGCTTTTCAGAGAGAGGGAGCGCTGAGCTGTCAGTTTGGGGCAGGAGGGCTGGGCAGGGTCAGAGGTCAGCCTGAAACCCTGGCTTCCCTGTGAGACCCCAAGCATGCCATGGCCCCCTCCCTGGTGCTGACAGCTGCTGGATGAAACACAGGCCTCCTTCCTTCCCTGCAGAAGACGAAGGGCAGGAAAGCCCTGACTCTGAGCCTTGTTTCCTGGCTTGCTGAATCAGCAAAGGGGTTCTCAGGATCACTTCGAGCCTGGGTCACCCTACCCTAGTCCTTAGCCTGGTGCAGACCCCCTGGCTGCTGTGGGCTAGCAGGCTGCCCCTGAGAGGCCATTCATGGTAAGTTTGGCCGCCTTGGTGAGTGGGAGTTGGAGCCTGAGTCCAGAGTTCTCTATTCTTAGCCCTGGAAACTTCTCCATTTAACTTGGGCTCTGAGAGGCCACCTCTAGGCCCTTTTATTCGGGCCTGAAGCCTTCTCTGGCAGGGAGATTAAGCAGTCCTTGAGTTTTAGCTACATCTGAGGCTCCTCGGCAGAGACTATATCCTCCCATGTGGCTCTTGGTCAAGCGCTCACAAGCTGGACAGGTGTTCCGTGACCGGGGGGCTAGAAGGAGCCCTGTTAGGCATTCCAAGACTTCCTTTCCGGGCTCAACCACGCCTCGAAAGCAGCTGATATAAGGGTATGATTGAATCCTGGGGGCAGTCTGATCCAGCCCTTCTCAACTCCATACCATTGACCTTTTGGGCTGGGGAATTCTTTGTTTTGGGGGCTGTCCTGGGCATGGTAGGATATTTAGTAGTATCCCTGGTCTCTGTCCTCTAGATACCTGTAGGATCCCCCTGTTGTTGCAACTGAAATGTCAAACGTTCTCTAGGGAGAAAAAGAGCTCTTAGCCGAGATCTTCGAATTAATCTAGGGGGGCAGAAGTGGGAATCGTGGTCTCGTTAGGGGCAGGGGGTGTAGGTAATTGACTGGGAAAGGGTACAGGGCGCTTTATGGAGTGCTGCAAATGTTCTGGGTGCTGGGTACACGTGTTTGAGGCTTCCTACATAGGTAAGCATGCATGGAGTTGGACACTAATAGTTTGTACAATTTACCGTATGAATCATATACCTAGAAAAGGAGTCTTTGTGTCAGTGTGAACCCAACTTGGGTTTTAGTCCTGACTACTCTTAAGCCTTGATTTCCCCCTGTGTAAAATGGGGTAGTTGTAGGACCTGCCTCACCAGGTTGCTACAAAGATTGAATGACACAGCGAGTATATGTAGCTCTGTGCCTGCTTATGGTGAGGGGTCTGAGTGTGTTCTCTGTCATGTTATGATGTGCCGGGCTGCTTGCTTCTGTATTCTGTGCCTCAGTTTCCCCCGCTGTGTTAGAAGGTCCCTAAGTTCCCTTGTCACTGGGACTTTATCGGATTGTCTTGGTGCTCCCCCGTTGCCCGCCATCAGCCTAAACAGCTACAAGGGGGTCAATTCTACAGGACCAAGCCAAGTTTGTCCACAGATTCGCTGGGAGCACCGGAGTAGGAGAAATGCTAAGAAGGATGTAGAACATCTTAGTCTGAGGGTTTAGAAATAGAAAGAAGGGGGCTGAGGGCTGCCCAGTGTAGGAGAGATGTCCCTCGTCACCTCCCCGCTTTCCAGGCTGAGTGGAGGACTGGTAGAGGGGCCAGAAGAGCAAACCCTCTGTCCCCATTCTAGTACTGGGTGGAGCTGAGAGCCTGTGGAGTGAGCTCCCTAAGTGCAGAGCTGAAGTGGAATTCAGCTGTCAAAAGGGTAGTCTCAGGCAGAACACTGTGCCCTCTGAATCATCCCTTTTGTTAAGGATTTAAAAAAAAAAAAAAAAGCCACCCCCAAAGGCACAACCCACCTTGGAGAGCAGAGGTAACTGGGCTTGTGGGAAACAGAGTGCAGCTGGCAGCAGTCAGAGGGTGGGGAAGGGAGGAGAGAAGATGGGGCAATTGTTCAACCTGCTGGAGGACAGTATAAAAGGCACCCACTCTGGGGAAGAGCCACAGTCTTCGGCCCAGGCCAAGCCCCGCTCCTGTCCACACCTGCTGCTTCTTTTGCTCTCACCATGAGCTGCCGCCTGCAGAGCTCTTCCGCCAGCTATGGTGGTGGTTTTGGGGGTGGCTCTTGCCAGCTAGGAGGAGGCCGCAGTGTCTCTGCCTGCTCAACCCGCTTTGTCTCTGGGGGCTCAGCTGGGGGCTATGGGGGCGGCATGAGCTGTGGCTTTGGTGGAGGGGCTGGTAGTGGTTTTGGAGGTGGCTTTGGAGGTGGCCTTGGAGGTGGCCTTGGAGGTGGCTTTGGAGGTGGCCTTGGCGGTGGCTTTGGTGGGGGTTTTGGCGGTGGCTTTGGTGACTACGGTGGTGGTGATGGAGGCCTCCTTTCTGGCAACGAGAAGATCACTATGCAGAACCTCAACGACCGCCTGGCCTCCTACCTGGAGAAGGTGCGGGCCCTGGAGGAGGCCAACACAGAGCTGGAGGTCAAGATCCGGGACTGGCACCAGAAGCAGAGCCCCAGCAGCCCGGAGCGGGACTACAGCCCCTACTTCAAGACCATTGAGGAGCTCCGTGACAAGGTGAGTCCTCGGGTGTTGGCGAGCTTTCTTCCTGCAGGGCAGAGCTGCAAAGGCCAGGGAACACGGCATCCCAAAGGACCAGAAGATGGAGTGTGGTGGAATCCTCACCCCGCCTTTGGAGGAAAATTCTAGTCTTTTACTACCAAGCGTCTCTACTCCTGATAAGCTTTCTTTCTTTCTTTCTTTCTTTTTTTAAGATTTTATTTATTTATTTGACAGAGAGAAATCACAAGTAGACAGAAAGGCAGGCAGAGAGAGAGAGGGAAGCAGGCTCCCCGCCGAGCAGAGAGCCCGATGCGGGACTCGATCCCAGGACCCTGAGATCATGACCTGAGCCGAAGGCAGCGGCTTAACCCACTGAGCCACCCAGGCGCCCCCTGATAAGCTTTCTTAGGCCACTGCTCCGCAAACGCGTTCTTTTACTGTTATTACTCACGTCAACATTTTTACTGCTTCCTAAACAGTTATGTTATTATTAATGACTTGATCCCTATAATTCCAACCCACGGAGATGTTTGGAAACCATGACAGTTTTAAAAACCATGAAGAATGACTCAAATCAGCAGAGAAAGGAATACTGGTCTGGGAATACTAGTTGATTTTGTAGGGGTCCCATTTAAACTGTTATTCTCAGCTGGCTAGGAGGAGCAGGAGGGGGAGGCAGAGGCCCATGCTGTGCTAAGCTGAGCTGAGATTGCTTCATCAAGGACTGTCTGTCACGCTGGGGTCCCAGCTTGTTGGAACAGAAATCCACCAGCCTGGGCTGGGTCCCAGCTATGTGGGGTGGGTTTTAACTGCTTCGGTATATGAGAGTTTAGACAAGGAATTCAAATGGACGGGAGTGTTTATTGGCTCTCTCTTCTGCTCAGCCGGGAGGCCAGCTCCAGTGAGCTTATTATGAGCTGTGTGGACCCAGGCTGACCCCCTCCTGACCTTAAGGAGAAGGCTGTCCCAATGGTGAGCTAGAGAGGTCGCTAGTCCGAGGCCTTCAAGACATGACTAACCAAAGAAGTCCTGGGCAGGGTCATTCCCCTGAAATGTACATTCCGATCTTCCCCATCATGAGCAGGCATAGATAGAATGTCAGAGTGACAGACTCAGAGGAGGGACCTGCTCTGCCCCTCACTTCACCGAGCTCA
Organism: Mustela nigripes; assembly: GCF_022355385.1. NCBI lineage: Eukaryota > Metazoa > Chordata > Mammalia > Carnivora > Mustelidae > Mustela > Mustela nigripes. The sequence continues at coordinate 20,393,280 of NC_081572.1, forward strand.
GAGAGCAGGGCCTTATCCTGGTGCCTTATCAGGCACCCAGGTGTCTGAGGTCAACAGCCCCGCCTGTGTTTTCTCTTTCTCCTCCTCCAGCTCTTGGACCCTCCCGTGATGACCCTTTGTATTTTGCAGATCCTGGCGGCTACCATCGACAACAACCGGGTCATCCTGGAGATTGACAATGCCCGGCTAGCGGCGGATGACTTCAGGCTCAAGTGAGTTCCTCGTCCCCACTGGTCTTTCCAAACTGTCTTTTATTTGAGACAGAGGCTCATCTGAATACTGAAATCGGAGCATCCCAGGCATGAAGGTCTTGGAGACTCCAGTGCAGAAGTAGGGGAGGGTCTAATATCATTTCTGTGTAGCTTTTCCAACAACAACAACAACAACAACAACAAAAATCCTTTAGGTACGAGAATGAGCTGGCCCTGCGCCAGAGCGTGGAGGCCGACACCAATGGCCTGCGGCGGGTGCTGGATGAGCTGACCCTGTCCAAGGCCGACCTGGAAATGCAGATTGAGAGCCTGAACGAGGAGCTGGCCTACCTGAAGAAGAACCACGAGGAGGTGAGGGTCGGCAGAGGCTGCCATGGCTGAATCACCTCTAGTGAGAAAGGGGAACAGCCAGACTTAGCCTTCTGCTGGGTGACCCGGAAGCACTTCCCGGAACATGTTGGAAGCCCTCAGAGCTGAGGAGGAGGAGGACAGGCGGGGAGCATCATGTGTCTTCCTCTTCTGTCGCTGTAGGAGATGAAGGAGTTCAGCAGTCAGGTGGTAGGCCAGGTCAACGTGGAGATGGACGCCACCCCGGGCATTGACCTGACCCGCGTGCTGGCCGAGATGAGGGAGCAGTATGAGGCCATGGCGGAGAAGAACCGGCGGGATGCCGAGGAATGGTTCCACAGCAAGGTGCCCAGCCCTCTTACCCCACGGAGCCGGGGGCTGCCAGGGCCTTCCACGGGGCTCCTCCATGACCTTTTTCCTGCTCTAATTTCAGAGTGCAGAGCTGACCAAGGAGGTGACCTCTAGCACTGCCATGATCCAGACCAGCAAGACAGAGATCACGGAGCTGAGGCGCACACTCCAGGGCCTGGAGATCGAGCTGCAGTCCCAGCTCAGCATGGTACACCCGAGGCCCTCCGTCCGGCAGCCACCGCCTCTCAAACTTAGCCTGGCCGGGCTCCCCTCATTGCTTCTTTGTCGCCCCCCCAGAAAGCCGGGCTGGAGGGCACCGTAGCAGATACGGAGTGCCGCTACGCCACACAGCTGCAGCAGATCCAGGGGCTCATTGGCAGCCTGGAGGCCCAGCTGAGCGAACTCCGCAGTGAGATGGAGTGCCAGAACCAGGAGTACAAGACGCTGCTGGACATCAAGTCGCGGCTGGAGCAGGAGATTGCCACCTACCGCAGCCTGCTGGAGGGCCAGGATGCCAGGTAGGGGCCTCTCAAGTCTCCCTCTTGGGAATGTGACCACAGGGCCCTTGGACAGCCGAGCGGGCAGGGCCTTAGGGATCAGGTCCTCATGACCCTCCCAGAAGTGGACCTTCTGAGCTTAGACTGGATGCAGATCCAGGACCAGAGCTCCCTGTTTTCTAGAATCAGGCTGTGGGGGCATTTCCTCAGCAGGCCGCAGGGTCTGCCCCTTTAAACTCTGTAGCTTGGGCCTTTGGATTAGATGGGCAGGAATAGGGACCACGGACAGAACATCTCATATTGGAAGAATATTACTTTGGGTTCAGGTCAGCTGAACAAAGCTATGAATATGGTGATTTAATTCCCTTCAGACTGTTTATACGGACCAGGCCAACCTTGTAGGCCCAGGGAGAGGGATTGTGGGAAGGGAGTGGTACCAAATGGACCAGAAGGAGGACAAAACTTCCAACAAATGTGCTGGATTTGGGGCCCGAGACAGACAGCGGACAGGCCTGGCAGGTACCAGCTGCTGCCCCTTTGGCTAAGGGCAGAGTGGTAAAAAAGCCCAACTCAGGGGCTCTGAAGGATGATCTGAGTTGCTCCCCTGGGGACAGGTGAGCCACTGTCCTCTGGTGCCTTCTGCTCACATGACCTCTCTTCTCTCTCCCAGGATGGCTGGCCTGACCTCCTCAGGAGGTAAGGAGAGAACCCCAGGGGAGGGTGGGGAGGGATGAGTCGGGCTCCTGTTCACTGCCCTGGGGGGCTGGGAGATAGGCTGTGCTGGACTCCCCAGTGTAGGGAGGGAGAGGGCTCTGCGGGATGTGGCCATTTGCTCGTCTCTTTTCTTTGCAAAATAGCTAGGTCTGCCCACTGGGATATATCCCACTGGCATATTTTGGAAGGAACTAGCTTTGGGGACAATAACATGAATCCCTATCAACTGACCTTCAACTTGACCCATGAGGGGGCTTGGGGCTCTCCTGGGGGACCCTGACCTGCCGAGGTGGGTCTTCTCCAGCTTAAGTATGTCTTGCCTCCTCCATGTCTCAGGGAACTCCAGCGTCACAGTCACCACCACCAGCAGCAACTCTTCCGGTCGCCGCACTTCAGGCACCGGTAGGCTTTAAATCCACTCGGCATCTTCTCCCTCTGTCTTCAGCATCCAGAGGAGAGAACTGATGGGTCCCCGCTGGAGAAAGGGGGAGACCGCAGGATGCTCCCTGGCCCCGCACTTTCCTGAGGGCGGGCGCTCCCTGCTTCTCTCCCCGTGGGCTTCCTCTTCTCCCTTACCTGGTTCCTCAGGCTTCTCAGCTTCTCTACTAAAAAGAAAAGATAATTCAATAAAGTTTCCTGCTTTTTTTTGCAACTGTATTTTGATTCCGGTCTGGTCTCTGAGGGTAGCACCTGCCAAGGTCCTGATCTGGGGCGGTGGGTGAATGGGTGCCGTTGGCTGGGTGCCCCCCCCCCCCCCAACAAGTCTGGCCCAGGGAGCTCCTGGCTGGAAAGGACACAAGGCACCCGGACCAGCCATCGGGGCTCATCGATGATGGTGCTCAGCAAACACAGACAAATGGGGTGAACTGGAGACATGGGGGAACACGTGATCCAGTTCTACACCTTGTAGAACATACGTCAGCAACGGGTTCTGTCAGGTGATGGGGAGATGTGGGAAAGAGGCACAGAGGGCTCTGTGGCAAGCTTCAAGGAGCCAGTGCAGGGCTGATTGAAGGAGGAGACAGGAGACCCAAGACAATTACCCCAGGCCCAGCATTCTGCCTCCTTGCTTTCTGCAGAGCCCTTCCTCCTTTTCTTTCTTTCTTTTTTTAAAATTATTTATTTATTTGAGAGAGAGAGAGAGAGCATGCACACACATGAGTGGGGGTAGGGGCAGTGGGAGAGGCAGACTCCTGCTTGAGCAAGGACCCTCATGGACCCTGGGATCATGACCTGAGCTGAAGACAGACGATCAACTGACTGAGCCACCCAGGCTCCCCCAGAGCCTTTTTCTTTTAAGATGAGGGACATCCAGACCTTCAGTTGCCCCTAGCTCCTGGCCTACCCCAGCACTCAATGCATCAGCCACATGACTCAATGAGCAGCCTCCATCTGAGCTGACCCTCCCCAATTCCCCTCCACAGCCCAGTGCCCCTGCCTCTCTCGGCCCAGCTCAGACTTGCAACCTCCTCTTGCTTGGCTCACTCCTTACATGGAATCTGATCCTCTGAGTTCTGGCACAGGCAGACTTTTTCCTTTTCACTCTTCCCTTGGCCCATCTGGAACATGTTCTTGGTCACAATTGTCAAAACATTCTGATGACACGCGAGGGAGGCCCCTTTCCTCCGTGCCAGACTCTCAGGCCCACTACACTGGCCGTTGCCTCCTCAGATCTACTTGTCGGAAGGAGCACCCCTCATCCTCCCAGATCTGTGCCTTCCTGGTCCCCCATTCCAGAGGACCTGGTAACCCAAGCCAGGAGCCCAGTAGTCACCTTGGCCTCTTCAATCCCTTCCAAGTTCATCCTGTGGTTGCTGTTAGCTATAATGTCCTCACAGCCTCCCTGGCCTCCCTGTCTCCAGTCTGAACTTCTCCTGCATCTCTGCTCCACACTCCAGTGCTGACGATTGCTGGAAATGGAAAGTCTTCCTCCTGGCCTAGCAAAGCTTCCGTAGCTACCCCCCACCCCCGCCACGGAGGAAAACACCAACTCCTCCCTGGCAGAGGGTCCCCGGGCCTCTTCCTGCCTCTCTCCAGCTCTGAATTCTATAATTGCCTCCCCACTCCCTGCTGTCCTGTCAGGGCAAACCGCTCTCGGTGACCCAGCCATGTGGCTGGGAACCTTGGGCCCTTGTTCTGTGAGTGATCTCGGTCTGACCTTCCTGCACTCTTTCTCTCTGGATCCCCATCTTAGTGTTATTGGAGATGACCAGGTTTTTATTCAACATTCTGCCTGAGATGAACAGCCCCTCCCCTGTGGCCCCCGGAGAGCGTGGGGTGTGTTCAGGTGTGTGCAAGCCTGCGCTTGTACAGTGTTGACCCTGGGCTCGGAGGGCCCGGCTGTCTCTCTGTCTCAGGGCTGCTCTGCTGCCGGGGTTCAGCCCCGCTAACCAGCAGGAGGCACAGACAATGAACTGGGCAGTGTCTGTTTCCATTGTGGGGTTTAGGCCAGAACGTGGGTGGGCTCTGCCACCCCTGCCAGCTGTCCCCTTTCCCTGCCCCTCCTCATTTTCTCTCTCTTCCCTCTCCGGCCTCCTGCCCAGTTTACTCCCCTCATTCTCTGCCCTTCTTCTCCTCCTCCAATCCCCAGACTGTTGTGGGCTCAGCTGGCTGGCTTTGTCCTGCAGGGGTCCCTCAGACACGGCCCACCCCAGCTGACTAAGTCAGATGGTTTCAGATCCCACCTCCAGCAGAACAGGCAGGGCCGGGTTCTAGCTCCCATGCCTAGAACTGTGCTCGAGCTGAGGTGGGTGTCAAAGAGAAACAGGACCTGGTCTCCACTCCTCACAGCTTTGTACCTTGTCTGCGATTCAGTTTCGTCAGCTGCTGTTTGTTGAGTGCCTGCTGTGTGACAGGTCCGGTGTGGGGACCTGGAGAGAAGAACAGAGGTGGCGTCTGTCGTCAAGGAGCTCATGGACTGACTGACGGGACAAAGGGAGTAGACACCCCCCAAAATAAATGATTGTAACCTTCAAAGCTCAGCGTATGCTTCATCTTCTCTGGTTTCCCCGCACCACTCCCAGCATTTCCGATCTGTCCCCACAGCCTCCCCATGGTCCCTATCTGTCCCCCCTGTGTTGATGATGATCGCAGCAGTTATTGGAATCACAGGTTCTGGAGAACATCTGTGTGTCCCAGCTCTGCTGCATGCTGTGTTCCTAACCCTGGCCAAGAGACTTACCTTGTGGGCTCACTTTCCTCACCCCCGCCCCCAGAGCTATTGCCCTTGGAGGCTCAAAGTCAAGTGCTTAGTCCCCAGCACACAGCTGGTGCTCAGTAAATGAGAGCTTTCCCCCTCTCCTCCCTAACCGTGAGTTCTTGCAGGGCAGTTCTTTGTGATCATCCTCCTCCTCATACCCAGAATGTTCTAGGAGCTCAGTAAACCTGCTGGATGGAGGATGGGAGAGCAGATCCATGACAGAGTGGTTAAAGACGAGCCCCGGGGATGAAAGAGGTAAGGAGGTGCACTGCACTGAGATCACCCGGGGAAGGGGTGTCCCCCAGGCTGAGGGAGGGGCCTGGGCCAGAGGAGCTCCTCAGGGCTGAGCCCCATGGCTGATCCAAGGCCCCTGGGGTCCATATCCCAGGCTTGCTGGGCCAGGAGCAGCCCCTCTCCCCGAGACGTAGGCCAAGGCTCTTTACGGGGGCAGCCCCACTTTTTTGAGCTTGTTTTGAGGAGCCTGGTGGGGTTTGAGGTTAGTGGTCCATGTGGAGCAGTGAAGTGAGCTGGACTCTGGGCCCGGTAGGAGCTCTGGTCTGGGACCCTTTCCTCACCCAGACCCCAGGGAGGACCCTGAGAATCTGGACTTCCCCCAAAGTGAGGCCCTATTGGGAGTCCCAGGGAAGCCAGGAGGGAAGCCCAGGAGGGGCTGTACCCGTCAACCCAGGAGGCTTCCCAAACTGGGAAGAGGAGGTTACCTCAGTAGTGCTGCTGAGGGGACTCAGTCCCCAACCGGGACTCCGTTTTCTCCCCATCATCTGCAGGTGGTGGCCATTGGAAGGGGACAGCTTCATCAGGGCTGCTGGGTCCATATTTCCCTCCCCGGTTGTCTAGGTGCCCCCTGCCCACCCTGGACTCACACCCCTGCTCCTCAGGGCTACGGCTATGAGCGACTGGCTAGACTCCGTCATGATTGCCATGGAGCACACATGAAGGCAAGAGATGCCAACCCAGAGGGGGTAAAAATAAAGGGGAGAAGAACAATGTGTCTAGCACTTGACTCTTTACAAAACTCCTTTTCATTCTTTATTTCATCTTTATAACAGGCCCATGAGCTGGCACCATTGTGCCCATTTCACATATCTGAAGACTGAGGACCAGACTGGTGAAGTGGCCTATCGTGAGAGCGGGGATCGGTGTTCCAAGGCGCTTTCCAAGACCGTGGCTGGCCTTCTGTCAGAGTCAAGTGATCAGCCCTGGGAATCTAGGGAAAGAAGTGAGGCTCCCTTCTAAGGCCAGTGCTCAGGGGACAAGGGCATCAACCTCGGAATGTTCCTGTGGCCTCCCAGTGCCTCAGAGCTGGCCAGGCCCTGGAGGCGAGCGCTGCCACATGGTAGGTGCCACCCAAGGGTGGCTAGTTGCTGTGTTGCCTCTGGCTCCTGGCTGCTTCAGCCACCTTGCCCTGCACCAGCAGCAGAAGGTGCCTCCCTGTCCCTCAGGCTCCACCCCACGGATGCGGGCCGTGAACTTGTGACGCTCAGTGATGGGGCTGTAGGTCCTGCCTGGGCCCTGCAGGGGGCAGGCTCACCCCAGGAAGCAGATCAGCTCCTCTTGGGCCACCTGCTGGGACCCAGGCTGGAGGGACAGAGCCCCAGACCCTATCCTATCTGGGCTTGGTCTCGACACAAGGGCCTGGCCAGTCCCTAGCCTCGTGTTGGGCAGCTCTGGAGAACAGGGCATGGTGGAGGCTAGAACTGTAGCCCCAAGAAGCCTTGGGTGCCTCTTTTCTCTCTGTTTTGGGTGGCAACCTTCGAGGGTCCACAAAAGACCCAGAGTGTGAGACGAAGCATGCCTTGGGCTTTCTGGGAAGGGGAATCTCAGGTCCTTCCCAAGGGAAACTTGAGGGAAGAAGAGGAAGGGGTATCACAGGAAGGCTGTGGTGAAGGACGTGTGACTCTGCACAGTTCCATGTTTCCCATGTCAGCTGCTGGAGCGTCTTGTCTCTCTGCCTGGGTCAGCACATCTCAGGGCTGCCCGGGGACCTGCCTCCTAGTGGATGGTGTTCCTGGGGCTGTTAGTGGCTGGAGTGGAGCAGGGTATGTGGGTGGTGTCCCTTTGAGCCGTTCCTCTGGGAGGTTCTGCAGGAGCTGAGCACGCATCAGACTCCATCCTCTGCAGAGGCTGGGAGGGGTCAGGTTGGTGGGTGGGTGCTGAGACCCATACAGGTACCCACGGGGGGGTGGGGAGAGGGAGCAGTTGGCAAAGAGCTGGTATTCACTCTTCTGGTCCATTTTTATGAAATGCTATAACGACTCTGCGGCTTCTTTCATCCAGGGATCTCAGACTAGTTTGAAAGTGGAATCTACAGTATAAAGCGTAGTTAATTACAACCTGGTGCCCACAACCTGGTTTGCAGACATGCTGTTGTGAGGAGGAGATTCTAAGACCAAGGGCACACCAGGTCCTGTAAATGTGGACGGGGGAATCCAATTAAAGAGGCTGTTTGGGAAATTGGCTTTGTAGTTCAGTTAAGTGGTACCTGAATCAAGGGGACGCGGGACACTGAGGTTCTGTTTCTTTCTCCCAGTGGGCTTGGCTGCGCGTCTCCCACAAACCACAGGTTCTCTAGGCACACTGGGGAGAGCAGTGACAGCTCTGGAATTTTCCATAAAAGCTGGGTGGGGGGAGTTAGGGGCTGAGTGGATCCGAGCAGGAGGCCCTGGGCTCTTCCAGATGGGAACTGTCAGCCGACACAGCTGTGCAGGAAAAGCTGGCTGTCGGTGAGGGACGTGGGCCCTGGGACGCCACAGGTGGAGTCCAGCGAGAGAGAACCGGAGAGGTATGGCTGAAGATGGGGGTCAGGGTGGCTCTCTGGGCCTCCTCCAAGGCCACAGAAGTTTGGAGCTGGATCCTGAAGCCTTGGGCAATCGCCAACATTACACCGCAGGGAGACAGAAAGCACCTTTGTATTTTGGGGGGAAATGAGAGTTCTGGGGGAGTTCCAGGGCTGGTGAAGTGGGCGTTTCAAGGTCTAATCTGGGTGAGGTCCAGGCCCAGTGGGGGACTGATTCAGGACTGTGCAAGGAGCAGCAGGCTGGGAAGCCACATCCCCAGAATCCCTGTAGAGCTCTTGAGACCCCAAAGGGGCCACTACTCAGGGTCGAGGTCTACTCCTCAGCTCTCCTGAGGTCCCTGAGCATGGGCTCTGAGCCCTTTAGAGGGGGAGGGAGGAGGTAGGGACAGATCACGCCAGCCACTTAGCATGTGTCCCGACTGGCAGCAGCAAGGGGTAGGTGGAGGTCTGGGGCTCAGACCGGGAGAGTGAAAATGAGCAGAGACGGACTTGCCAAATCTTGCCTAAGAAGATCTGAGTCACCTTGCTCAAGGCAGCTGCTCCGAGGGTGGAATGCCACTGAGGTGGCCAGGACGAGAGAGAGGACAACCCAGCGGGGTACATCTGAGTCGAGCTCTCTGTTGCCCGTGAGGGCAAAGTTGGCAGCCCTGCCCAGTTAATTCAGAATTGCAGATAGACAATAGAATAATTTGTAGTACAAGTATGTCCCAATATTGTATGCATTTCTATTTGCTGAATCTGGCAACACTATCCTTAGCAGGTCTGGGAATAGCTCTGAGTCTCCTATCATCAAGACTAAAGAAGCAAGACCTTTCTCTGATTCTTTGGACAAATCAAACTGGTGGTTCAGAATGTCTTAATTGAAGGTTTTTTTTTTTTTTTTCCTCCCATGATGCTTCCTTCAACTTTGTGTACCTGTTACTGCATGTCTACACTAGAACCCTACAGCTGGCAGCAGATCTGGCACGAGCTTTTGATGTGGTTATTAGAAACAGAATATATAGTAACTGTGCTTTTCAGGGAGGAGCCAGGAACCCCAGGCACTTTGTTGCTTGGAGAAATGGAGAAGCAAGTTGTGTGGGGGAAAGAAATGAAGATCAGTGTGGGTCTCCCCGTCTCTGGGTGGGAGGGGGCTGGGTAGGGTCTAAAGTGTTGAAGAATTGGGATCAGCATTTCTGCTTTAAAAAAAATTATTATTATTATTTTTTAAGATTTTAAAAAAGATTTTATTTATTTATTTGACAGACAGAGATCACAAGTAGGCAGAGAGGCAGGCAGAGAGGAGAGAGGAGGAAGCAGGCTCCCTGCTGAGCAGAGAGCCTGATGCGGGGCTTGATCCCAGGATTCTGGGACCATGACCTGAACCAAAGGCAGAGGCTTTAACCCACTGAGCCACCCAGGTACCCCTTAAAAATTATTTTTATTAAAAAAATATTTTCTGAAGTTTTTGTTTCTTTAAGTAATCTCTATACCCAACGTGGGCTTTGAACTCACGACCCCAAGGTCAAGGGTCACATGCTTTTCTGACTGAGCCAAGCCAGGTGCTCCTGGGATCAGTATTTCTTAGATGCTTCTTAGAGTGGGAAATTCTGCAGAACCTGTGTGTATGGGTGTCAGAGATCAAATAAGTACCAGGAGAAAGCTGGGAAGCTCAAGCATAAGCCAGCAGTCCACTCTGAGAGAGAGAGAGAGAGACATTGTGCTTCTACAATGATCTTACTCCTTTGGGTGCCCATTTGTAGGTGACCTGTTTGCCCCATGGTCCATTGTCTGCTTCCTCTGATGCCTTTGGTGATGGCAACTGGCACCTTTTAACCACAGCCCTGAGAAGCAGGAAAAGAGGAACGCTGATTTCTTCTTCAGGCACACTGACAGGTTGTGCCTGGTCCCTTCCACGTCGAAGGGACTGATCCACTGGGAGGGAGACTCAGGCTTGATTTCTTGGGTTGCTGCCCACGGAGAACCTTGGCTTTCAGACGGAAGCTCATTTGGGAAGGGAAACTTCTTTTTACCAAAGGAGGACCCACAAATCCAGTGGTTGATTTTGAACTTGATGGCCTTCCAAGGTGGGCTTGGGAAAAGCTAGGGTGTTTCATGCTCCCGCAGCAGCATCTCCTTTTTGCCTCTTGACCCTGAAGCTGGGGCTACGCTGGGCAGAGAGCATCCTGTCAGCTCCATAGCCCTAAAACCAGCACTTTGTGCCAGCAGGAAGTGGAGGTGGCTTTGGAAGCTTCTAGAATAAGGGTCAGAGGGCTAGTCTAGGGGTTCCTGCTGCTCTGGACACAGTCCCAGCCACAGTCTTCCCTTGCACAGCTGGGCTCGGTCACTATCCCATGAAGCCAGGGTGAGTGGTTTGTGCCCTTGGATATAGCATGGATATAACACTCAGACTAGATGGGCTCTAAGAACAGGTTTTTTTTTTTTTTTTCAAGATTTAGAGTATTTTATTTTTTCCTTTTTTTAAAAAATTAAATTTATTTCTTTTCAGCATAACAGTATTCATTATTTTTTCACCACACCCAGTGCTCCATGCAATCCGTGCCCTCTATAATATCCACCACCTGGTTCTCCCAACCTCCCACCCCCGCCACTTCAAACCCCTCAGATTGTTTTTCAGAGTCCATAGTGTCTCATGGTTCACCTCACCTTCCAATTTCCCCCAACTCCCTTTTCCTCTCTAACTCCCCTTGTCCTCCATGCTATTTGTTATACTCCACAAATAAGTGAAACCATATGATAATTGACTCTCTCTGCTTGACTTATTTCACTCAGCATAATCTCTTCCAGTCCCATCCATGTTGCTACAAAAGTTGGGTATTCATCCTTTCTGATGGAGGCATAATACTCCATAGTGTATATGGACCACATTTAGACACAGGTTTTTTTTTTTTATAATTTAAAAAAAAAAAGATTTTATTTATTTATTTATTTATAAAGTTTTAAAAAAAGATTTTATTTATTTATTTGACAGAGATCACAAGTAGGCAGAGAGGCAGGAAGAGATAGAGAAGAGGAAGCAGGTTCCCCGCTGAGGAGAGAGCCTGATGCAGGGCTCGATCCCAGGACCCTGGGATCATGACCTGAGCTGAAGGCAGAGGCTTTAACCCACTGAGCCACCCAGGCTCCCCCTAAGAACAGTTTTGATCTCTTAAGTCCATGACTCCAGTTCCTATTTGTCATGCATGTTTCTATTGACTTCTTTTTTTTTTTTTTTTTTAAAGATTTTATTTATTTATTTGACAGAGAGAGAGAGAGATCATAAGTAGGCAGAGAGGCAGGCAGAAAAAGAGGAGGAAGCAGGCTCCCTGCTGAGCAGAGAGCCCAATGTAGGGCTCGATCCTAGGACCCCGGATCATGACCTGAGATGAAGGCAGAGGCTTTAACCCACTGAGCCATCCAGGCGCCCCTCTATTGACTTCTCACAATCCCGTGAATGTGGTGCTTCTTGGGGAAACCCGAGGCTCAGAGTGGCTGAGTGGCTCAAGCCGAGGTCTGGCTGCATTCAGGCCCAGGGCCCCCCTGCTGTCCAGCCTGACACTATTGGAGCCCCTTTTTTTGCAAGTCTGTCCTGGCTCAGGTGGCCAGAGATGTCATTCCATCTTGGACATGCTGGGCTGCCCACACGTCATTCCGGTGACGCTGTCCCTCCGAATGGGGGCTCCTGGGAAACAGCCCTGGGAGGTGGCTCAGTGTGGCTTCTGCCTATGAGGGAAGGACAGGGGGAAGCTCGTGCCATAGTCTTGTGCTGTGTAGGCTGGAGGCAAAGGGTGACCTGGGGTCCAAGGGAGGGTGCAGAAACAGAACAACAATAAGAGATGAAACTCTATGTCATGAGCTTGATGATCCATAACTTTATTCTTTTACTCTTTTTGCTGTATTCTTTTATTCTTTATTATTTTATGCTGTAGGTCAGCGGCAAAGAAAAGGATGGTGGTTGTGAGGGGTGGTGAGAGTCACCAACATATCTGGTGACGTTTGGGCCCCTGCACAGGAAAGGCCTATAATGTCTGAGATGGAAGGGCCTCAAGCTTACCTTGTCTAGGCCCTTCCTGTTCAGACTGGGACTCTGGGGTCCAGAGTGGACGGGGCTCACTCAAGGAGTTTGGGGCTGAGCTTGGCCTGGAGTCCAGGCCCTGACTCTTAGCCCAGTGTATTTTAGATTAACGTTAGAAAGAATGGCCTCAGAATAGGGACTTCCTTTTGAAATAAAACCTGATGAGTGGGACTCCTGGTTTACTTCACACCAAACAGGTGGATTTTCTCCAAGGTTGGGGAGTGGAATGGGCAGATCTCCGGGCCTGTGCTGGGAGATAAGCAGCTCTGTGAGTCCCGGCTTCTCTTCCCTGACACAGGTAGAACATCTGTTCCATGTGATGGTCCTGGCTCCTGGGTGGAAGAGAGCAGAGGAATTCCTCCCAGGAGGCCTCCTCCACACTTTCCTCCGAGAGGTGGCCTTGTGGCCTACAACATGGAAAAAAGGCAAGGGACCTAGGGGGGCCAAAAGCCCTTCTCTGGTCCTCTCTGCAGAAGGGGAATGTGCCTTTCCTCACAGCTTGTAAGACACCTGCCTGGACTCTGGCCCTCGGGGGTCCTCCTGGCACAGCAGCTGAGAGTGATGGGAAAAGCCAGAGCAGCAGCTGCCCCGAAGGAAACCTGGCGTCACCTTCAGATACAGATGGCACAGCAGAGGGGCTTAAAAACCTCAGAAAATGAAAACATCCCTTTTAGATGCCTGACAGTCAGACACCCCAGAGAAGAGCCGCTTCGGGGCTCGGTGAGGGCTGCCCTGAGAGTGAGTGCCATGTCGCCCATGAAATATATCGAAGCCTTAAGGACTTGCCCGCCTGGGCCCCGCAGGGACAGCCAGACTCGGCACCGGTTTTCCTAGGAGTAAAAGGCAGTGTCTGTAGGAGGTCTGGTCAGAGCCCCCGTTCCTGTCCTGATGGTCCAGTGGTTCTCAAACAAGGGTGGTTTTGCCTCCAGGGGATACCCGGCAATGTCTGGAGACAGTCTGGGTTGTCACAGCTGGGGGAGGACGTGGCTATTGGCATCAGGTGGTGGAATCACAACTAAGCGCCCACCGCGAAGAATTCAGCAGTCTACGATGTCAACAGGGCCGAGGCTCAGAAACCCTGAGGCCGTGCTGGGACAGCAGGGACACTGGAGCTGCTGTAGGAGCCCAAGGTCCTCGCTCTCACTCCCAGGAGGGGCTGCTCTCAGGCCTCCCGTCAAGGTGCCCACTGTGCTGGGCGAGGCGTGTGCCCCACAGCCAACCCTCCTGAGTAATTCCAGAGAGAAGCTTATAAAGCGTTTTAAGAGGTTGCTAAATTACAGCTTCAGAAGCACATAAACGCTTCCATAAACGCCAACCTTGCAGACCAAGTCCGTGTGGGAGAAGAGCAAGCCGGTTGCCGGAGCCTTGGGAAGTCCCACTTGGTGAGGCGGAAGAAGGAACTTCCCCGGGGCCGTGACTTCTCGAGTGCCCCTCCCGTCTCGCTGGTCGCCTTGGCAGCTCTTTGTTTGTCCTTATTATTCCTCCCCTGTCCAAAGAGTCTGTACGGACCCATGACTTGGGGACTAGGGGGTCAGGGCAGACTGCCCCAGGATCGAGGTCTCTACTCTTCTAGGTTCAAAGAACTGTGGGTCACAAAGGAAAGTGCCTTCCAAAGCAACCCTTCAGAGGGCTCACACTTGTGGTCCTTGGCCGGCCACAGCCATAAACCATCACCAAGGACTGTCCCGTGTAAGCAGTATTTCTATAGGGCACAGTGGCTTTCAAAAACACTTTTACTTCTGTTCTGTTGATGTTCCTCGTATCCGTGTAAGGCAGGCAGGGTAGGCTGATGACCTCCACCATCCTGATGAGGATGTTCCGGCATGCCAGAAAGGGACATATGCTCACATGACAGAGTCAGCATTCAGACCTAGGTTTCTGGTCCCTAAATTCTGGGTGCCTACAGTTGCCCTTGGTTGTAGGAGAGAAGTGTTGGGACAAGAGTGTAGGATCTGGGATCAGAGAGCCCTGGTCTCAGTTCCAGGCTCCATCACTCATTGCCTGTTTTCCTTGAGCAAGCTTGTTCTTGGCCATTTGGCGTCTGTTTCCACGTCGGTGAAATGGAGACAGATCGGTCACCTCCCAGGACTGTTGCGAGGTATAGAGGAAGTAACCAGGGCCTGGCGCGTAGGAGCTCCATGAATTGTAGTTCCCTTTTAACCATCCCGGGGGTCCGGGCATCCTTGAGCACCTGTGAGTGCAGGGAAAGTGGGTGCGGGTGACAAGTGGGGTGACCAGGATGCTCAGGGGAAGGCACAGGACAGAGAGGAGGAACCAAATGTCATTTGTGAGGCCGCTCCCAATTTATGGGATCTGGTGCAAAGACTTTGAAGAGGCAATAAAATTCATATTCTCCCAGGAAATGACAACAGATGAGAGTCCTGACTTAGCAAACGAAATTTAAAAAAAAAATTTTTTTTATAAGGTAAGAAATTCTGGATGGGTGGCAAAATTCACATTCTAATGAGATTAGCTTTCTGGAAGAGGAACAGGCTTTCCCAAGACTAACATGCCAACACCCCACAGAGAATGTGTATAAATACTCCAGAGAGGCCTTGGGAGCCTAGAACCCAAGCTCCTTGCTAAATTATAACCTGCCTCTGCTAGGATCATGGCCACCCAGGTCTGCTCCCCGGTCTTCTCCTCTGGGTCTGCCAAGGGCCTATGCAGCCCAGCAGGCGGCCTCTCTCGGGTGTCCTCCGTCCGCTCTGTGGGCTCCTGCAGGGTCCCCAGTCTTGCTGGAGCTGTGGGGTCTGCCTCCTCCATCAGGATGGGCCTGTCCAGCCTTGGGAGCTGCTTTCCTGGCTCCTACCTGTCTGCTGGGTGCCACCCCTCTGGTTTTGTTGGGAGTGGGGGCTGGTTCTGCGAGGGCTCCTTCAACGGCAGCGAGAAGGAGACCATGCAGTTTCTGAATGACCGCCTGGCCAGCTACCTGGAGAAGGTGCGCCAGCTAGAGCGGGAGAACACAGAGCTGGAGAAACGCATCCGGGAGTGGTACGAGTCTCAGATTCCATACATCTGCCCAGACTACCAGTCTTACTTCAAGACCATTGAGGAGCTCCAGCAAAAGGTAACGGGGACCTGGCCCCTCTCCAGCATCCCCAGCCCTGGGGGTCCCTGTCTCATCTCAAGAGACTACCCAGAGATGGTAGCTCTTGGGGAATTCTCTGTCCAGGGCAAGCTCTTCTGTCTGGAGTCCTGGTTTCCTGGGAGACCCACACATCTGTGCGAGTCCTCTGCTTGCTTATAACTATGCCAGCCATCCTCTCCCCTCCTCACCATCTCAGCCTTAGGAAGGGCAATAGCCTATACCCAGCGACTACAGGATGTAGGCGCCGTGCCTGATGCTTGGTATCCATTGGATTATTTATTCCTCATCTTGGAGAGATAGCTATTACTGGACCCATTTAACAGATACAGAAGTTAAATATCAGGGCGGTTCAGTAACTTGCCCAAGATTGCACAGCCTCTGAGTGTTAGATGCAGAATCAGAATCCAGGCTGGCCTGGTTTTTTCCACCTCGCCCTGAGGCATCCTGCCGTGCCACTCTGGGGCCTACTTCTAGGGGTGGCCCTCCTGGACTGGTGATCCCTCCATACATGGGCTCAGGGCTGGGGCTACTGAGGGTACTGGTGGGATTTAGAAGCATGGCCTTTGTGAGCTGGGCGATCCCCGCCCGCCCCCCCCCCCCCGCGGGGGCTTTCCTAGCTCACGGGATGCCCCTTGTTCCTCAGATCCTGCTGACCAAGGCTGAGAATGCCAGGCTGGTCCTGCAGATTGACAACGCCAAGCTGGCTGCTGATGACTTTCGGACCAAGTGAGTGGGCCCCAGTGGGGAAGGTCTGCTGTGCTTTCCCTTGCCTCTCTCCTCGGCCTTGGGAGCTGGTGAGCCAGGAGGAAGGCCAGAGGGAACCGTAAGTGGGAATACAGCACAGGCCCTGGATCCCTTCTGGGTCCGAGGAAAGGCTCACTGTGCTGCTGACCCCAAGTCAGCCCCCTCAGCTGATGGAGGGCAGCCTGTGCCTGGCTCCCTGACTCAGCAGGGCTCTGCACATGCAGGTACGAGACAGAGTTGTCCATGCGGCAGTTGGTAGAGTCGGACATGAACGGGCTGCGCCGGATCCTGGACGAGCTGACCCTGTGCAAGGCCGACTTGGAGGCCCAGGTGGAATCCCTGAAGGAGGAGCTCCTGTGCCTCAAGAAGAACCACGAGGAGGTGAGGCTGGTGCTGTGCAACCTTCCAGCGTTTCCCAACCTGGGTGACCCTTGGGCTCAACGACAGTGACCATGGCTCCCATAGGAACTCCAGCTGGCATCTGTTGAGGGCATACTGTATGTCAGGAGCTATCTGAGACTCTTTGCAATAAAAAAATTTTATTTATTTATTTGATAGAGAGAAAGAGAGCACAAGCGGAGGAGGGTGGCAGCAGAGGGAGAAGCAGGACCCCACTAAGCAGGGATCCCGATGCAGGGCTCCATCCCAGGACCCTGGGATCATGACCTGAGCTGAAGGCAGAGGCTTAACCACCTGAGCCCCTCAGGCACCCCTAAATACTTTGCATTTTGTTCTCACTTCATTTCATCCTCACAATCGTCCCATTTTACAGATGAGAAAAACGAGGCACAGAGCAGTTAAGTCACTTGCTTAAGGTCACACAGATCCCATATTCCTGCCCATGACACTAAATCTTCCTCTGGACGTTAGTGCCTGATAACATTTCTTCTATTTGCCTGACATTTGCATCATCTTTGACTCTCCTGTATCCCCAGAGGAGGTAGGTGTATGTCCATGAAGGGACCTAGGCTCAGAGAAGTTAAGATCCAAGTCTGAGGTCACACAGCCGGCCGCGGAGGGAGGAGGATTTGAACCCAGCCTCCTGTACCCTCAATCCAGCATCCTTTCCACAATCTTGGTGCCACCATGCCTTCCCTCCACAGGAAGTCAACGTGCTCCGTTGCCAACTTGGGGACCGACTGAACGTGGAGGTAGATGCCGCCCCCCCAGTGGATCTCAACAAGATTCTGGATGATATGAGATGCCAGTATGAGGCCCTGGTGGAGAACAACCGTAGAGACGTGGAGGCCTGGTTCAACACCCAGGTGGGTCTGGGGCCGCCTGGGACCATAGGCTCCTGGGGCAGTGGTTCTCCTTGAAAGGAGCGTCCCTTGGTCTGACCACACTCTGGGGCCTCTTGCGTTTCAGACCGAGGAGCTGAACAAGCAGGTGGTGTCCAGCTCGGAGCAGCTGCAGTGCTGTCAGACGGAGATCATTGAGCTGAGACGCTCGGTCAATGCCCTGGAGATCGAGCTACAGGCCCAGCACAGCCTGGTGAGTGGCCTCTGCCTGAGGGACCAGCTGCAGCTCCTGGCAAGCCCAGACCCACCAGCCTTGGCACAGGACTTATCCTGGGGTGTGATCATGCAGGATGTGGAGATACCTGGGCAGGATTTGGAGATACCCGGGGCTTCGGGGATCTGGGTGGGACTACTTCCTGTGAGCAGCCCTTCCTCTCTCCCCTTACAGAGGAATTCCCTGGAATCCACGCTGACGGAGACTGAGGCCCGCTACGGCTCCCAGCTGGCCCAGATGCAGTGCCTGATCAGCAACGTGGAGGCCCAGTTGGCCGAGATCAGGTGTGACCTGGAGCGGCAGAACCAGGAGTACCAGGTCCTGCTGGACGTCAAGGCCCGGCTGGAGTCAGAGATCGCCACCTACCGCCGCCTGCTGGAGGGCGAGGACTGCAAGTGAGTGGCTGTGGGTCCTGGAGAGCCAGGTGTGGGGACAGGGCTCCCTGGACCACCCCTCGGGGCCTCGGAGAGGGTGTCAGTCTCTGCAGAGGTTAGTGCACAGAGGACGGGGATCTATTCAAAGCCTTTCTCTAGAGATCCCTTGTCATCCCAGCTTGGTCATCACAGTGGGGACAAGCTGCCCCCTCCTGCTGCCACAGCTCATCCCCAACTGTCGTGCTTGGGTGGGGGCTCCTTGTCTTCATTCCTGTAGCCCTTGGGGTTTTTAGAGGCACTGAAGCCATTCGTCGTTGTCACCCACCTATAGTCACTCTATCCCCTAAATCTATTTAACGGGGGATCTCAGTCCCATGCCCCATGCCCAATGCCCTCTGATTGATTTCATTTCCTCAGGCTGCCTGCGCACCCTTGTGCTACGGAATGCAAACCTTCCATGAGGGGACCTTACGTCTCGACCGGGCCCTGTGCTCCAGCTGTGCCCTGCGGCCCGGCTCCCCAGGTCAGCACCCAGATCCGTACCATCACCGAGGAGATCAGAGATGGGAAAGTCATCTCCTCCAGGGAGCACCTGCAGCCCTGCCCGCTGTAGCCAGCCTCGGGAAGGACATGCCTATGGCTCTCAGCTTTAAAGGCCCCCCCCCCCCCCGTTCCCTAGAGAGGCTCCCCGCTCAGCAGATTTTTTTTCTACCAAAATACTTCTTATATTGTGTTTCTGGACTTCACTGTTTTTATGCTATGCAAAACTAGTTTCCTCTGGAAATATACCCAATAAACTGTGTTCTCTTGGCATTGCAAACTTGACTCTGTCTGTTCTTGTGAGGTTAGCTAGTGCGGATGTTTGATCAAGGGTCTCAGGTCTGTCTTCCTGCGTCTGAGTGGTAGGAAGTGACAGGACGATTAAAATATTTAAAAATGGGGATACCTCAGACCCTGGCCTGTGTGAACAGATGGGCGTAGCCATTACCCACAGGCTCGGCCCTGCTCATGGGTACCCACCTGGGGCGGCCCCACAAGGGACAGTCTTCCTCAGATCCTCAAGCCAGCCTTCCTCAGTTGCCCTGTCTGGATCTGGGGGCCCCCTCTCCTCCCCTTCAGCTTCTCCTCCTTTGTCTAGCTTCCACCACCCTGCTGGCTCGTCCCCAGGCCTGACCCTGGTGACAGTTCAGGAGAGCAGTTTCCAGGACCGAGTGGGGAGAGGCAGACCGCAGCCAGCCAGCCTGGACTGACCACCTCAGGGAGGGGAGCTCGGGGACGAAGGCAGGAGGGCCAGCTGACTCCCAGTGCCGGATACAGGGCTGAAATGATACAGGGCGGCAGGGACAAGGACTTGTGGGGGGTCAGACAGGGAGGAGAGGGAAGGAAGCTCGCTGTGGGGCAGAAGGTAGAGCGCCCTGAAGTCTCCTGGCTGAGCCGTGCCCTTCTTGGAGCCCAGCCTAACTGTGCCGGCCCCAGACACCCCTCTGAGCAGAGAAGCATGACCTGTGAGACGTCTGAGAGCCCCATGGCTTATTCTTTGTCCCTCTGATTTATTCTTTGTGGAGAACACAGGGCTGGAGAAGGCAGCAGCTTGCTCCGGGCCACACAGCAGTGAGTGACAAGGAAGAGGCCATGGTCCGGCCATTCCTGTTGGGATGCTGGCGCTCTTCTCCCTAGTATTGCCGCACCCCTCCCCAACGACCTGAGTCATTACTACCTGCTGGACAAAGTCAGCGGGGCAGCCCTGCCCTGTCCCGCTCCTCCCTGTGCTCCATACCCTTGAGGTCCGCCTTTCTCCGTTCTGGCCTGAGGCTCCGGACAGGAGAGGTGGGCTGCTGGGGGTGCAGAGAGCGTGTCCCACCCTTGCGTGCTGGTGCACGGAGACAACCAGGGATGGGCAGGGATGGACGTCTGTTCTGATTTCCGCCCGAGCTGCCTCCCTCCTGCTGCTGCAGGCAGACAGACCACACAAGGCTGTGTCCGGACCAGCAGTCACAGCCAACTCCTACCCCTGCTCCGAGCATTGTCTGAATGGGCTCACTCCACAGGGTATGGGGTGCCTCATCTCGGGCGCTCACACCGCCATGTGGGATTGTGGGTGCTTTCTCTATGTAGCTTTCTCTAGCTTTTCATGAAATTTTCAGAGCATCTGCACTGGGTAAGGAAGCCCTCCTAGTCTCAACCTCGTAACCTACCCTTAACTGAGTTCTAGCTTAAACTCCTCACTACTGGGCAGACCAGATCTTAGCACCGCCAGGGCCCACACCGGCGCAGCGAGGGGCAGGCTTAGGATGCCCTCTCAAACTTTTAGATGCCCATGTCATTGCTCTTTTCTCGATAGCAGAGAGAGAGATGATAGGACACATTACATTTTATCGAATTTCCCCAGAGTGAACATAATCCTTTTTTTTCAAGGCATTTCTGATCTTGTGGATACTGATGCCAAGATGCCACCTGGCTCATTGACACACACTCAGGTCAATTAGTCAACAGATAGGTACTGAACACCCCGCGTGTGGGAAACCCAGTGCTGAAGCAGGGGCACATCTATGGAGAAGTGGGGACGTTGGAGAGGCAGCTGGACCCAGTGTGGGATCCCAGGCCTTGTCCTCAAGAACCTGATGGCCCAGCTGGGGACACGACGCCTGTGCTGCCCCTCCCAGCACTGGGCATGGCAAGTGTGCGTGTGGGGCAGGCTCTCGGGTTCTCAGGACAGGGAGAGATCAAGGAGGGCTGGGGGTGTACGGGAGATTTGGAATTGGGGGGACCTTGAAGGATGGGCAGAGCAGGAAGGAGGAGAGCAAAGGGTTTTTAGAGCATGGCTATGTTCTGGAGACAGTGCAGAGCCCATCTCAGCAGAGGACGCAGGTCCTGGAGGGAAAGTAATTCAGAGACTTACTAAGCAAGATTGGTTCTTGCCAATAAGGGGTTCCAGGTAATTATTTTGTTCTAATAAGAAGAGTGCTAAGGAAGAATGGAAATAGTCCAGAATGATTTAGAGGTTATCTCATAGTATTAATGATTAATATTACTTTTTTTTTTTTAAGATTTATTTAAGAGACAGAGCAAGTCAACGAGTGAGCATGAGCAGGGGGAGGAGTAGGAGGGGAGGGGGAGAGAGACTCTCCCGCAGACTCCCTGCTGAGCCCGAGTCCAGATGTGGGTCTTGATCTTGTGACTTTGAGATCATGATCTGAGCTGAAACCAAGAGTTGGAAGCTCAACTGATTGAGCCACCCAGGCATCCCTAAACATATTACTTCTATGTTTTATAAAATTAATCTCTTTCCATCTCTGAGCCTCAGTTTCCCTATGTATAGCAGTAGAGAGAGTAAGACTGACTTTGGAAGTGTCTTTCTCTTCCAGCTCCCTACCCACTTTTTTCTCCTTCCTACCTTATTCCTTCTCTCCCCTTTTCTTATATTCCCCTTCCCTCAAAATCTTTCCTTTGCTTTCTTAATTAGCACAATTCACCACAGGCAAAGCATTCATTCATTTATCCTTTCCCTATGAGACATCTGGAAGCCAGCACTGTGCTTGAACAATAGAGATTTCAAGAGAAATAGGAGGTCTGTCCTTGCCCTCGAGAATGTACAAGTCTCCCTGGGAAGATAGGGCTCCAACACCAGACAATTTGAGCACATCAGTGAAGGGAGGGTCAGCAGATTAACCACTGGTCACTGCCATGGATGTTCAGAGCCCGGAGGGCAAAGTGGGGCTGGAGCAGGGGTAGGCTCCAGAAACATTCCAAGCCTCAGTTTACTCATCTACTAAATGGGGCTATTGGCGATGCTAGTCTCATGAGATTGTTGTGACCTGTGAATGAGACAATGCCTGGAGACAGCTCAGTACGAGGCCTGGCAGTCCTAAGCACTTAGCGACGGATGGCAGGTACCATTAGACTTGTCATTAATTGGTCTGTGTCGGGGAGACAAACCTGTTCTGGGCAGCCCACGTGTGGAGCCCTGCCTAGGAACCCATGTGACCCCCAGGGGTGTGTAAACAGCATGACGTTTCCCAGGCCTTGACTGCTGTGGCTTTTCTGGGTCCTGTGGATCCAGGGTAACCCTCACTGAGCCCAGAGCACGGGAGGCTGTGACTTAGCAGGGCGTGGGTGGAGCCCTGTACGCACATGGATGGGAAACATGAACGGCAAAGGTGGCTCATCCGGGCTCTCAGCTCAGCTGCGTCCTTTGCACTGGGGCATGGATTTCCAGGGAGGAGAAGGTGAGGCAGCCAATGGGTCCTGGGATTTTGTTGGGCAGGTGCCGGTCTCACCACGCTCCTGGGTGTGGGAAGGGCATGGTGACTCATGAGAGTTCTAGATCTGAGGCCCCCAAACACAGGCACCCGGCCTGTGGGATGGTGGCCCAGGTGCTCAGAGCCCATCCACACTCCCCAGTGACAGCTTCTTAGCCTTGTCACCTTGACTACAGCAAGACTCCACCCATGTGGGGACCAGTAATCATAGTGGTTGCCGTTCCTGAGCACTCACTACGAGCAGGTGCTGTTCTAGATGTTTCCTTGGCTCTGAGGTGGGGGTGACAAGCCTGGGCTCACAGGGCAACATGAGGGGGAAGTGAGACCATGCATGGCAGAGCTGTGAGTCCCACACCAGGAAGGCTGCTGGAGCTCAGCTTGCTGCTGTTCTCCTGACAAGAAGGTAAAAGCTATCCCTAGAAGAGCCAACAGGACCCCAAACCGCAGGGCTGCCTGGAAGGCAAGTTACATGGGGCTCCTCCTGATGAGGCCCCATCCGTTGAAGCTCCACCTGTCCTCTGGCTCAGCTCTTGGCCCCTCTCCCAGGCCTCGCTCCCTTGGTACATTAGGTTTTCTGGAAAAAGAACCCACCCTTGTCAAGCTTTCTGGACATCTGCCCAGACAACTCCTGTAGCAGAGCTGAAACTCTGAAGTTCGGACTGTGTCTCCTGAGGAGGTCTGTGATCATGCCCCGGCATTCTGTCTCCGTCCCCAAGCAGCCGCAAGAAAGGCTGCCCCACTTCTCATCCAGGGCCTGGGGAGACATATCTTCCTATGTAGGGTACGTGTCACCACGGGCTGGTGCTCAGTTAGCTGACCTCTAGTTTTTTTGGCTGATGTCGGGGCTATACAACCAGCCAGATTTCCTTGTGAGGGAGGGAGGGAGGGAGGAAGTGGGGGTGTATCTGTCCCCCAGGGCTCTGCTCTGTCTGGGGTGACCAACTTTCCCATTTTGCATGGGACTGAGAAGCTCCCAGGGTTAGGGGACTTTCGGTACTAAAACCAGAACAGTCCTGGGGAAACGGGGATAACTGGTCGCCATGGCCCTATTTCCAGGGTCATTCTAGAGCCTTCTGTGTCTCCTTGGGCATGAGGTCTCTGCTTCCTGCAATAACTAGGCTTGCTCTTCCATCACCCAGGGGCCAACCCAGGAGCCTCCTCTACACCCCCCCCCCCCGCTCTGGGCCCATAAAAGGAGATGAAGCTAGAGAAAGTCAAGACTGTGGCTGTGGGTTCCCACACCTCCTGAGGCTGAGGCTGAGGCTGAGGTCTGGGCTTGGATGACAGGCCCCTTTGAAGAACTGAGGATACTGGGTCTTTTCGGCAGCACGGGGCGGAGGAGACATCGCGACGTGGCCGTCAGTTCAACGGGACTCCCAGTTTACGAGGCCGGGAAATGTTCATGGGAAGCTAACTAACAGGGTAATGAGGGGTTCTTATAGAAAGTGGTATTAACTTTAATGAGGAGAAAACCCTTTGTAAAGGCCAACGCCCACTGGAGCAGAGGTATAAACCTGGGGTGAAGAGCGGCTTCTCTGCACTGGGGGGCATCCGGCCTTGAAGACCTCTCTCACTTGCGTCTGGGCTGCTGAGGCCATGGCTTCCAAGTGCCTCAAGGCCAGCTTCTCTTCAGGGTCTCTCAGGGGCCTGGGGGGAGCTGGCGGCGGCTCTGCTCGCGTGTCCGCGATGTACTCCAGCAGCTCTTGCAAGCTCCCCAGCCTCTCCCGCGGGGCCCGGAGTTTCTCTGCGTGCTCCGTCGGGCTGGGTAGGAGCAGCAGCAGGGCAGCTGGCTGCTTGTCTGCTCTCTGCCTCCCGGCCGGAGGCTTTACCACCAGCTACAACCTGGGTGGGGGCTGGTTTGGGGATGGCGTCCTCACCGGCAGCGAGAAGGAGACCATGCAGTCCCTGAATGACCGGCTGGCCAGCTACTTGGAGAAGGTGCGCCAGCTGGAACGGGAGAACGCCAGCCTGGAGGGCCGCATCCGGGAGTGGTGTGAGCAGCAGGTGCCCTACCTGAGCCCTGACTACCAGTCCTACTTTCGGACCATTGAGGAGCTCCAGAAGAAGGTAAGGGGCTCAGAGTGTCTCTGGCTGCTCGGGAGTCTGAAGCCATGAGCCCCGGACTGGAAGCTAGGACACCCATGCTGTTGGCTCTGCTCCCATGGGACACTTCAGAGGTCATGGAGCGTGTGCACATTTGCACATCTGTGGTCTCATCTGCTCCTCCCTGTCATCTGATGAGGAAGATATCATTAGCCCATTTTACAGATGGGAAAACCAGAGCTCAGGCTGATTAAGTGACTTATTCTAGGTGGTCCGGCTGGCAGCTGGTGGAGCCAGGCTCTGTGAACTCACTGACTGTATAACCTTTGCTAGCATGGTCTATCTCTATGAGTTTTAATTCTTTCCCCCCTCCTTTTTTTTTTTTTTTTTTTTTTTTTTTTTAAGGCGAGGGGATTGGACTTCATTTCTTTGGTGCAGGTCAGATTTTCTATAAAGAACTCAGGGAAGGAAAAACCCATCAGCAGTTTCCTTTTTGCCCAGCCCACATCCTCTGAGGGTCCCTGCTGGCTCCTGGGAGGGACCATTTGTGACCAAGGAATCAGAGAGTATGCTGCTGTTCAGGACCTGCCCTGAGGCCCCAGTGGCCTGGGAGTTAGGAAGGCAAGAGTTAGCCCCCCTGCCAGTCTTGGCTGCAGCATTTCCTCATCTCCCCTAGTCCATGCCGGGTTATGGGTCTCAGAGGCTCTACACTGGGTGGGGCTGTAGAGGCTTCCCTGTCTGGTCCCTACTGTGTGTCCTTAAGACTTCACGGAGCCTCAGAAGCCAGGAATCCAGAGATGGTTGATTCCTTCCCTCTGGAGGTGGCTCTTGCCAGCTTTGAGGAGATCTGGGGAGCTCTGGCTGGCAGACTGTCATTCCTTTCACATGTCACTTCTTTATTTTCCCAGACCCTGTGCACCAAAGCAGAGAACGCCAGGCTGGTGGTGCAGATCGACAATGCCAAGCTGGCCGCAGACGACTTCAGAACCAAGTGAGTGTCCTGCTTGCTCCTTGGTTGGGGGCTGGTAGACCTGGATATTGGCAATGCCAGGATGCAGGGTTTTTGCTGTCTTAAGTCACTGAGGTATTAAGGTGGGACACACAGAATGAGGACAGCCTGGGGTCAGATCTGACTTGGACATAAAAAGGAAATGGAGCTTCAGGCATCCTGTTACGTATGTGGCAGGTACGAGACGGAGCTGTCCATGCGGCAGCTGGTGGAGTCAGACATGAACGGCCTGCGCCGGATCCTAGATGATCTGACCCTGTGCAAGTCTGACCTGGAGGCCCAGGTGGAGTCCCTGAAGGAGGAGCTGCTGTGCCTCAAGAAGAACCACGAGGAGGTGAGCACAGGGGAGAAGGGGAGCAGGTGAGCATGGGAAGGAGGTGAATATGGGGAAGGAGGTGGAGATGGAGAAGGTGAACATAAGGGGGAAGGTGAGCCTGGGGGAAGCAGGTGAGCATGGGAGAACAGGTGAGCATGGGGAACAGGTGAGCATGGGGGAACAGGTGAGCATGGGGGAACAGGTGAGCATTGGAGAACAGGTGAGCATGGGGGAACAGGTGAGCATGAGGGGGACAGGTGAGCACAGGGGAACAGGTGAGCATGGGGAGCAGGTAGGAGTAGGGGAGGAGGGTGAGTGAGGCAGCGGGCTGGGACAATTGATGCTGACCCTGATTTGTGCCACAGGAGGTGAACTCGCTGCGCTGCCAGCTTGGTGACCGGCTCAACGTTGAGGTGGATGCTGCCCCACCTGTTGACCTTAACCGTGTTCTGGATGAGATGAGGTGCCAGTATGAGACCCTGGTGGAGAATAACCGCCGGGATGCTGAAGAATGGTTCAATACTCAGGTAGGTACCTGGAAAGAGTCAGTGCAACAGAGACATGGGGTATCAAACGGAACTGACCTTGGGGCTCCGAATCATGAAACCAGGTTTGAGCCTCAGCTCTCTTTGGACCTTGCTATGCACCTTGGGCAGGTTGCTGTCCTCTTAGCAATAACGTCCTCAAGGACGAAATGAATGGGTTGGACTGGGTGTTCTGGAAGGTCCTTCTTGGCTCATGATTCTGCGCGGTCTCCGTGGACCTCTGAAGCTAAGTCCTGATGCTCCTGACTAGGTCCTGTGTGTGTATGTTTCAGACTGAGGAGCTGAACCAGCAGGTGGTGTCCAGCTCGGAGCAGCTGCAGTCCTGCCAGGCGGAGATCATCGAGCTGAGACGCTCTGTCAACGCCCTGGAGATCGAGCTGCAGGCCCAGCAGAGCATGGTGAGCCCGAGGCTTGAGCAGGGCTGCTGGGGGACCAAACGCAGCAGCACATGGGCCCACTGGGCCTCCATGCTCTGACCACACAGGCCGACTCTGGGGATTCAAGTTCTCGTGCTTTAGGAATTTTCTGTGTAGGGTGGAATGAGGTCCCAGCCCCTATTCACAAATGTCCTGGGGGGAAAAGACGGGAGACCTATAGCAACAGTAGCTCCTGTCCTTGTGTAAATAGGTTCATTCTGAGTAATTATCACTTCCTCAGAGATCTCATTACTAGGGGAGATGCTCTCTAGATCAGGGAGGCTCCAGGGGCTAACTGGCAGTCTCAGATGAGATGTCTGATTATGGTTCCTCCGGGTTCAAAGTGATTCTCTGAGTCTCTGTTCTTGGATTCTGAGGACTCACTGAGACCCACGAGGATTAAGTGCATCTTCTCTGACCTCTCACCTTCTCCTTTTGCCCTCACAGAGAGATGCTCTGGAATCCACCCTGGCAGAGACCGAGGCCCGCTACAGCTCCCAGCTGGCCCAGATGCAGTGCCTGATCAGTAACGTGGAATCCCAGCTGGCCGAGATCAGGAGTGACCTGGAGCGGCAAAACCAGGAGTACCAGGTGCTGCTGGACGTGCGGGCCCGGCTGGAGTGCGAGATCAACACGTACCGGGGCCTTCTGGAGAGCGAGGAGGGCAAGTGAGTGCATCTTCCCGATGCAGTCTACAAAGTTCTGGGGAGACGCCTTGGTGCCTGGGGAGAGCCCAGCATTTGGAGTTTGAGCTCTGCTTTTACTATAAATTTATCACGTGACCCCGGCCAGTCCTTTGTGGGCCTCCTTTTCCCATTGGTAAAACAAGGGGGGCAGGACTGGGTGATTTTTAAGGTGCTCTGAGTTATTGAATCAAAAAATCACAGTAATGTGAACTTTCTCTTTCTCTTAGGCTGCCCTGTAACCCGTGTGCCCCTGACCACACTCCTGCCAAGTCGTGCCTCCCCTGCCTTCCCGCTGTCTCCTGCGGACCTGGGGCGGTCCGCTCCACCTACAGCCCCCGCACCATCTGTGTGCCCTGCCCGGGGGGCCGGTTCTGAGAGGAACTGGCCTAGAAAGCTGAGGTCATTGTCTCCAGGGGCTGAACTTGGCCTTTGCTCAACCCTGACCCTAAAGACCAATCCCCTCTCTCTGTGCAGAGCCCGGGGCACCAGGGCCTGGCTCCAGGAGGGCTCATTGCAAATATATCCCTCCAAGTCTCTCCAAGCCTGTTGCTAAGGCTGGCTGTCCCTGGAAGCCTCAATTCCTCATCATTTCAGTGGGTGCCAGCCAGGCTCTCTGTTCTGAGGCTGCCTCCTGGGTCAGGTTTCCTTCTGGGTGTTGTTGTTGTGGGTTCTGAAATATACTAGAGCACCTCTGTGGGTAGAATAATAAAGTGTATTGGCTTTGGCTCTCGATGCCTAACGGCACCGTTCCGGTGTCCCTGTTGTGTGTCTCTGCTGCGTGAAGAGGGGTGACTCCTGGCCAGGTGGATAAGGATGTTTGACCGCATATGACCCGGGGGATGACAGATCCTGTGGCCCTGTTTGGGATGACTAAGGGCCTCCCAGGGGGCTTTTTTGTTCAGTGGCTCAGCTCTCCTGATGAAGACGCTTCTTCAAGATTCCTATATGGTGATCCGTATTACCAGACCTCCCCCACTTCCCTCCTTGGTCTACATGGCCACTCTGGGATCCCAGAGGAAGGTGGATAAAGCCAGGAGGCAGTCCAAGGTGAAGCATGTTAAGCTGGTTTTCATTTCATGCCTGTGGTTCTCAAAAGAGCAGCAACATAGACAGCCCACACCAGGGTATTTTCATTTCCTTCCTTCCACCGTGATACTATCATATAGCTCTCCAGCTCAGCAGGTCCCTCCAAGACCTACACCCCTTCCGGTGCACGAGTAAGCTGGCCATTGTGACCTCCAGCTACAATTCAGAGATTCTTGTCTGTAAGAGACTCATCGTGCTCAGTGTGCCTGTGGCATCTGATGCTGCATACAGTGCCTTTGGGTACCAGAGCATTTCCACATGGAACCTTTTTGCCCAAAGGTTCTCATTTATGTCCAGACTATCCTCCCCCAACAAACTGGAAAATGCCAAACTCCATGGATTCCAGTGGGACATGACAACGAAGGTAAAACTTCCTCAGGTAGAAAGGAAGGTGGGTTGTCTCCAGATAATCCAGTGTTCCTCATAAGATGCCAAGAGCACCACTATGGAAGTTGAGTGATGTTAAGAGAGTTGTAACAGCACACAAGGTGGAGATTGGATTATGGAAAGACAGATGACCCAGCGGGCCTGAGACTCCTACCCCTGAAGGGGTCCTGATGTCATTCACCCTGATTTGACTTTAGAGTCATTCCCTTCCTAAGCCCCCATAAAGGAGAGCCTGGGGCTCTGGCTTCTCTCAGCCCCCTCACTCCTGACTTCCTCCACTGCCTCGACTTTGGTCTTCTTGGAACATTATGCCTGGTTTTGTTGAGGTTCAGCCCCCCACCCCGAAGAGGATGATGGTCTCTTGATCATTCACTTCATTCAACAAATCTTCACTGGGCACCTCCTTGGGCCAGACAGGGTTTCAGGTGCCCAGATCTGGATTAAGCCTTGTCAGAGGGGGTCTGGGGGTGGGAAAGGAAGGGTACCCACTCCCTGCCTCAGTGGTAGGAGGAGGCCTGCTGAAGGGGTCATGGAGTTAGTGTGATGAAGACGGGCACCGAACATGGAGTCAGACTGATCCAGGTTCAAATCCCATCCCCAGAACTTCCTGCCTGTGGGAGATTAGCAGGGGGTGGCCCCTTGTTGAGTCTTAGTTTCCTCATCAGTAAAACAGGGGCCAGGACACTGAGTGTACTGTGAGGTCCGTACTGCTTTCCCAAGCATATGCTGGGCCTTTGAAGCTGGCTCAGTATTGTTGACCGTCTACTCTAACTGGAGGTCTGGGTTGTGCTGAGGCTGACATCTGCCTTTTCCCTGCCCAGAGTGTCATTTCTGAGCTTTCCTTCCAGGTAGCAATTCCAAGCAGCCAAAGGAGAGATGCCGTTCTGTGGCTTACTATCTTTCTGACTCGGAGGAAAGTCGGGCATGGGGGACCCGCTGTCAGCAAGCCATGCAAGGGTTGAGTGAACTCCAAGTCCCATCAGCTGCACTTCCTCCTTAATGACATCCTCTGTGGTCCAAACCCCTTCCAAAGTCATCCTGTATCCCTCCAAGATGCAGCGAACCAGAGGCTGTAGAGCCTTGCCTCATTAACTATTCACGCCATCTGCTTATGCTCTTTGAATATAATGCTGCTTCCATCAAGTCACAGATTCTCAGCCTTAGCCACACACTGGAATGACCTGGAAAGCAGACGGGTCACTGGTCTGACCCCCAGCAATCCTGACTTAGTTGGTCTGGGATATGGCTGAGTGTCGGGGTTTTAAAAAGCTTCCCAAGTGACTCTAGTGCACAGCCAGGGTTGGGGCCTTCTTTGTTAGGGCGAGGGCCTTTCTGCACGGCAGCTGGGGGTCTCAGGCTGTGAGCCCTCAGTCCCAGTGGATCTCTGACAGGTGCTTTGGACCACCCCTCAGCTCTGGCTTGTTTTTCTGCTTTAGTCTCAAGCATCTGTGCTGAACTTTGAATTTCAGTTATCATATTTTTAATTCCAGAGAGTTATTTTTTCTTCTCTGTTTCTCTTTTTATAACATCCAGCTCTTGTTTCATGACTGCCGTTCTTAACTCTGAGGTCATTAAAAAATACACACACGTGTCCGTGTTAGTAGATTGTTCTAGATTTCTGCATTGTTTCTGTTTCCTCCAGTTTCCTCTTCACTGTTCCATGTGTTTGCTTGTTTTGTTGTGTCTCTGTCTGCAATGTTGGAAACTTCTCTCAAATGTCTGATGATCCTTCTGCTTATGTTTGTCGACACAACGCTATAGGCAGGTTGGCAAACTGATTTTTTGGATGACAGAACTACCTAAATTCAGCTCTGATAGGTCTTTTGTCTGGGGTCAATCCAGTTTTTCAAAGAACGGTGAGAACGAGACAGTCTGGGGCCAGGCCCCCATGTGCATCCTACCTACCTTTATTTTTATGTTTATAAGTTTATTTTTAAAGGTTTTAATTATTTATGAGAAAGAGAGCAAGATAGAACAAGTAAGAACAGGGGGAGAGGGAGAAGCAGGCTCCCCGCTGAGGGGCTCCATCCCAGGACCCTGAAATCATGACCTGAGGTGAAGGCAGACGCTTGACTGTCACCCAGGCACCGCCCACCTACCCTTGTTTAAAGGGGCCCTCCACCCTGAACATAGTCAGTTCCCAGCTCTCAGTTTCTTCCTTTGCTCCCACTTCCTTGCCCTTCTCTGAGCGACTTTCCCTTCTCTCCCTTTTTCAAATACACTTCTTTGCCCAGTGGTTGACTTTGGCCTCAGAGGCGCTGGTATACAGTGGCTAGGCTCTGGAGTCAGATCTGTGTTTGAGAACCGGCTGCACCTGCTCCTGCCCTTGCGCTACCTGTCCCTGCCCCCGACCTTCACCCGATCTTGGCTTTGCACACCGTTGTTTTCCTTTTTCACACACACTCAGGCGTGAGACCCAGTCCTTCCTCTGTCATGGGGACCGGAGCTCATGCCAAGAGTTTCGATTTAGTGCATCTTGCTGAAGTTCCCGTGGATGCCTCGGGGTGGGACTGCACTTCACAGCACGGCCTCTCAGCTCCTTCCTGGTGTCCGTCCTCCTCACTCCTGCAATCCTTTCCCCCACACCCTTTGCTTCCATGATTGTCCTGGGAACTTCCAACTCTTCTCCCTTGTCTCCCTCTAATGTCTTGCCGGTCAATATCCAGGCATTTGGAGTCTCATCTTCTACCCCAAGAACTTTATGTATTTTTTTCAAGTAAAGACAGTTCTGGGACACCTGGGTGGCTCAGTCAGTTAGGTGTCTGCCTTCAGCTCAGATCATAATCCCAGTCCTGGGATCGAGTCCTGCGTCGGGTTCCCTGCTCAGCGGGGAGTCCGCTTCTCCCTCTGCCTGCTGCTCCCCCAGCTTGTGGGCGCTCTCTCTCTTTGGCAAATAAATAGATAAAATCTAAAAAAAAAAATAAAAAAAAGATTGTTCTTTCTGCAAGAGGAATGCTGGTGGCAGGTACTGAGAGATGCTCCTACACCTTAGTGATTCTCAAGCCCACCTGGAGAACTCACTTAACATAGAGTGAGTTGGGAAAGGCACCTGTCTTACACAGATGGCTGGGCCCCACCCTCAGGGTTTCTGACTCAGCTGGCCTGGGGTGGGTGTGAGGAATTTGCATTTCTAACACATTCTCAAAATGATGCTGCTGGTCTGGAGGCCACACTTGGAGAACCATTGCTACATCTTATTACAATAATAATTATTTTACGTTTTTTTGGGGGGTGAGGATTAAGTGGGCAAATTAATGTTAGGCACCAAGCTTGGTGCCTGGTGCTTGTATAGATGTAATAGATGCTGGTTACGATTTTGCAGGCTGGTCCAATGAATTTCGTTCCAGCTAGCTGGTATCGTCATCGTAACCGCCTTCTATCTGATGCTACTGTCTTCTCTGAAGTCGCTTCTTTTGTCTGTTAATCCAGACAAAAGAACTGGAAGTTATGGTTGGTGCAACAAATTTCAGGGAACTGGGCTACACGGCATTTCCCCTTCCCTGGCTCTCTGCCAACATTTCTAGAAATAGATGAAAAAAAAATAAGGCAAGTACTTACACCCTAATATTATACTGAGAAGCTGAATGAATAAATAGTGGCTCTTGGGGCACCTGGGTGGCTCAGTGGGTTAAAGCCTCTGCCTTCGGCTTGGGTCATGGTCCCAGGGTCCTGGGATCGAGCCCTGCATCGGGCTCTCTGCTCAGCAGGGAGCCTGCTTCCTCCTCTCTCTCTGTCTGCCTCTCTGCCTACTTGTGATCTCCGTGTGTCAAATAAATAAATAAAATCTTTAAAAAAAATAGTGGCTCTCTAACCCCACATACTGAAAAATTGATATGTGAGCCCGCAGGTATCAAAGACAGGACTGAAAACCACTGGTCTTGCCTAGTGCCTTTTTTTTTTTTTTCTTTTTTTTTTTTTTTTTTTTTTTTTGAGAGGGAGTGAAGGCAGAGGGAGAGGGAGAGAGAGAATCCCAAGCAGGCTCCATGCCCAGTGTGGAGCCCGACTCAGGGCTCAATCTCACGATCCTGAGATCATGACCTGAGCCCAAATCAAGAGTCGGGTCCTTAACCACCTGAACCGCCCAGGTGCCCCTTGCCTGTTGCTTTCTTGAGGAATGCCTAAGGCTTCTATAGCTGGAGACATCTGCTCCAGTCCCCTAGCTCCGCTCATTCCGGGGCTGCAGAGGGTGGCTTCTCGAGAGAGCTGATTCACTCTGTTTCCTGTCTCTGAGGCACCTGGGCCCGAAGGGAGGCCCGCATGGCAGGAAGTGAAAACAGAGCCTGTTCCAGCCTGACCCCGTCCTTCTGACAGACAATCCTCAAACTCTCAGCATCTCTGTGGAGCAGGGCTAAACGAAGGGAGGATCCCCGAGACGGTCCAGATAGAATGTCTGCCCCTGTCTCTCTTTCTTACTAGCATCTGGCTGAAAAGATGCCCCCGATTCTTCAGCTTTCTGTCTGTGTCCAGAGTTTGTCTCCCCGGGTTGGAGAGATGATACAGGTCTAGAAGCCTCCGAGGTTCTGTTTCCTATCTCCTTGGATTTATACCTTAGCACTGCCATTATCCATGCAGCTTCCAGCACCCACACACTTCCTCCTTAGGGGGCAGGCCTGTCCCCACAGGGAACGCTCTCATTAAAAGGAACAGCAGCTGCCCCACAGAACTCCAGCCTTTCTCAGGGCCTGAGCAGGCGGGGGTGCAGTGGGCAAAGCCATTGGCGGCTCAGGGCCAGGTGCTGTGGTCTCCTGGCAGCCCCGCCCTAGTAATGAGGGCCCAGCCACCGAGCTGATCCTTTGAAGATGTGTCCCAAAGCTCTCCCCTGGTGATCAGTGACAGGAGCCCGGTGTCCTGCTTTAGCCAAATGACTAGCTTAGCCTCTTTTATGAGAAAAGGAACTCCTTATTGGAAACCAAATTATAAATTAATTAGCAGCTTCTTCTGGGGCTATGCACATCAACACCACCCCATGATGACTTTCTAGAGCGAACCCCCTCATTCCAGGGGTATAAAAAGGCCCAAGCAGGTTGGGGTCTGTAGACACCAGCAATCCAGGTGGCCGCCGCTGAGGAGAAGGGACCTTCCCAGACATGACTTCCAACTGTTCAGCTTCCATCAAGAGCTGCCCACGGCCCTCCTCTGTCTGTTCCAGCAGCATGAGCTGCCGGCCCGAGATGTGCCTGGGTTATGTCTGCCAGCCCGTGAGCTGCGTGCCTTCTGTCAGCGTGCCCACCACCTACCGTCCCGCCAGCTGCTTCTCCAAGACCTACCTCTCCAGCTCCTGCTGGTCCAGCAGCTGCCGGCCCTCTAGCGGCATCTCCAGCTCCATGGGCACCTGTAGCTGGTTCTGCGAGGGCTCTTTCAATGGCAACGAGAAGGAGACCATGCAGTCCCTGAACGACCGCCTGGCCTGCTACCTGGAGAAGGTGCGCCAGCTGGAGCGGGAGAATGCGGAGCTGGAGAGCAAGATCCAAGAGGCCTGCCAGTCTCAAGTGGCCACCATGAGTCCTGACTACCAGTCCTACTTCAGGACCATTGAGGAACTCCAGCAGAAGGTGAGCGCAAGCAGCGAACAGACTCACGGGGAAGGCAGCCAGAAGGGCTAGCGCTCCAGATTTGAATCTCGTTAATTCATTAAGCCACATTCAGGGGAAAGACACTTCCCTAGGGCATGGGGTTATCTCATAATTTGAGTGTTCAGCTAGAGCCCTTAATGCAGAAGAGGACTGGGATCTAGTCTCGGCTCTACCACTGCATGACTTTGGGAGGGCCCTTCTCTTCCCTAGACCTCAGTTTCCTCATCTGTAAAATGGGGATGAAAAGAGCTTTCATCTGGTGGCGCTGGTAAGAAGATTCCAAGAATCGAGGCAAGTAATGTGTTTACCATAGCCTCTGGTAAACGGCGAGTTTTCCGTAAATGCTAGTGCTTATTAAGGGTCTGTCTGTCCCATGAATGACTTCAGACTTAATGAGATTCTTTCCTTCCACAATGTTCATTGCAGCCAAAATAGGGGCAGTTGGATTCATGAAGACCTAGTGCTTAAAAAATAAATTTTGGGGGTGTCTGGGTAGCTCAATGGGTTAAGCCTCTGCTTTTGGCTCAGGTCATGATCTCAGGGTTCAGGGATCGAGCCCCGCATCGGGCTCTCTGCTCAGCAGGGAGCCTGCTTCTCCCATCTCTCTCTGCCTGCCTGTCTACTTGTGATCTCTGTCTTTCAAATAAATAAATGAAATCTTAAAAAAAATAAATAAATTACATGTTCTCCAATGATTAGTGGTTCATCTAATATTCTCTAGAGCTCCAGGAAAACAGGGCTTCTGCAGTGATGGGTCACAGGCTGCTGAACCCCATCAGCTACTGGCTTCTCATTTGGGATCTTTTTCCTTTTCCTTGTCCTGGATTAACCACCTCTTGTGCCTTGGCCCCCACCAGGTTCTGTGCACCAAGGCAGAGAACGCCAGGATGGTCGTGCACATTGACAATGCCAAGCTGGCTGCGGACGACTTCAGGACCAAGTGAGTTTGGCGGAGGCGCACGGGCCCTCCCCTCCCTGCAAGTCTTCAGGGAGCAGCTCTCCATTAGTTTCAGAGAGGGCTGGAGAAGCCCCAGCAGCTCCAGGCCTTTTCTGAGTTACGGTCTTCAGCTTTAGCCCTCAGTTGCTGCCCCTGCCCTTGCCCAGGTATGAGACGGAGCTGACCATGCGGCAGCTGGTGGAGGCCGACACCAATGGCCTGCGCCGGATCCTGGACGAGCTGACCCTGTGCAAGGCTGACCTGGAGGCCCAGGTGGAGTCCCTGAAGGAGGAGCTGCTGTGCCTCAAGAAGAACCACGAGCAGGTGAGACCTGAAGTCAAGATGACGTTGGCCCTGGGAAGCCGAACGGGAAGAATGAGAGGTTTTGGGGTTGAAATTCCCAGGGACTGCCATGTAAAGTTTCTGGGACTTGCCCAGTTTACTGAACCTTTCCGAGGTGGATTTCCTTTTTCTGTCCCCACCCTGTTCTTCTTCTGCTCTCCTGTTTGCATATCCAAAAGCTGCAGGTCAACCCTTTATTTTCTGATGTTCCCCCCCTCGTCGCCGGCAGGTCCTTGAAGGGAAACTCCTCCACCCTGGGCACCGATGTGCTGCAAAGCCCACTGGAGGTCTGATGTTTTCCCTCTCCTTCTCTGAAATGGATTCTCAACCTCTTGACTTGGGATTTGAAAGAACAAGTGTTTTGGAATCCTGGCTGGGTCTCCTTAGGCTTAGATGTAAAGTAACAATCAGTACCACATACTCACTGAGTGCCCTAAGGTAACTGACTCATCCTGCTTAAGTCAGAGAGCTGGGAACCACACCAAGAGGCCACTAATGAGGCATTATCACACACTCCGGGCAGCCTCCGAGACAACTTTCTCTCCTTGGCAGCCAAGCCTGGGGCGGGGGGTTGCCTGCTCACACTCAGGCCTTGAACCAATTGAAGCCAGGCTCCTGCTGCCCTCTGTCCCAGATATACACAGGCTGGGAGGGGGGTTGGCGATAGAGGGGCACGGGTTTCCCTTTTCAGCCCAAGGAGATCAAACAAATCCCGTCGTTGCTCTCGGCTTCTGCCAAAGTGACAGGGAGTGCGATGGACTGCTTCTGCTGTTATGGGAGCACCCGGCCGGCGCTGGAAGACCACAGGGCACGTTTCACAGTGGACTGCAGTCCTCAAAGGGCTCCTCGAACCTAGACATCTTAGCTTCTTCTGTTCCATCATTTTGTGTCTCGCTGGGGTGGCGACCGTTTGACTTCACCCTTGTGCCTTTTCAGGAAGTCAGTGCCCTCCGCTGCCAGCTGGGGGACCGCCTTAACATTGAAGTAGACGCTGCGCCCCCCGTGGACCTGAACAGGATGCTGGAGGAGATGCGGTGTCAGTATGAGACTGTGGTGGAGGCCAACCTCAGGGACGTGGAGGAATGGTTCAACACACAGGTGGGCCTCTCGCCGGTGGGCCGGCCTCCCTCGGATCCCCAGGCAGGTACACCTGCCCTTCTTCTATCTCCCCCCATTGCAGATGGAGGAACTTAACCAGCAGGTGGCCACGAGCTCCGAGCAGCTGCAGAGCTACCAGTCGGACATCATTGACCTGAGACGCACGGTCAACACGCTGGAGATCGAGCTGCAGGCTCAGCACAGCCTGGTGGGTGCTGCCCACTGGGTGGTCTCTGGAACCCTGGGTGGCATTGTGCTTAGAGGCAGGCATTCAGGAGGCAGATGGAGGCCCAGATTCAGCCATCATGGCGTGTCTCCCGTCCGACATGGGGCAGGTGGGCGCTGTTGAACACAACTCCCCAGGAAGGCTTATTCTCCGCTTGGTCTGTGCTTCCAAACCCATGCTGCCTGTCGGAGTTTTACCACTTCCCACGCTCAGGCTCCTCTCTGGATGAGTGAAATCAGAGTCTGTGGAGTTGGGACCTAGGCCCCAGGATTCTCTGAAAGCTCCCACGTGACTTCAATGTGCAGCCAGGGCTGAAGACCACAGATCTGAATAATGCCGTAGGGGATGAGCCTGGTGAACCTCAAATCCAAAGTGTAAAGCCAGACTGAGGCTGAAGAAGAAATAAGGGATTTATGATCACACGATCTGGGTTCAAATTCTAGTCTCTCTCTCTCTTTTTTTAAAGATTTTATTTATTTATTTGACAGAGATGACAATAGGCAGAGAGGCAGGCAGAGAGAGAAAGTGGGGGAAGCAGGCTCCCTGCTGAGCAGAGAGCCCGATGTGGGGCTCGATCCCACAACCCTGGGATCATGACCTGAGCCAAAGGCAGAGGCTTTAACTCACTGAGCCACCCAGGTGCCCCCAAATTCTAGTCTTGTTACCTGCCAGCTGCTTAAGTTTGAATAAGTCACCCCAGCCTTTTGGGGATTAGTTTTCATGGTGACTTAGGTGGGGAGGGGTCATTCCCAGCCCCAAAGAGAGAGAGGTGGCTCTTCTTGGTTCTTTCTGAACCAGGAAAATAGGTCTATTCCTCGGCAATTTTGTCTTTCCCTTTGCCTTAGAGGGACTCTCTGGAATCCACCCTGGCAGAGACCGAGGCCCGCTACGGCTCCCAGCTGGCCCAGATGCAGTGCCTGATCAGCAACGTGGAGGCCCAGCTGGCCGAGATCAGGTGTGACCTGGAGTGGCAGAACCAGGAGTATAAGGTGCTACTGGACGTCAAGGCCCGGCTGGAGTGCGAGATCAACACGTATCGGGGCCTGCTGGAGAGCGAGGACTGCAAGTGAGTGGGCCTGGCTGAGGCTGTATGGCTGTAGGCGAGGGCTGGAGGAGGCTATGGGAAGTGACTGGGCCTACCCATGAGATGGAGCCCTGCCATGATTAAGAAACAGTTGGGAAGCTGGTACGATCCAAAGAAAGTCGGGCAGGTGTTGGTGCTGCCGTCCCAAACCCGGCCCACTGGAGACTGTTGTGTTCCTTTCTGTGTCGGCACACTCCTTCCAAGGGCTTTCCAGGGGCAGGGCACCATGGGGGACAGGGGGATAGATGGTGACCAGCCCTCTGCTCTCAGGTTGTTTCCATCTGTTTAGGGAGACAGACAAGCAACTGGAGGTCATACTTGGGGTAAAGGTTTACTGCACTTGGGAGGACAAGGTAGCTTAACATGACTGAGCTATGGTGGGAAGGGGAAGAGGAAAGACCGGTGAGACCCGTTCCTGGAGAACCACGAAGTCCATGCTGGGGAGGGAGGACCTTATTTGATAGACAATTGAAAGGCCTTTTTTTTTTTTTTTTTTTGAGGAGGAAATGATAGAATTTTCTCAACTGCCTATCTCCCCAGTGAGATGGTTAACACCTAGAACTCAGAGACATTATAAATTTTCTTTATCTCCTACACCTGGCACACAGTAAATGCTCAGTAAATGTTCCTTGACTGAGTCCATGAAAACTCAAAGCTGCTCTTCAGGAAGATGCACAGATGGCTGCAGGGCGGGGGCGTCCCAGCAAGGAGCGTGTTCAAGAGGCCCTGGCCATGGTCTAGGCAAGCAGTAGGGAGGGTCAGAAGCTGGGCATTGCAGGGAGGCTCAGCACGGCCTGCTGGTCACCTGGGCACAGGATGCCTCGGACCGTGGACACCTGGTGGGCTGACCGCTGTTGTAGACCTTTTCTTATTCTGCATTCAGCCTTGCTTTTCTGTCATTTAGTCTCACCCCCTGGGGCAAGAGTTGCTTAAGAGTTGCTCCTCTTCAGGGAGCAGGCTGTTACCATGCACGAGTGACATGGGTCACTGTGGGGCTGTGGAGAACCAGAGAGCTGTGCCTAACCCAGTGAGGGCACTGCCCGCCTCGGGGCCATTTCTAACAACCAGTATTGTTAGGTCTTTCGATTGTTCAAGAGAAGCTGGGAATCCTGATGTCTTTTAAACATCAAATTCTTCTTATTTTTACATATTTTCAACAAATTAGAAAAAAATACAGCACCATACAAAACATATTTCAGGCTGGATATGGTCCCTGGGTACCTGTCCAGTTTCTGGGCTATCTGGTTCCCATATATTGTCTAGTGTGTTGTTTCTGGTTTTGAGCCCACATCTGCCAGTCTCTGAGATCACCCTTTTTTCTCTGCCATGTATGCCTTCTGCATGAATTACTTACCTCTTCTTATTCAACACATTCTCATGACGTTCCTGCTCCAGGCCAGGTTTGCAGGGTGTGCGTACGTACACGGCTGCTGACCTCACTGTTTTAGGGGACACAGACTGTAACAGAATAATCATGAATCATTCTGGGAGGAGGAACACGGTAGTTCTGGGGGACTTGATACAGAGAGATCAGGGAGGGCTTCCAGGATGCGGCTGTTGAGTTGAAGGAAGCTGTTCTTCATCATGGCCCACATGGAGCAGGGAGAGGCACGCTTCTATTTGTATTTGTAGAAGATCGCTCTGCCCTCGAAGTTGACAGTAGTTAGGAGGGGCAAGAGTGGAGCTTGGGAGACCAAT
Source organism: Mustela nigripes (assembly GCF_022355385.1). Classification (NCBI taxonomy): domain Eukaryota; kingdom Metazoa; phylum Chordata; class Mammalia; order Carnivora; family Mustelidae; genus Mustela; species Mustela nigripes. The sequence continues at coordinate 20,432,899 of NC_081572.1, forward strand.
GAGGAGGCTGCTGGGGTCATACAGGCAAAGATGGAGGTGGGACCAGGGAAGCTGAGCGGAGAAGGTGAGCAGTGGGGGAGTTTGAGAGGCATCTGGGGGGCAGAACCACGGCATGTGTTGCTGAGTTGGACTTTTTTCTAATCCTGCCCCACACGTCTTTCTTCTGCAGGTTGCCCTGTAACCCATGCTCCACTCCCTCCTGTCCTCCTTGTGCACCTTCCCCCAGCATGCCCCGCACCGTCTGTGTGCCCCGCACCGTCTGTGTGCCTTGCGTGCCCTGCCCTCAGAGCCGCTTCTGAAGTCTCTCATATTGATGGATCCTGCAGACACCAGAGCTGGGTGGCTGGAGCCTCCTCAGGCAGAGTCTGACCACAGTCCCAGGCCCCAAGGAAGCCCTCCAGCAGCGGTGCTGGGAGGTGGGCTTGTGCAACCCGCTATGACCTGCAGGGGGCGCCCTAGCTCCCACTTCTTAGACGCTGCCTCTCCCTTCCACCTGCCCATTGCTCTTTGCTGATGTTCATGGTTGTCTGTTCGGCCTCAAGAGCATATTCTTTTAACTGGTAAATAAAGCCTCATCCAGTGGCCCTGCAAACACATCTTTCTCTATTTGTCGCTTTGTTGCTGTATCCACCAGCCAGTTCTACTCAGCTGGGCTCAAGAGAAACGTCACTAAACTCTGTATTTATTTTTATGTCCCGTCTGCTTCCACAGGCTTGGGAGGCACTCGCTAGAAAGACCCACATGCCATATACTACGTAAAGCTAGGCCATCGGTCCAGAGCCAAGTAATAAAAGAATAAAGAGAAGAGGGAGATAATTAAGCCAGAAACCTAGGCCAAACTACTGTAATTGAGAATACTGTTATAACCCCACCCCTCTACCTCATTACAGCTGGTACAATACGATCATTCATTCACTCATTCAAATAACCTTTACTATGGCCTCCTTTGTGCAGATTGGGTGTTAGGAGCCGGCGAGCCCCTGGGTAGCCCTCCAGACATTTGTTCATGCCTTGCTTGCTCCTTGCGACAATCTGTGAGAAAGGTACCATTATTTTCTCTTTGTAAATGAGGAAACTGAGACCCAGAGAGGTTAAGAAACTTGCCCAAGGTCACACAGCTAGTAAGAAGTGGACCCAGGACTCCGTATAGGCTGTTAGGCCCCAGGGACACTCAAGCAATTCATAATTCTGAGTCCTCATATTTGCAAACTAGAGCTGGATGCAGGGGTTACAAAAATTGCAAGTGATCCCTACTGTCTAGATGTCTAGGATTGGAGAGGGTGCTGAGGGCAGTGTGTATAAGGCCCCACTCTTCCTCAACAAAGGCCAGATAACAACAAAAACAACAACGACAATAGTAATAATCATGACAACCCCTTCTGGAGCACTTACGATGCACCAGGAGCTGTGCTGAGCACATTACGTAAATCAGCCTAAAGCAGCTCGCACAATCACCATGTAAGAGAGGCATCGTGTCTATTTAGAAAAGAGAAACCAAGGAGTGGAAGATGGGTCAGTTGCCCAAAGTTCCATGCAAGGACAGAGATTCAAACCCAGGTCCTGCTGTTTCCACTGAAAAATTTATTTGAAACACTCTGTTGGACAGCTACCTTCCCACCGAGAAAGAGCACACACTAGCAAAGACTGGGAGAAAGTACTTGACTGGGGAGAGTAGGAAGGGCCTCAAGCAGCTTGTGGCATTTGAGATGGGCCTGAATGTCTACAGAGCAAACGAGAGGTAGCCACGTGTGGGGCCTGCATAGAAGCAGAGGTCGTGAGTGGCTGGGGCAGCAGGTGTCCCTGTGGAAGCCTGGTGGGAATAAAGCTCATGTGGTAGGGAGATATCAGACTATGGGGGAGGCGCCTTGTGTACCCAAAAGAGCCCGGACTCCATCCCGAAGGCAGCGGGAGAGCTGCTGCAGGTTCTGGGCCCCAGGATGGCATGGCTGGAGTGATATTTTAGAAAGTTTCACCAAGGAGTGTCAAAAGGATGACTGAGAGGCAGGGGGAGAGCTCATACGAGTGTGTGGAAGAAGCTAAGGGGACCTCAGCTCAGGTTGTGACAGTGGGAAGGTCAATGTGAGAGGCTCAGTAAAGAACCCCACTTGGCAAGGCTGGCCATGGCAGATGACGAGGAGAACGCCAGAAATGGGAATCTCGCACCCCTTTCTGAACCTCAACCTCCAAACACACCGTTCTTCCTTAATGAGCTGAGGTGATGTTTCTATTAAAGATCTACCTTCTGGCCTTGCCAAGAAATGACGAGAGACGGATTGGCTCCTGCCACTGCCTGGGGCTCTTAGGACATGATCCTGCATGCAGACCTGGCAGGAAGGGCCTCGAGCCTTACGGGACACACAAACACACTGCTTAGCCAGCTGTGGTTTGTGAGTGTGGAGGTGAGGGGAACATTTCATCGAGCTGGAATGCCAAGGGGGAGGAGCTTCTGGCCAACTGGATAATCTTGTAACTGAGTACCAACCAGCGGCCGTTCTTGTTTTCAATCCCTGTGCAAATTTGCCTAGAATGTGCTTAGCTTGATAAACACAATAGACTGAACAGAATCAGATCTTTGGTTCTAAAATCCTGGGCCTGTTCTGTCCAATATGGAAGCCACAAACTACAGATGGCTTTTGAATTTTTAATTAAATAAAATGGAAAATTCAGTTCCTCAATTGTACAACCCGTGCCTCAAGTGCTCACACGATGGGGTACCATACTGGATAGGGCAGATGTAAAGTATTTCCATTATTCCAGAATGTTCTATTCACCAGCACTGTCCTAAACTGTCAGAATCATAAGGAGACTTCCAGATGATCTGGCCTAGCCTCTTCCATTCACAGATGAGGAGTCTAAGGCCCAGAGAGTTGGAAAGATGTGCTCACAGACATACAACCAACAGATGAGAATCAAAGTCTGGTGGGTCTCTCTGAGCCCTTCATGTTTTCTCCTAGGACCAAGGTTTATTATTATTTCAGGCTAATAAATATTTTTCCTTTCTCCTCCTTTCATGTTCTTAAGAGCAGAGGCATTTTCTCTGAGATGTTGAAATTCGATTCTGGGATGATATAGTTCCCCTTAAAAAAAAAAAACAACACCAACAACCGGAAACCACCAAACTTAGAATTGCCTTATTGTTGGAGCATGTGGCTCAGTAACATCACAGACCCCAGGCTGCGGCCAGAGCCGTAGCAAGCACACAGGGCTTGCAGGCCAGGAGTCCGGGCCCTTGGACCCTTTGTGGACTTCTGCAGGTTTCTTTTCCCTCAGAGCGTCCTGTCCAATTCATCCAGGCCTCTGTTTCATACCCTTGTGTCATCCAACTTGCCAAGACCTGTATGACCACCAAAATGCCTGTTAAAGCTTTTTATACGATACCAAGCCCGGAGTGCGGCCCCCTCTGCTGGACATGGGTGGCCACCATCTTCTGTGTTTGGATGGTGCTTCCAAGTGAGGGAGCTTGCGAGCTATCCTCCTGCCTAGCCTATCTCTCTTTTTTGATGGATGGAAAAACCAGGGGTGTAGACTTTGAGAGATCGTTATACTCACCAGCACCAGAACCTCCTGGAAAGTGGACCCAGGGCTACACATATGGGGATTCTCAGAGGAATTCTGTCCTCATTTCTAAGCATTCGGAATTAATGACCTCCAGTTTATAGGAAAACTTAGGCAGGACTAGAGCAAAGTAGTAAAACCGCTGGCATATTTGATGTTTGAGAGAAACTCCCACAGGTCGCTGGATCCTCCCTGAGTGGGGACTGGAAAAGAAAGGACATGTGTTTCAAAGATGAGACTTTCCCTGAGGCCATCAAGGGGACAGGTGCACAGCCTTGGGTCTCACTGCCCTAGAGCAAGGCCCCCTTCTCGGGGTGGGAGTGAGGGCTGACCAGGACAAAGCTGGGTTCAGGGAAGCTTCCAGAAAGGCCCAGCTGTCGGACACACTGACTAAGAGAATCGGCAGGATAGTCTGTGGACTGAACTGCACTGGATGGTACCCTCCCTATGATATTGGGAAGGATGTCTGCAATAGAACCAGAAAAGGAGATGCCTGTTGAAAATTGGGAAGATCATGAATAAGAAAACAATTTTTTGTGTGTTTCGTAGATTTTAGTACCAATCACGCAACGATCTCAATTTTGCTAAGTAAAAATTTCCTAAAATCGTTTGAATTTTATCTTTTGGAACAGCTGGTCAAGATAAATTCATTTCCTATCCCAATTTTGCTAAGTAAAAATTTCCTAAAATCGTTTGAATTTTATCTTTTGGAACAGCTGGTCAAGATAAATTCACTTCCTATCCCTATCCCTAAGCCCTAAATAAGTAGCCAAATACACCAATGCGCCTCTTGGCACAAGGGAAACTATCAGCAACTTTGGCTTCACAAATCCAGTGCTGGGATCCCAGTCCTGCCGCCACTAGCTGTGCCACTGTGATGGGTCCCCTAACTCCATGCATGGCAGTCTATCTCCTCCACGAGTCAGTGGGACAGAATGCCTCTTAACTGTCCATTATGATGTCTGGCAGACCCTAAGCACTCAAATTATGTCAGTTAAAAATCGGCATTGACAACAAGTCCCTCTTGTGACATCCCCTAGGGACTATGGCAGCTGAGTCACTTTTCAGAGCCATTTCACCCCCAAATTCAGAAAGAACAGTGACACCACCACACTAACCACCACTGTCTGAGCAGCTTTGTCTTCTTCTGAGGTTGAAGAGCTTCTGGATAGATTTCTGGTCTTGGTCTAAATGGTTCAGTGCAGTGAAGGGCCCAGTGTCCGAGGTCCAGTGTCCGCTTCTGGAGTACACTGGGTGAGGCTCTTCCCCTGCCCCAGCCCTCAGCTCCAGGGCAGGCTGACATGAACCCCACGTGCTCTGAGGGATCCAAGTTTTAGGCCTCATTCACTGTGCTGCGGAGAGCTGGGTTGGCAAGTGACAGCTCACAGGTCACATCCAGTTGCTGCCTGTTTCGGTCAATAAAGTTTCATTGGAATACGACCCCTCTCATCTGCTTCTGTACCATCTGCATTTGTCCTATGCTACAACCACAGCCTGTATGGCCTGCGAAGCCTAAAATAGTCACCATTTGGCTTTTTAATAGGAGAAGTTTGATGTAGGGGAAAGAGAGCGTTCTGGGATCAGGAGCCCTGAGCCACCGTCTGGACCCTGTGGCTGACTAGCTCTGTACCCCTGAGGAGCTCACAGCCCCTCTTGTCTCTGGCTGAAGCAGGAGGGGGTTGAAGTCACTCGTATTTTTATTTAGTTCTAGCACCTTTGCTCCTCTCTGTTCTACTGTTTGGTGTCTCTGGGGCCCTGGTGCTGAGTGTCTGGGTTGCAGAATGTCTTCAGTCCACATGTCACTCCCTCAGGAAACACACAAGGGCATCCCATGACCCGCATCCTACACGGCCTCAGAACACCTCCTTCTTGAGCCCAGTCTTCGTGTCCATGAGAGGCTGGCAGGGTTGCAGTGGATCCTCTACCTGGGGCAGTGGGGATCCTCCTGTCACCACACATGAGAGGGATGCAGGAACTCAGGGACTCACCTGTGGCTGACGCCCACTCCTGAATGGCTCATCTCTGAGGTGGGGCGCCCTTGCGGCTCTGCAGCTTCTCATGACTTCCACATGTGTTTTGACTTTCAAGTTTTCTTAGTGGGGCCATTTTCCTTCTGGAGCAGTTGGGAAGCTGCTTCTCTCTTCTGGATCCTGGCCAATAAATTAAATGAATACATGAACATGTGAAGTTGCCTACTGAGTGTGTCTATTGTTGTCAGGTTATTTCACTGAGTTACAGCGTTACTGGGTGTGGTGTATTGGAAACTATGGCTGCGACCCATTGATGATCTGTGAAGTCATTTTAGTGGATTTTGATCAGAGAGAGAGAGAGAACAGAATAGAAAATAATGTGTGTGTGTGTGTTAGGTTGCAAAATGTGCAGTGTAATTCTTACTTGGGTTGTGCTCAACTGTTCAAGCCCATGGTCTCTTCTAGAGTCTGCATTTTCAGTGGGGGACTGGGGACCAGAAGAACTGGCTGACTTGCTTTGGGCCACCTAGCTAGTGAGAGGCAGAGCTGGGAGAAGAAACTGTCTAGAAATACCCCATCCTTAAATGAAAACAAAGTCCTAATCCTGCCTTGTCAGCGCTAGAAGGAGGCTCTTCTGGGATGGAGAAGGGGCCAAATAATTTGGTCTTGCCGTCTGGGTCACCTGCCCTTAGGGACTGTCCCAAGCACCACAGCCAGGACTTGGGAGCCTTCTATCACTCTGATACTGGTCAATAGTGAATAAAGGACCCCAAGTTCCCTGCCACTGTGTGGGAGACGGGTGGTTGAGAGAGGATTCAGTTCCATGTTGATGACAGCAAAAGGGATCTATGGGTCATGAGTTTAGATGACCTGGCTCACCGTCTGCTTGTGGGGCATATAGACCTGTCCTAATCGCATGGTTTTGTGAGGAAAGTGATCTTGTCTGAGATCCTCTCCTTCTAGTTCTTATTTCCCTGTGTTCTGGACATCATAACCAGCCCCTCGGCTCCCAGGAGCTCCTTCCCAGATGCTGGACCAAGAAGGAGCTGAGCCTTGAAGTGTCTCTTTCCTTTCTGTGACTGCCCCTCCTATGCCAGTGATGGACATGTTGAATGGGTACCCACATAGCACAGGGGTGTTGCTCTACCCCCACAGACTTCAACCACACCAGATTCAACATATTAATCCTGGAATTCACTGGAAAGATACCCAAAAAGCATGAGAGAGTGAATTCCTTACAGAGCCCCAGTGGCTGGGGGATCTTTCTCCCAGACCTCAGATAACTGTGGGGAAGACCTGGTGAATGAACTCCTTACCGATTCTGCCGTGAAGTATATGGATAGTTCTACTAAGTGGGATAAATAAACATTAGACAAAGACAAAAAAGTTAGGAGCGAACTTCACTTTTCAGAATGTTTTGGATCTCGGAATTGCACATAAGCTCTTATGGTCTTATCCTGCTGTATTAGAAATAGTTTCATTAGCAACTGAAATCTGTTTTCTGGGGTGTGTAAATCCTCCCAAGTAACTCTCAGGGCAGATTTTATAACCTTCACTTTCCACTGGAGAAAATGAAAACTCTGTTGCTTAAAAAACTTAGTCGAGCCAGAATGACACCTGAGTGGCTCCAAAGTGATGTTTTTCACAAATACACAATGGTTTTCCCATTCTCTCTTTCCTTGTTCTTCTAAGTCACTGCTTCTTAGCCTTGCACACTGGAACCACTTGGGGAGCTTTAAAAAAATACTGATGTCTGAAGAAGAACAATGCAAGAGGCATTATATTCCCTGATTTCAAGCTATATTATAAAACTATAGACATAAAAACAGCATGGCACTAACATAAGCATAGACACATAGACCAATGGAACAGAATCAAGAGCCCAGAACTAAACCCATGTATATACACAGCCAATTAATATTTGACAAGGGAGACAAGAATACTCAATACAGAAAAGACAGTCTCTTCAATAAATGGTCCGGAAAACATGACCGTTCACCCCATCTTGTACCACTCACCCAAATTAACCCGTAGTGGATCAAAGACTTAATGCAAGACCCAGCCCCATTAAAATCCTGGGAGAAAACGTGGAAAAAAATAGGTCTTGGTCTCGATTTCTTGAATATGACACATAAAGTGCGAGCAACAAGATAAAAAACAAGTGGAACTACATCAAAAAGTTAGCATACATTCATGTATTTATAAGCCATCCTGATTTTTATTTTTCTGAGAACACTAGGCCTTTTAAAGGGGGTAGTGGTGATAGTTGGAGACCCTGAAGTGGAAGGGAACTGACATTTATTAAGTGCTTACTCTGCTAGGCATTATGCTAGGAGCTCTATCTAGCTGGTACCTTAACTCTTAACCAGTAGCCCTGGGTATAAATATCATTGTAAGTGTTCATAGGAGGAAACAGAGACATTTAAAGGTCATGTAACTTGGTTGAAGTCAGGCAGCTCAGAAATTGAGGTTTGGGTATTTTCTATTCCCATTGCTGTGAAAATTATATAAAAAAATATGTATATTGTTCTCCTGGTCCCAGTTCCTGGCACAGAACTCCTAAAACTCTTGTAATTTCCTAAGTGATAAGAACATTAGGAGCATCTTTAGTTCTAATATTTCATTTTTGACCCTGATTCCTGACACAGACTCCAAAATCCCTTGGTATTTTGTGGGTGATAGGAGTGTCTTTTGTTCTAATGAAGCCACTCTTGAGACTTCTGGGTGGGGGCTGGGCATCACAAAGACCAAGCTGTTAGAATCTTGGCATTTTTCACTTCAGTGATTGATCATGCCTACATAATAATGCCTCCATAAAAGTCCCCAAAGTACAGGATTTATAGAGGTTTTACGATGGCGAACATGTGGTGGTTAGGGAGTATGGCTTGTTCAGAGAGGGTCTGAAAGTTCTGTACCCCTTCCTACATATCTTGCCCTATGCGTTTCTTTAGGCTATTCATCTGTGTCCTTTATAATAAACTATAAACATAAATATTTCCCTGAGTTCTGTGAGCCATTGAAGCAAATTATCAAACCCAAGGATGGGGTCATAGGAACCCTGACTTATAGCCAGTCATTCAGAAGGACAGGTGACAAACTGGGACTTGAGATTGGTGTCTGAAGTAGAGAGAGTCTTGTGGGCCTGAGTCCTTACCTTGTGAGATCTGATGCTAAATCCATGTAGATAACATCAGAATTAAATTGATATATAGGACATGCAGCTGGTGTGACAGAGAATTGCTTGGTGTACAGAATAGGCAGTTGTGAAAGAAAAGTAGATTTTGCTCTTGGGCCATCAACAGGATAATTGGAAAAAAGATGGCGACATGTCTGCAGACCTCAGAGTGAGTGTGGCACCGCCTGCATGATCTTTCCCATTTGTCAAAGCCTGAAGAGTTGCATACCAAGAATAATAAATTGATTATTTATTACTTACTATTACTATTTATTACTCTTCTCTCGAGAGACTTCATGATTATCTTGACCTTTAATTCTCTCTGGTACCATTTTCTAACATTGAAGAGACATGACAGTATGAGGCTCCACACACAGGAGCTGGCTTCAACCTTTGCAACCACTGTGTTATATGATGGGTAAAGTTCCTACACAGGGCATGAACACTTCGATGCTCCACGCATCTTCCTGCAGCCATGACATAGAAAGGTAGGTAGGCTGTGGGTTAGGCACAATTTCTGGGTGCTAGTCTACAAGTCCACATCATTCCCTCCCACTGGTTGAGATGCATCCATCTGTAACTACGCCATGTTTGAAAATAGCATTTCAAGACATCACTTGGGCTTTCCATCTGCAGTAGGCTTCCTGCCTCTAGAGACTGGTATTTCTAAAGTCAGAATCAGTGAGACAACTTTGTGCACACCATGAGTGAAGCAGGGTTAAAGTTCCTGTCTCTTACACTCCATCTTCACCACTTCTTGTCACTGAATCTGGCTCATATTTGGTCAATAAGGGCCATAGGGACTCTTTCCAAAGGGTCAGGACGAAAGATGGTCTTAGATATGAGGGCAGGGATCCTCACCTCACACTGACCTTCTTTGAGAAAAATGCAAATCAGTGAAACCAAGCAACTTTACAAAGAGACATGCAACAACAGTGTCATTATGCAAAACAGCATACTCAGTAGAAGCGCACGCCAGGATCATGAGGAAGCCTCAGTAGAGAGGAGCGTCACCCGGATGTAGACACCTGCAGCAGTGACATTAATGAAGTAACAAGTGTTGTGTATCTTGAGATGGAAGAAATAATGAGTTTTAGTTAATGGAATGCATCCTGCCAGAGAATAAGGCCAAAAGATAGATTCTATTTAGTGAGTAAAAAAAAAAAAAAAAAAAAAAAAGAAAGAAAAAGAAAAAAAAAGACTTTATAAGTTTAGTTCTTTGGTTTATAGAGAAGCTTGTTGCTATGTGATGAAGCAGAGGAGAGTAACAAAGGGATGTTTGAAGATGTAACCTATGCAGATTGCACCCAGAGGCCTCTGAAGGGTGAGACTGCCTCACCTGGTGATGTCTTCTAATTATCATGTCTATAAAGAGTTATTCATTGATGAGCTCTGAGTAACCCTTAGGACAGAGCTGACCACCAGTTACCTTTCCTGGGAAACCCAATCTGGAAAGAAGTCTCAAATTCTGTATTTCTTCTTGCTAGAACTCCAAAAGCTTAGGTTTCCCAGATACATATCTCACCCTTATAGAGATATTTGTTCAGGTTTTGCTCAATGCCCAGAGGACTGGAAAATATTCATTTTCACAAAGATATATTTATAACCACTTTGAGGGGGTCTTATTCCAAATTAGGTCTTTCTCAGTCCTAGGGGACCATCTATCTCCTGCCACAAATTTTGAGAGAAAAGTTTTTGGACCTTAGCAATCAGTTGCCTTGTTCCCCCAGTACCAAGAGCTAGTGGGGTGTGGGATGTAGTACAATAATAGAGATGAAACTTTCTCCTGGGCATCTTTCTGCATGGCCCTTGAAGAAACCCTGCCCTACTGCTTTGGTACTCCAACATTTGTATTTTCTGAGATGCAAAGAATCACATAGAATGTCAGATTCTTATTTTGTCTTTTAATTTTAACTTCTAACCCAGTTTCTAGACCTTATAATCTTTCTTAGTTCTGGCAATGACACAGTTGTTCTCCTTTTGCGGGGTGGGATGAGGGATGTGGTGGTGGTCAAGGTGAAGAGAAAAAGAATGCACACAGGAGTCAAAAGAAACTGAGAACAGGCTTTGCCACTTCATAGTGGGGGTAGAGATTAGGAAAAATGACTTCACATCTCTGGACTTTAATGCCTTATTTATTTCTTTTGTAAAATTAAGATAAGAATATCCACTTTATAGAATGGTAGGAAGGATTAAACAATATTTTTGATAAATCCCCCAACACATATGGTAAGTGCTCAATGAAGAACTTCAGAATCAAGGAAGTAAGGCAGGAAAACCACCCCCATAATCGATAACTCCAATAACTCAGTGCCCCATTGAGTTCCATGACCAGGTTCTTATTTGGGATTAAAAAAAGATTATTGTTCATTTTAATTTGTTTCTGGCTTATTGAACTCATCTCTCCTGGTCCAGATCAGGCAAAGTTCAGGGTCATCCTCAAACTGATGAGCTTCTCAGAACAACCTATTGAAAACATCAATGGCTACCCAAGTTTGAGTTGCATCCTGATGGACAGGAAATAATCCAGGCTTAAATAACTGTATGGCAGGTGTTTGGCATAGTGCCTGTCACATAGAATGTGCCAGGAGATGCATGTACAATGAATGGACTTGTTAAAGTTTTATTGTTCCTCAAACTAATTTTCAAAGACACACAACTGAAGAAAGAAGTAATGTGAAATTTTTGGTAATCGAAACCCAGCAAAGAAGCAGTTTCTTCCCTGGATAGGGAAGGCTGGGTTACTCTTAGCCCAGGTGAGCACCACTGTGGTCATAGGGATTTATCTCTTTTGTCACTCCTGTGACCAAAAGGAGCAATCATGCCTTCAGTGTGAACTCTAGTCAAGGAATAAACCTCTGATGGCCAAAAGGATTTTGTTCTTTGAAAAACGATGAAAAGCTTCTGACTTTCCATCAACAGACAAGCTGATATCAAAGAGCCAGGAGGCACCTCAAATTCATCAACATTCCTTTAATGAGGCGGTGAACTCTTAATGGTAAACTCAACAGCTGAGTAACAGGCTGATGTTATAACAATAGGGAGAGAATCAAGGCACTGAGGTCAAAGCATGGAGCCAACACCCACCTGGGATGGGGGTATAAAAGGCCCAGGAGGGAAGGAGGTTGTCAGACTCAGTGGCTTGGCCTTTCCAGCTGCTCTCAACCTTCTGTGCAACCTCAGCCTAACACCATGACTTCCTGCTACATCAGCTCATCCCAGTGTCCGGGCAGCACCAGGTTGCCTGCCCCAACAAGTGTCTATGGCCCCTCCATGGACCTTGTGACCCAGCCTGGGGCAGAGGCCAGGGCTGCCTCCCTGTGCCTGTCAGCCACCGTGGCACATGCCAACCGACCACGTGTGGGGGCGACCCCTCTGGGAAAACCCAGCCTGTGCATGCCCTTCAGTTGCTGCACCGCTTGCCCCTTGCCAGGGACCTGCAACATTCCTGGCAACATTGGAGTCTGTGAGAACTATGCGGAAGGCGCCCCGAATGGCCACGAGAAGGTAACCATGCAGTTCTTGAATGACCGTCTGGCCAACTACTTGGAGAAGGTACGCCAGCTGGAGCGGGACAATGAGGAGCTGGAGACCAAGATCCGAGAGTCGAGCAAATGCCATGAGTCTACCATGTGTCCAGACTACCAGTCCTATTTCCAGACTATTGAGGAGCTCCAGCAGAAGGTGAGGTTTAGAGTAGCCTGGGGTGTGCTGGGTCTGAGGAAGGTAAGGGCTTGGGAGGCAAAAATTTCCTGAAGGCTCAAGGAGCTTTGGGTTCTTGGATTCTCTCGCATATGAGTGTAGAAGCTACCTGAGCTGGAGCCCAGAGTATGACGTTTTGTGTGCGAACTGTCTTCCTGCTTTTCCTCAGATCCTGTGCAGCAAGGCCGAGAATACCAGGCTGATTATCCAAGTTGACAATGCCAAGCTGGCAGCTGATGACTTCAGAATCAAGTAAGTAGGGCCAGAAGAGGGCTCAGAGTGACTCCTTCCTCCACCCTAACTCCCAATGGCCGAACACTTGATTAACAGAATTATTGTCTTATGTCGTCCTTTCTAAATTCACCAAACAAAAAATTTAATTACAAACAAAACTAATAGAAGGTGGATGAGAAAAAAATACCACCAAGTTTAGCATGTATAGTATAGCCTAGAGTTAGCCTTTCTTCATTTATTTTCCTAAAATGGAAGACAAGGCTTCCTGAGCTCACTAACTGGGGGCAGAATAAGGTGACTTCCAGAATAAACTGAGCAAGGACAGTCACTGAATTTCATATGTAATTAGAGGATCAACTTACAGATGGGCCAGGGTCCAGATTTACCTATGGGGCCTCAAATACCAGATATTTCTACTAAACAAAGATCAGAGATAGAGAAGTAGTCCAATACAAGGAATAAGGGAGCAAAGTGCTGACTTGGCACCTGGTTGTTGCTTATTCTGGTGAAGTGATAGTAGCTGGTGTGAGTCCGGTCTTGGATCCTAAGATACATTGTCATAGGGAAGCCAGGTAATCTTTTGGAATCAAAGTTGCCTCAGTGCCCGATGGCAAAATGATACCCACTAGGAGTGCTTTGCTAGACCATGAGCAGAATGAGTAGAGGGGTGGAGTTTCATTCATCTCTGAGGCTAGAAATGAGCACAGTGAGCAAATGAGAATTCTGGTTGGTGAAGGAAATGGGAACGAGGGGCAGCTGAGAGGGGATGTCCTTGGCGTCCTGCTGACCTTACATTTCCTGTGCTGGAAGGCATGAGAGTGAGCTCTCCCTACGCCAAATGGTGGAGGCAGACATGTGTGGGATGCACAAGCTCATGGATGACCTGAGCCTGGCCAAGGCTGACCTGGAGGCCCAGCAGGAGTCCCTGAAGGAAGAGCTGCTCTGCCTCAAGAAGAACCACGAACAGGTCTGGGCCCAGGACTGCAGACCCTTGGGGGAGGGCCCTGGACAGGAAGGAGAGTACTGCTCACCTTGGGGCTCTAGGATTCGAACCTAGGCTCAGTTGGCATCGGGATGAAGAGTTCATCTGGGTCTGGGAGTCAGGCTGACTGTGTGGGAGGTGGTGGAAAGAGAGTTTCTTGTCTGTAAAGGTTTGCCTTGTCAGTTTAGGAAGGCGTCCAAATGGGCTCTTCCCAGTGGACCGTGGGCAAGACCTTTCATATCAGCACACGAGTGGGGGCACCCCTCAAGCTATTAGTCTGGAGGAGAGGTTCAGGTGCCATCTGCTCTGTCCAAAGCCCTTTCCTCACTCAGGATGTGGTTGCTTCTGTTCCTGCAGGAAGTGAGCATTCTGAGGAGCCAGCTTGGGGACAAGCTCCAGATTAAGCTGGACGTGGAGCCCACCGTGGACATGAGCAGGGTGCTTCAGGAGATGCGGTGCCACTATGAGGCCATGGTGCAGACCAACCACAATGATCTGGAAGAGTGGTTCCAAGATCAGGTGAGGACACTGCCTTGGAGCAGGGAGGGACCTTGGCTTTCCCGTGGGAAGGTTGCTGATCATGTCTCTGTGGCCTTGTGCTTCAGTCTGAAAGCATCAGCAAGCAGGACATGTCGTGCTCCGAGGAGCTGCGGTGCTGCCAGTCAGAGATCCTGGAGCTGAGACGCACAGTGAATGCCCTAGAGGTGGAGCTTCAGGCCCAGCACAGCCTGGTAAGGTCCTACACCCACACCACGCTGCTAGTGCCACAGACCATGGCCTGCTAGTGGCATCTTTCAGGAGTCCCACTCATCAGTTCCACTGACAGGCAGAACTCAGGGACTGGGTCCTTCTGTCCTTGGGGAAGGTGTCTTGCTGTCAAGGTTAGTTTGATCCTGAAAAGCGGTTCCTTTTACAAGTCAACTCCACTTTCTTTAGAATAACATGTGGAGGTTCAGGCACTCATTCATTCCACAAGATTTCACTGGGTTTCAACTTGTCAGGTAATGGGAATCCAGGGATGACCAGGACACTGCTCCTCAAGCTAGATTTTTTTGTGAAAAGTCATGGTGACGTTGGCGGTGATTCCTCTAGAGTTGTGGGAATGTCCTGTCACCTCTTGGAATGTGCCCCATGGTGAGACTGGCCATGATTTTCACTGCTGAATTTTGGGACATCTTGGTCTCTAACCCCATTATTTCCCATTACAGAAAGACTGTCTGCAGAACTCCCTGTGTGAAGCTGACGCCCGCTTTGGCACCGAGCTGGCCCAGATGCAGGTGCTGATCAGTAACGTGGAGGAGCAGCTGTCTGAGATCCGGGGTGACCTGGAACGGCAGAATCAGGAGTACCAGGTGCTGCTGGACGTCAAGGCCCGGCTGGAGTGCGAGATTGCCACGTATCGGAAACTTCTGGAGAGCGAGGATTGCAA
Source organism: Mustela nigripes (assembly GCF_022355385.1). Lineage (NCBI taxonomy): Eukaryota > Metazoa > Chordata > Mammalia > Carnivora > Mustelidae > Mustela > Mustela nigripes. Next base: position 20,447,946 of record NC_081572.1, read on the forward strand.
GTATGTGTGATCTAGGCACTTGGACAAATCATTTGTTCAATTCTAATGAGATTCTCAGGGTAGTATTCTCAGGCAGTGTTGTCTACAAAGAAGAAGGCAGTCTATGCTTCTGCTGAGTGACCCATTGCTCTGTCCTCTTCTTATACTATGCATTGTTGAGAGAATGTGAAGGGAGTGACTGTCCACTGTCCGTTGCCAGGTCTTCCTTGGGGCTGCTTGGCTTAGCCACTGACTGGGGAGAGCAGATATGTAGACATGTGGCTACACTTCCAGCAGGGGATTTGAGTATAGTCTCCAGCAAGACTTGCTTTTGCTCTCTTGTCAACCCTTCTTTGTATTTTCTATCCTGTAGGATAGAACCTGATTCTCATATAGAAAACCTCATTCTGGAAGGCATTTTAAGATTACTCAGTCTAGTCCTAGGGATGCACAGTAGGGGTCAATGGCCAGGGCTTCTGTTGGGTCCCTGTCCTGTAGTTTTGGAGTGGGGACTTCTTCTTTGTTCTCCATCACATATCACTCATTTCCCATCCCTAACTTTGTTCACCTTTTCTATCTTTCCACAGACTCCCTTGCAATCCATGCTCCACCTCTGCCTCCTGTGTGACTACCCCCTGCGCACCTCGTCCAAGCTGCACACCCTGCAACACTTGTGTGCCTGGGCCAGCCTGTGGAACCAGCACTGGGAGCCGGTTCTGAATGCCCATGCACCAGCAGGGGCGATTAAAGTGAGGGGATGCCAAGGAGAAATGTTTATTATACATCCAGGCAGTATGGTTTCTAACTATTGCTGACTTTCTCTATGCAGAGGCCTTTCAAAGGCCACAAGATATCCGGAGAAGTAGAATCTTAGTTGAGAGTCTTCCTTTTTAGCTCTGAATTTTCCCAGATCAGTTCCATGACCTTAGTGGCTGGATCCCAGCCACCAGTGGTGGCTTGGGGATATCTACATTGGAGAGACTCTGGTATAGGATCAGATTGAGGAAGTATCTTGGAGGAGAGGATAGGGTGGGACCCGAGATTTCATTTGCATTTCAAATACCAATTTTAGTTTGAAAACTTTTCAGTTTGTGACCAGGAAAGTGAGGAACAAACTTCTGTGTTTGGGATTCTTCCCAATGTACTAATTATCACATCTCCAGCCTTGGGTAATGGTTCTTGCAAGGGGGCAATGGAACTAGATACTACGTATCTGACTACTTCCTCTTCTACTTCCTTTCTCCTATCCTCCTGCCTCCCTGCCTTGGAAGTGGCTCCATTTCCTCTCTAGGGTTAAATGGGAGCTTCCCTTGTATCATATCTGAGCCTCTTCACTCAGAGTTTCATCTCTGACAAAGGACCAGGCTTGCCTCTTGCTATGTAAAGGGAACTTTCAGATTAAAAAAAAAAAAAAATCTTCTCCAGAAATCTCGACTCTCCTAACAATTATCTGGTTATATCTATCTCTTCATCTAATTTTACAGTAAAATTTGAATGCTAACTTTATTTTTTCTAGTACTTTCTCCTGAAATATTAAAACCTATTGATTAAATAGGTCACACTGCCTTGTGTGACAGACTTGATGATGTAGGGTAATGGAAAATACAGCATTACGATTGTTTCAAAATTTTTAGTCTTGCTTACTTTCTATGCCCCCACATCATGTCTTCCTACCCTCTCTTTCCTCATCATGATGCCACCACATTGGCCAGTGCATTCCTTGGACATGCCTGAGGCTGGTGCCTGTTCTTCTTCCTCCCTGGAATGCTTTCTCCCTCTTTCTTGTTATTCAGGCCTCAGCAGAAATGTCACTTCTGAGGGCGCCTGCTTGGCCATTGGTCCACAATGACCACAGCCTTGTCATCCTCTGTCCGGCTTACTGTCACCATGGTAGCTCTCAACAACTAAAATTGCCCGCTTCTCCATTGTTTTTTCATTAAAATGCTTCCTGGAGATTAGCATTTGTCCACTGCTGCTTCCCCAGAGCCTCGCTCACTGCTTGGTAAAGAGTAGATGCTTAATAAACATCTATTGAAAGAACGAATGTGTCTTCCTGACTTTATCTCTGACTTGTTACGGGGCTTGAGAATCATCATGTAATTCAGCGTTTCCCCCCTGCTGGGGAAAGATATGTCATCCTTCCTACTTACATCCTAGATCTGTCATGGATTCTATGGGTGAGATGACAGAAATTTAAAAAGTCTGAAAAGGAGAAAGCACCATATTAATTTCATCCAGAGCCAATGTCATATAAATAGGAATGTGAGTGCTGAGCCAAACTGCTCAGAGTTCACCCAGGGCCTCAGGGTTTTTCCTCTGGGCAGCTAAAATGAATTTCCTCCAGCAGCTAAATACAATCAGAAACAAAATGGCGCACTTAATAACTTGCTTTCCAGAGCAAACTTTGCTCTGGAAAAAGAAAACTTTGCTCCAAGGGGTAGATAGAGCCTTCTTAGCAACTCCTTTCTATTGAATCTATCCAACAACAGGGGGCCCAATTTTGTGGGTGCTCTTACTTCCTTTTTTCTTCCTTTGGATCCACCATTGTTGAAGTGATGGGAGAATACACTCTAGTCCCCAGAGGCACTCACTAATTCTAAAGGCTACTATGATTCTTGTAGAACTCCATTTTGGAGGCTTTGTTTTGGGGGGAATACAGATTATTACCATTTGCAGCCCTGTCTTCTAAATGTGGTTAACAGCTAAAAAAGAATAAGTAAAAAAAAAAAAAAGAAAAAGAAAAAGAAAAAGAATAGCTCCTATTAGCCTCACTGCTTCTCAGGTCTTGTGCCATCATCATAAAAGAAAAAAGCAACAAGGAGAAATGAAGTCACTTTGACCAACCACGTCAGAGTAAAGACAGGGATGGCTCAAGGCAGCCATGGGGACAAACTGCTTGTTGGCATTTTGGGCTATAGATACCAGTCCTGAGTGTGTCCTGGTGCTGAGGGGTGATGTTCTGGAAGAACTTCTTATGATATCAACTCACCATTTTGTCTGAAGTGGATTGACTGGCCTGTGTTGGGGCAGGAACAGGAGTCTTTCCAGAAACTGGTTTCTTTTTTCCCCCCATGAGCTGGAAAGCTTCCTCTGCAACTTTTGCTTTTTTCTGAGAAGTGAAATGAATGAGATGGGAACTGCTGTATTGGTGCCCACCCCTGGAGCACTGCCTTTCAGGAACGATCCAGTTTCCTACTTTTGCCCAGCGTCAGTCCCCTCACTTTGTAACTGGTGCATTTCTTTCCTTCTTGTGAAAAGCAACATCTACATTGCACAGAGCCTGCTTTGCTCTCCTCCTCTTTGATGGTTAAATATTTGAATATAACTGCACAGTTTAATTTAAAAAATATTTTTTTCCTTTTTAAAAAATTAATTTAATTTAATTTGTGTGTGTGTGTGCCAAAATTTATTGTTTATGCACCTCACCCAGTGCTCCATGCAATAGGTGTCCTCCTTAATACCCACCACCAGGCTCACCCAACCCCACCCCTCCCCTCCAAAACCCTCAGTTTATTTTAACGGCACAGTTGTAAAATGGAGTTTTATATAGTTGTGTCTTCTCCCACCCAATGTTAAATGCTGTCTTTTCTTCTCAAGAACAGAATACCACTCTCCAGCATTCTTGTAGGGCAGATGTTATAACTGCTTTCAAAATACGAAGCAGTGACGCTCACAGAAGTTAAATAGCTTGACTATAGAGGTAATTTGGCAAGTGGCTGATGTAGGACTCAGATCTGAATTTCACTGGCTGTAAAGCAACTCTCATTTTATCACGTAACACATTTATCCTCTGTTCCTTTGAATGAGTGAGCTGCCTTCTTAAAGAGAGACACTTATAAAAGAAATTGAGGTTGGGGGAATCAGGTGGTGGGTATTGGAGAGGGCACAGATTGCATGGAGCACTGGGTGTGGTGCAAAAATAATGACTACTGTTACGCTGAAAATAAATAAAAAATTAAAAAAAAAACATGAAACAAGATGGGATTGGGAGGGAGACAAACCATAAGTGACTCAATCTCACAAAACAAACTGAGGGTTGCTGGGGGAGGGGGGGTTGGGAGAAGGGGGTGGGGTTATGGACATTGGGGAGGGTATGTGCTTTGGTGAGTGCTGTGAAGTGTGTAAACATGGCGATTCACAGACCTGTACCCCTGGGGATAAAAATATATTATATGTTTATAAAAAAAATTAAAAATAACCAAAAAAAAAAACAACAGCAAAAAAAGAAATTGAGGAAGGCACAAAAAGATGGAAAAACATTCCATGTTCATATATTGGAAGAATAAACATTGTTAAGATGTCTATGCTGCACAGAGCAATCCATGCTTTCCAAACAATCCCTTTCAAAATACCATTGATATTTTTCACAGAGCTGGAACAAACAATCCTAAAATTTGTATGGAACCTGAAATGACCCTGAATCACCAGAGGAATGTTGAAAAAGAAAACCAAAGCTGGTGGCATCACAATGGTTGACTTCAAACTATATTACCAAGTTGTAATCATCAAGACAGTATGGTATTGGCACAAAAACAAACACATAGATCAATGGAACATAATAGAGACCCCAGAAATTGACCCTCATCTCTATGGTCAACTAATCTTTGACAAATCAGGAAAGAATAGCCAATGGAAAAAAGACCATCTCTTCAATAAATGTGCTGGGAAAATTGGACAGCCACATATAGAAGAATGAAACTGGACCAATTTTTTAGGCCATACCCAAAGATAAACTCAAAATGGATGAGAGACAGGAATCCATCAAAATCCTAGAGGAGAACATAGGCAATAACATCTTTGACTTTGGCCACAGGGACTTCTTTTTAAGACACGTCTCTAAAGGCAAGGGATACAAAAGCAAAAATGAACTTTTGGGACTTCAAGATAAAAAACTTCTGCACAGCAGAGTAAATGTAAGAAAACTAAGAGGCAACCCACAGAATGGGAGAAGATATTTGAAAATGTCAATACAGATAAAGGGCTGGTATTCAAGATCTATAAAGAACTTCTCAAACTCAACACCCTCCAAATAAATCATCTTTTAAGAAATGGGCAGGAAAAGAAGACATCCAGATGGCCAACAGACACATGAAAAAGTGCTCCACATCACTTGGCATCAGGGAAATACAAATCAAAACCACAATGAGATACCACCTCACACCAGTCAGAATGGCTAAAATTAACAAGTCAGGAAATGACAGATGCTGGCAAGGATGCGGAGAAAGGGGAACCCTCCTACACTGTTGGTGGGAATGCAAGCTGGTGCAACCTCTCTGGAAAACAGCATGGAGGTTCCTCAAAAAGTTGAAAACAGAGCTACCTATGACCCAGCAATTGCACTACTGGGTATTTACCCTAAAGATACAAATGTAGTGATCCAAAGGGGCACGTGCACCCAAATGTTTATAGCAGCAATGTCCACAATAGCCAAACTATGGAAAGAACCTAGATGTCCATCAACAGATGAATGGATCAAGAAGAAGTGGCATATATACACAATGGAATACTATGCAGCCATCAAAAGAAATGAAATCTTGCCATTTGTGACAATGTGGATGGAACTAGAGGGTATTATGCTTAGCGAAATAAGTCAATTGGAGAAAGACAACTATCATATGATCTCCCTGATATGAGGAAGTGGTGATACAATGTGGGGGGCTTGGGGGGTAGAAAAAGAATAAATGAAACAAGATGGGATTGGGAGGGAGACAAAACATAAGAGACTCTTAATCGCACAAAACAAACCGAGGGTTATGGGAGAGTGGGGGAGAGGGTGGTGGGGTTATGGACATTGGGGAAGGTATGTGCTATGGTGAGTGCTGTGAAGTGTGTAAACCTGGGGATTCACAGACCTGTACCCCTGGGGCTAATAATACATTATATATTTATAAAAAAATAAAAAAATTAAAAAACAGAAAAGAAATGGCCAGAAGACATGAAAAGACACTTCTCCAAAGAAGACATGCAAATGGCTAACAGACACATGAAAAAATGTTCAACATCACTAGCCATCAGGGAAATACAAGTCAAAACCACAATGAGATACCACTTCACACCAGTTAGAATGGCAAAAATTAGCAAGATAGGAAGCAACAAATGTTAGTGAGGTTGTGGAGAAAGGGGAACCCTCTTACACTGTTAGTGGGAATGCAAGTTGGGAATTGCAAAATTTTTAATTTTTTGAGAAACCTCCACACATCTTGGAAAATAGTGTAGAGGTTTCTCAAAAAATTAAAAATAGAGCTACCCTATGACCCAGCGATTGCACTACTGGATATTTACCCTAAAGATACAGATGTAGAAAAGAAGGGTCATAGGCACTCCAGTGTTCATATGCACCACAATATCCAAACTGTGGAAAGAGCTGAGATGCCCTTCAGCAGAAGAATGGATAAAGAAGATGTGGATAATATACACAATGGAATATTACTCAGTCATCAGAAAGGATGAATATCAAACTTTTGCATCAACATGGATGGGCTTGGAGGAAATCACTAAGTGAAATAAATCAATCAGGGAGAGACAATTATCATATGGTTTCACTCATGTGGAACATAAGGAATAGTATGCAGGACCACAGGGGAAGGGAGTGAAAACTGAATGGGAAGAAATCAGAGAGGGAGACAAAACCATATGAGACTTTGGACTCTGGGAAAAAACTGAGGTTTACAGAAGGGAGGGGGTGGGGGATGGGGTAACTGGGTGACAGGTATTAAGGAGGGCACGTGTTGTGATGAGCACTGGGTGTTATATGCAACCAATGAATTATTAAACACTACATCAAAAACTACTGATGTACTATAAAAAGATAGATAAAACTCCTTTCCTCAAAAATTTAAAAAATAGAATTACCATATGATCCAGTAATTCCACTACTGGGTTATTTAGCCAAAGAAAATGAAAACACTAATTTGAAAAGATATATGCATCTCTATGTTTATTGTAGCATTATTTACAATAGCAAAGATATGGAAGCAACCCAAGTGTCCATTGATAGAGAAATGGTTAAAGAAGAGGTGGTATATATACACAATGGAATATTATTGAGCTGTATAAAAGAATGAAACCCTACCATTTGCAACAACATGAATGGCTCTAGAGGGTATAATGCTAAGTGAAATAAGTTATTCAGCAAAAGACAAATACCACATGATTTCACTCATATGTGGAATTTAAGAAACAAAACAAATGAACAAAGGAAAAAAAAAAAAGAAAAACAAAAAACCAGACCCTTAAATACAGAGAATAAACCAGTGGTTGCCAGAGGGGATACAGATGAGGAGAGGGTTGAAATAGATAGAAGAGATTAAGAATGCATTTATCATGATGAACACTGAATAACATATAAAATTGTTGAATCACTGTATTGTACATCTGAAAGTACACTGAATCAGAAAACAATACAGGGAGACCCTGCAATGTGAGCCTTGGATAGCCCCACTTTTCATACTCAGGGTCATTGATGTAGTATAATTTGGGAATGGTCACTGAAACCATATAAACCATTTGATTTATTAGTATAAACCTTACAGGACAGTGTATTATCAGTTCCTGAATGAGCTAATCTGCCCCCGCTCACTGCTGCCTAGTTCCTCCTAAATGCCTTGTCTGTTTTGAACATTTCATGGGTCAAATCATTTATCTGAGAAGGGGTCGAGGATGACTTTGAAGGGAGGACTATGCCATTAGCAGAGAAGGACTGTTCCCAGTACAATCAAAGTGATTGATTCTGTCATTAAATAATTCTATTCTTTTCCCAAAAGGACATGGGCTAAATACATAATTCAGTATGATCTGCTTTTGAATGCTCTGTAGGACTTTTCATAGAAATATGTTCCTAGATGAAAACAAACATTATCTTGATTTTGATTTGATTTAAGATGACAGGGTTTAGAATTCAAGGATTTTCTGTCCTTGGGGCAAGAAGCTACTATTTGGTTCATACTACATTCACTCATTCATTCATCACATAATTGCTGAGCATCACCATGTACCAGGCACAGTGGAGGATAAACTGAGTGTGATTGGCTCTGAGCTGAGTTCATTTAGTTCTTTCTTTCATGTTTTCATTGATTAGGCATTTCCTTTGATTTCTTGTGTTGGGAATTACAGAGATGAACAAGACAAAAATAATAAGGCAAAATCCCTGCTTCCAAGGGTCTTCCACATATGCTGGCAACAGAGCAAGCTATGGAGAGGATTCAGTGTGAGTGGAGAAGAGGAACACTGACTGAATGCTCTGGGAACCTGGATGAAGCTTTCTCTTGAAGGCAACTCTTCAGTTGAGAAACATGAATCCCCAGAGATACACTTGCCCCTAAGAATGATTCAGAATTAAGGTATTTAATAATAGGTTTTCAGTGTGAAAAATAATGCAGAGTTGTCAATATTTACCTATTTTTAAAGGTTTGTTTATTTATTTTTTTGAGAGAGAGAGCGAGAGCGAGCAGGGGGAGGGCAGAGGGAGAGCAAGAGGGAGAGAGGAGCAAACAGATTCTAAACAGAAAACAGAGCCTGATGCAGGGCTTGATCTCACAACCCCAAGATCATGACCTGAGCCGAAATCAAGAGTCAGATGTTCACCTGACTGAGTCACCTGGGCACCCCAATATTTACCTATTTATATTGCATAAAAACTGTGAAGTGGACCAAATAAATAGTTTGACAATGAGTTATTCAGAATTTCATATTTTCCCAACTTCCTAAAATCATCCACTCTACATGTTTCTACAATTGCATTTTTCTCCTTTCCATTAAACATACCTTTGCCCCAGAACAAAGTCAGTGAGAGATTTGTTAGCTTCACATCCATAGGACATGGTATCTTGAGAAGCTCAGAGAAATGGACTCCCAACATTGGGGGGAAATCCTCAAGCCTTTGGGGGCACATGATAGAGGACATGGCTCCTAGCCTAATGTCCCAAGGACCTCATCAACCAGAATCACCACTCAAAGATGAGACCGTGGAGGGCAAAGGGGCTTTTGAATGCTGGGCAGAACAACATCTGAACACAACCAGCACAAAAGTCACAGATTCCTGAAAGGGGAAATGGCCCCCAAGGATGTGCAAACTCTCACAAAACACCAAGCATTTGTTTGTTTGTTTGTTTGTAGAAAGGCTTCTTAAAAAAAACTAGCTTACAAAAATTATACACATAGAACATACATTTTGTGAAAACTTGAAACAGAAGTGAAGCCTACACCATGGAAATAGTCCTCCTCCACAAATTAGTTTCCGTATGTATATATATAGAGGAGAGGAAGCAAATTTTGAGGTTCTAACAGATGATCATCACTATATTTCCTCGTACCCTGGGCCCTTCTAATAGCTGTAGCCCAAGCAGCTCTCAGCGATTTGGGAGAAGGATGGCATAGCAGAAGACAGGGAAGAGGTTTTGAGTCTCATGAGTCCAAGCCCTGAGTTGACAAGAGAATGGACTTGGATGAGATGAGTAAGGGGAAATGTCCCACCCTCCAGTCAGAGGAAGGCATCTGGGATTGAGGAACAAAGAGGAGGGAAAGGGAAGAGAATGTAGATGTTGGAGGATCCCCTGTTTGAACCACCCCTTTCCCCAGGCTGGGATACAGAGTCAAGGGTCAGGAGGATAATAGGTTGGGGAAGGTAGGACCAGAGGGCATCTGTTCTCCCTTTCCCAGGTAGAACCTGGAGAGGCACCAAGACCCTAGGGGAGAAATAGTTCATGGGGAGTTTGGACAGAGGGCCTGAGAAAATATAGACAATCCTGAGGCCCAGGATGGTACTGAAGCTGAGACATGACTCTGTGGATCAGAGAGTAGCACAAATGGAGCAAAGGGAGCCCCAAGAGCTCAAGGGTCATGCGGGTGAGGATGAGGATACCATGGCAACACCGGGGTGTTCTGATAGCTGAGAACTGGGCAGAAGGGCCCACATGGGTCTCTCTTACAGTGTGGATTGAGGACAATGCCAAGGGCTGATCCCTGCCCACCTCCTGTCTCCCAACATCCTGGAGAAAAGGCCCCTGGAACTTAGGGTCACCTCTCGGGAAGGGGTCCTCAAGATGATTCTGCCACTTGGTGTCATGTAGGATGAAGATTAAAAGTACAATTTAGTTCAAGCACAAGAAAGTAAAGCTACATATCTTTTACACCTGACTTTATGGTCTGAGATTCATTCTTACCATAAATGTATTCCCCTTTGGGTAAATATAAAAAGTAGCATACTGGGTATCTTGTTGAGCATTTGACCTTTGATTCACTGAAGCTTACATTGCAGGTGTCATTTCTATGTTACTATATCTGTATCTCTACATATCTACCTCATTATTTGCAATGGTGGCAAGCTTTTCCCTATATGCATATACTACAATTCACTTACCCAGGCTTCTTTCGGTGGGTGTTTCATTTCTCCCTAGTCTGCTATGATTCCCCAGATATTGCAATAAATATTCTTGTTATTCTTATGCACGTGTCTATGTAAGTGCATCTGGGGTAATTCCTGGAAGTGGAATTATTGGATCGTGGGGGATGCGCAATTGCTATTTGCATAGATGTTGCTGAACTGCCTTGAAGAGGCTGCATGATTTACTGGCCCACCCAACAGTGTTTGACAATTCCAGTTTTCTATTCATTGCCAACATTGTGACATCAACCTTTTTGATCTTTGCTCATTTACATAGTTAAAAAATGGTAATTTAATAAGCATTTTAAAATTTCAAATGATGTGAGCATCTAAACCGATGATTAAAAGCCACTGGAAAAAAGCCAGCTAGCACTTATTTTAGTATTTACTCTGCCATGTGCCGGACATTATTTTAAGTGGTTTACAGAGATCAAACTCTTTAATAGTTAAAACAAGTCTATGAGCTAGGTGCTATTACTGCCTCTGTTTTGCATATGTAGAAATCTCAACACAGAGAGGTCAAGCCACCAGGCCAAGTTTTCACAGCTAGTAAATGGTAGAACCAAAATCTGAGTCCAGGCTGGCTGGTTCCAGAGTTCTTGGCCTTAACTACACTGCTATGCTGCATTAAAGGGCTTCATAATGGGCCTGGGTAGGAGATAAATAAAGGCAAATGTGCTGCCCTAGAGTGTTATAAAGGAAACCTGTTATCAGGGGTTGGAGAGAGGAAGTACAGATAATTGTTTTTATCAGCTAGTCTCTGATGCCCTAGAGAACCTGGGATAAGAATAAAGCAGAAGCTATTAATAAAGATCCTTAAATCAGACAAGATTTCCAAGTAATCATATCATAAAATCTCACTTAATAGAGAAGACAGTGGCAGCTTTTGGTCTTTTTCAAAGCCTCTTGAGGTGGCCTTCTGGGTGTCCATCCTAGAACCCCCTCCTCACAAATGTCCCTGAAGGTGTCCGTCCTGGAACCCCCGCATCCAACATGTCTGAGGGTATATGGACACAGATGGGTCAGGATGGATCACCTGCTGTGGTTTGACATCTTCCTGGTGCAACACACACAGAGCATGCTGCATGTGGACAGCACCTGCTTCCTTAGACACTCTCAGAATCTCCCCTTGGCAACAGATAAGGTAGCTGCAGACTAGATCTACCTAACCCTGGGCTGCTCCAATTTCACTGCTTTCTCTTTCACAAAGAGTTGTCTCGGTAGGTCCCAGCGCCGGCATTGAATGATGCTGTTCTCGACCCAGGGCTTCACCTAGCCCTGAAGACAAACTATAACTCTAAAACTTGTACTCCCAAAGAGCGACAGGGCGGTCCCTGTGAATGAAGGAGGGCTGCTAGACTGCCTCTCTTTTCACAACTCATCGCCAGGACTTCCCTCCACACAACCTGGCCCATATGTTGGTCTCTTTACAGGGAGTGAAAGGAGGCAGACTGGGATGTCAAGGATGGGCTCCTCCCCAGCTCACACCATCTCAAACACCTGTCTCATGCCTTCCACTTACTACCAGTTCTTTTGAGACAAAAGAAAATCAGCAGAACCCTCTTCTTTAAGAGCAACAGGTGGCATCAGTGTCATTATGTAAAACAGACCACGCTGAGTCCAAGCCAGGACTTTAGAGAGGGGTGCCAGGGAGGGCATCAACACTCCAGCTGTGAAGCCCAAGAAGTAACAAGTGGCGTGTGTCCTGAGATGGAAGGAACCATAATTTCAGTCAATGGGATAAATCCTTCCAGGAAGTAGGGCCACAACGTGGAGCCTATTTAGCAAATCAAAGGAAATGACTGTAATGGTCCAATTCTCTGGATTAAAGTGATGCATTGGGATGAGACAAGAGAGAAATAAAGAGGTGTTTGAAGATGGAACTTATGCAGATTGGACCTAGAAGCCTCTGAAGGATGGGAAGGCCAAGTCTGGTGATGTCTCCTAATTATAGTGTTTGTAAGGGGTTATTCACTGGTGACCTCAGGGTAACTGGCACTGACCCCACAATGGGTTTTCCTTTTGGGAAGAATTCCAGATCTCTTTATTTCTTTTTGAGAGAATTCTAAGAGCCCAGGACTCACCAATACTTATACCCACTGCCTCCCATTTGGTTTTCTTAGAGATGCTTTTTCTTGAATTTTAGGAATTAGAGAAAAGACCTGTTTATATTCTCCTGGGCTGTTCTCTGATTAACTCTTCCTCCATTCTTTGGTCCGTCTACTTTCCCTCTAGCACTCTGGAGGGGTGACCTCTGACCTCACAGCCCATGGTTGCTTTGGTCTCTAACAAAAATCTCTGGGATGTGAGGCCCACTTTAGACTCCTGACTTTTTATATGACTTTCTGTGTGCATTTTTTGGTCTTTTCTGCTCTGTGTGTAGGTATCTTCTTTTGCTGGAACACAAGGATCCTCAGATATTTTATTTCTTTTCACATTAGCCTCTAGCCCAACAACTAAGCCTGCGACAACTAAGTCCAACAACTAAGTTGCCCAACAACTAAGTCCTGCAACAAAGCAACAACACAGGCAGTACATAAGTTGTTCTCACTGGGGGTCATGGCAGGGTAGGAAGAGAATGAATGGGCCCCATAGACCTTAGACAGAATCAATCTTGACAATTTATTTCTCTGTGAATTGGAAGATGGACTTTAGTTTCTTCACCTGCACACTGAGGCTATGACTAGCTGCCTCATAGGTAGTAAGGATTAAATAAGAAAGAATACCACAGAATAGCTATTGTACCTTACATCTTCATAAATGTTAGTTCTTGAACTTTTCTTTAGATATCCTTTGAGCTCTGGTCCCAGTTCCCTTTTCTGCAGTCAGATGTTCTACCACTGAGCGATACCCCCTCCCAGTTCCCTTTTCTGGGTCAAATAAAAGGTTTTTTATGTTGTTGTTATTGTTGTTTTGTTGTTGTTGTTTGTTAGTAGCTTTGCTCTAGATACTAGAAATATCCTTGGTTAGGACCATGGATCCTCTCTTACACCAATTCCCATTGATCAATGGTTCTCATTCAAATTTGTTGAAGACATCGTGAGGTTTCTGGGGGTACCCTTTTCTCCTGAAGAATAGGGGCCATTGCATGTTCAAGAGCCAGCACACTGCCCAAGTTCTAGGAAATGTTCAGGAAACATGCTGAACAAGTGAATGACTGAAAACTGATTGTGACTAGTCAACCAAAACTTAGCCAGTTCTAATGTTTCTGGATGCATTAATGCTTTTAAGCTTCTTAAGGGGAGTGTGCAGTGTAAAGGATAGAAGAAAGAAAAAATCGGACCTCTCAATGATCAAGTATCTGTAGACTTACCAGTTTTATAAACTAGTGTTTCTCTTCCAAGGAAAGTCTGGGTGAGCCTGAGCACAGGAGTCATTGTCCCTTTTGCTACAAAGATCACTGGTTGAAAGAGTCTATCCTTGAGTGTGTCCACATCCATAGAGATACTGGCCCAGTCCAGAGAAGGATGTCTAGAAGTTGAATTAACTGCTGGTGATTGTTGGGTAGAAATAGAAATCTCTGACCTTTTGTCAATAGATAACCTGATATAAAAAATCAAAGGGCACCACAAATTCATCAACATTCCTATAATGAGGCGGTGAACTCTTAATAGTAAACTAAACAGCTGAGTAACAGGATGACCGTACAACAATAGGGAGGGAATCGAGGCACTGAGGTCAAAGCATGGAGCCAACACCCACCTGGGATGGGGGTATAAAAGGCCCAGGAGGGAAGGAGGTTGTCAGACTCAGTGGCTTGGCCTTTCCAGCTGCTCTCAACCTTCTGTGCAACCTCAGCCTAACACCATGACTTCCTGCTACATCAGCTCATCCCAGTGTCCGGGCAGCACCAGGTTGCCTGCCCCAACAAGTGTCTATGGCCCCTCCATGGACCTTGTGACCCAGCCTGGGGCAGAGGCCAGGGCTGCCTCCCTGTGCCTGTCAGCCACCGTGGCACATGCCAACCGACCACGTGTGGGGGCGACCCCTCTGGGAAAACCCAGCCTGTGCATGCCCTTCAGTTGCTGCACCGCTTGCCCCTTGCCAGGGACCTGCAACATTCCTGGCAACATTGGAGTCTGTGAGAACTATGCGGAAGGCGCCCCGAATGGCCATGAGAAGGTAACCATGAAGTTCTTGAATGACCGTCTGGCCAACTACCTGGAGAAGGTACGCCAGCTGGAGCGGGACAACGAGGAGCTGGAGATCAAGATCCGAGAGTCAAGCAAATGTCATGAATCTACCATATGCCCAGACTACCAGTCCTACTTCCAGACCATCAAGGAGCTCCAGCAGAAGGTGAGGTTTAGAGTAGCCTGGGGTGCGTTGGGTCTGAGGAAGGTGGAAGGGCATGGCATTTTTCTCCTTTCCATTAAACATACCTTTGCCCCAGAACCAAGTCAGTGAGAGATTTGTTAGCTTCACACCCATAGGACATGCTCCTGAAGGCTCAAGGAGCTTTGGGTTCTTGGATTCTCTCGAATATGAGTGTAGATGCTACCTGTAGAGCTGGGGCCCAGAGTATGATGTTTTGTGTGTGAACTGTCTTCCTGCTTTTCCTCAGATCCTGTGCAGCAAGGCTGAGAATACCAGGATGATTATCCAAGTTGACAATGCCAAGCTGGCAGCTGATGACTTCAGAATCAAGTAAGTAGGGCCAGAAGAGGGCTCAGAGTGACTCCTCTTTTTTGTTCTATTTCTAGGTGCCCATCATGGTACTTGCCCAAAGTAGATGTTTGAAAATAGTTGCTGGATAGAAGCATTAATGGATCAATACCTAAGTGTTCACATTCTTCCTTTCCAAACCATAATTTAACCTATTACTAGAAATTGTCCTTATATAGGAGAAAAAGAACAAAAGCATTGAAACAAAAAGAGGAAGAATCATCTAGATTGGTCAGGTCCCATGTCATTTTCTCCCCACATCTAGAAGATAAGAGAACTTGGTATTAGAGCCAGAAACAAAATCAAGTCATTGTAAGAATAAACTTTCAATGCATTGGCTGTTGACAGATGCACTGACTCTTGGCCAAATTCATCGGTGGGAGAAATTGTCACTGTAGTTCCTTGTTTTCAAGAGTTGCAATTGAATGAATGAGAAAGGTGTAAAAATCCTGCAAAATGATTAATCCATGGGATAAACTAGAAAGCTTTAGGTCCAGAAGGCTTACTTTTAAGCCATTCTTTTCCAGCTGAATGATCTTTTTTAGCCGGATGGACACTGCATTCTCGTTTGAACACTTTGGTTGAATCTGCGTATTTATTATTGACCAAGTGGACAATCCTGGAATATCCATTTATTCTTTCTGAGCCTCAGTTTCCCATTTCATCCCATCCAGTGGGCATAATGATTGTTGTCCTGACCATGAGCTCTGTAGCTATAGGATCCAATAGGGTGAATGTTGATGAATTGAGGAAATGAGGATCCACGTTGGTGGGAACCAGGGGCGGCTGAGAGGACATGTCCTTGGTGTCCCGCTGACTTTGCATTTCCTGTGCTGGAAGGCACGAGAGTGAGCACGCCCTGCGCCAAGTGATAGAGGCAGACATGTGTGGGATGCACAAGCTCATGGATGACCTGAGCTTGGCCAAGGCTGACCTGGAGGCCCAGCAGGAGTCCCTGAAGGAAGAGCTTCTCTGCCTCAAGAAGAACCACGAACAGGTCTGGGCCTGGGGCTGCAGACCCTTGGGGGAGGGCCCTGGGCAGGAAGGAGAGCACTGCTCACCTTGGGGCTCTAGGATTCGAACCTGGGCTCAGTTGGCATCGGGATGAAGAGTTCATCTGGGTCTGGGAGTCAGGCTGACTGTGTGGGAGGTGGTGGAAAGAGAGTTTCTTGTTTATAAAGGTTTGTCTTGTCAGTTTAGGAAGGCATCCAAATGGGCTCTTCCCAGTGGACCGTGGGCAAGACCTTTCATATCAGCACACGAGTGGGGGCACCCCTCAAGCTATTAGTCTGGAGGAGAGGTTCAGGTGCCATCTGCTCTGTCCAAAGCCCTTTCCTCACTCAGGATGTGGTTGCTTTTGTTCCTGCAGGAAGTGAGCATTCTGAGGAGCCAGCTTGGGGACAAGCTCCAGATTAAGCTGGACGTGGAGCCCACCGTGGACATGAGCAGGGTGCTTCAGGAGATGCGGTGCCACTATGAGGCCATGGTGCAGACCAACCACAATGATCTGGAAGAGTGGTTCCGAGATCAGGTGAGGGCACTGCCTTGGAGCAGGGAGGGACCTTGGCTTTCCCGTGGGAAGGTTGCTGATCATGTCTCTGTGGCCTTGTGCTTCAGTCTGAAAGCATCAGCAAGCAGGACATGTCATGCTCCGAGGAGCTGCGGTGCTGCCAGTCGGAGATCCTGGAGCTGAGACGCATGGTGAACGCCCTGGAGGTGGAGCTTCAGGCCCAGCACACGCTGGTGAGTTTCTTTGCACGCCTAGAGGCCTCTGCTTGGCTCCCACTCCCAAGAGCAATTCCTGGTTCAGTACCGGCCCCCCTTAAATACAGACCAGGACACAGTTCAAACCTCAAATTCCTTGCCTGTGCAAGAACCTTCTCATAGATGTGGATGCTGGGGCATATGGGGGCAGGTCCTGCACACTTATCCTGTGTCTGCAATGAAGAGCAATGGCACATTGTTAGTTCTTCTAGCTGAGGTCTGCTAGCTGAGGTCTTCTAACAGGAGCTAGATTGTTCTCCAGGTCTGGCAATACCCCGGGGTATCACAGTCTTACTGGAGAGACTGAGAGCTACAGTCCACAATTTTCCACCTGCCTCCCCCTTTGCCATTACAGAAAGACTGTCTGCAGAACTCCCTGTGTGAAGCTGATGCCCGCTTTGGCACCGAGCTGGCCCAGATGCAGGTGTTGATCAGCAACGTGGAGGAGCAGCTGTCCGAGATCCGGGGTGACCTGGAGCGGCAGAATCAGGAGTACCAGGTGCTGCTGGACGTCAAGGCCCGACTGGAGTGCGAGATTGCCACGTACCGGAAACTTCTGGAGAGCGAGGACTGCAAGTATGTGTGATTGGGTCTTTTTCTGCCCAAGATACATACCTGATGGTCAGGCGGGTCCTCAGAGATAACTGATGGGGTTGTGGAAGGAGATGTCATCTGAAAGAACAAAGCTCCCTGTGCATGCTGGCTAAGGGACGCACTCAGTTCTCTGCTGTGTGCAGACTCCCCTGTGGGTCAGTTGTTATATGAAGAGCTGATTCCTAAGGCAAGTTCCCCCAGAGGGCTTCTGGATGTGGAAAAACATAGATGAGGGTGGACGAGGAACTGTTCATATGGAGTTCATGCCGCCCTGTGACGTGGTGGTAGACCCAAGTCCTTTACCTATTTGGTGTTGCCCTTTCTATGCGTCCCTGAGACACCTTTGCACCTCTTGTGTCTAACTCTTCCTCTCTCTTTCTCTCTCTCCCTGCAGACTCCCCATGAATCCCTGCTCTATGGCTGCCTCCTGTGTCCTTTGTCCAGGCTGTGCCCCTGCCACCTGCAGCCCTCTCTAAGCCGGTGGCACCAGCGCTGAGACCCAATTGTGAAGGTCTGGATGCCAGCATGGAAGGTCAAGACTGGCTGCCCTCACCTGCTTAGTCTTCCTTCCAGGAAGACCAAACTCACTGGAGGCATTTTCATTGAATCAAAGTGTAACAGAAACTTCTAAGCAGTCGCTCCCTGTGCGTCCCTAGGCTGTGTTTCTCCCCCAAAGCTGTAATTGTCTTTCACTTGAGCTATTGTTTGTTCCCAGTACCTCTTCTGGGATTTTGGTTCTACTCCAATGCTTCAGCCTCTCCTAAGATGTAATTGGATTCCTGTACAAAATGGTCAATAAACCTCCTTCCTGCATTAAGTTCTATACTTCTGGTGTTTGGCAATGTATATGGGGAGATAAAGAGCTCTGGCCCTCAAGACCTTGGGTGGTCGCTGGCTCCAACATGTCTCTTTGCTGCCAGGATCTCTCTGGGGGCATTGGGGTCTTAGCCTCTGGATGAAGGCCCTTTGCTGACACGGGATGTGTACTTACCTTGCCCATCGATTCCTATGGACTGGTGAAAGCAAGCCATGCTGGCTGCCAGGTTTGAATTCCTTTAGAACAGCTCAGGACTAACATGTCTCTATCATGCTTTTGGCATCTTCAGACTCTTGATTTTGTCCAAGAGCAAAATCACACAACTTAGATTTCCAAGCTAGCCAAAGGGAGATCATGCTGAGAACTGCCCTGATCAGGTTGCCAAGTTCTCTCTCTCATTCAGATTGTCCCTTTTACGGAGGCATGGTGTTACCACATACTGTCTTAGATTGGGCTCTGGGGACAGCTGTCTGGGTCCTGGGCATATTTTCTTCCAGAGAGATGTGTGCCGGTCTCCACTGCTGATGCCTTTGGAGCACCGATGCTGACTGAGGAATGCAGTTGGTGTGAGTGCTTCGTATGCCTGTCTGCCACTTGGACATGGCTCTGACCCAGACTCAGGTGGGTCACAGCCAGGCATGGCAGCATAGCACTTGTGAGATTATGTGCCTTCTTTGCTGTCCAAGTCAGTTTAGCATCTGGCATGGGCTGAGCGTGTCCAAGAATAAAACTCTCAGATTTTGGCTCCCCTGTGTACCCTGGTCCAAAGACCAAGGCGGATTCGGTTCTTCTGCATGGTAGCATAGTATTGCGGAAAGAGCACTTGCTCTGGAGTTGGGCCAGTTTGGGCTCAGATCCCACCCTCTGTGACGCCAGTTCAGTGGCCAGGCCACTACACTCTTTTGAGACCTACTCTTCAGTTGTCAAAGTAGAAAAATGTTATTTCCCCTTCACTGTTGTTGAGGGATAATTCATACAATGCTCTTGGCATAGAGAGGGTGTTCAGTGGATATTGGCCTATGGGGCTCCCTGGGAACCAACAGGGATGATGTTTTCCTCTTAGAAGGAAAGCGGGACTGAAGAGTTGATAGCAGAACCCATTAGCAGGATCAGGGGCCATGTATTTCCAAGTCGGTGGCCTGGAAGTTTGACCATCCTCCTTGTCCAATTCTAAGCAATAAGGAAAACCAACCACTCTTGTTATTGGAGCTTAGTGTTTCTCTCCAAATGGCCTAACCCAAACCAACCAACCAATCAAACAAACAAAAGACATTCTTTGGGCTGTTAGAGGACAAGTGGGCTCCTGTGGGCCTCCTTCTAATAAGTAACTCACAGGAATCGTATGTTATAAGGAGTGGCCATAACTTTTTCATGTAACATGGTCGTGAAAATCTGGCCTGTTCCTGCCTTGACCGGCCAGGTCACAATCTGCATGCACTCTAATTTGGGACCCCCACGGTTAGTGGATGTGATAGGAAAGGCTATTCCGACACAGGGGGCACTGCAGTCTAGGGAAGCTGGCAAGTGGCTATTTAGCTGGCAGGTGGCTGGCTATCCTGCCTGGCCCAGGGCACCTGGACACTGGTTTTACAATCATCCGTAATGATGCCCGGCAGCTCAGGGCGCCCTCTGGTGCCAAAACCCAAGCACTTCTCCATTCACAGACCGGTTCTCGCGTGGGTACATTCCACCCTGGGCCCTCCCGCCTCCCTTGGTTCCACTGTCCTCGCATATTGGACTGATAGGAACCCTGGATGCAGTGTCTAGTTTTGTGTCTAGATTTCAATGAGGTTGATTGTTTTTTCCCCCCTGAGACTATTGCTCTCTTGGCTTGGAACCAGATCCTCTTTTGAGCCACCTAGTTAAGTTCCAAGCCCACTAGTTTTCAGATTATTGCCTCTGCACTACCAATGTGCTGATCAGTAATGTTTTTTTCCAGGCTTCACACAATAACACCAGGCAGGCCTCTGCAGGCCTCTCCACTCATTGCCTGTTTTTTACTCCAAATGCCATTTCTCCCAAATACCAGCAAAGTGGAAGGAGTGAGGGTAGCTGGCTGCAGGCCCCAGGACAGAGGCTGGCAGTCACTGAGCCAGCTTTGGGGAAGGGCCCACATGTCTGCTCCCACCACCGTGTACTCCTGGAAGCCAAGAGTACTGAGGTGGAATTCTGGACTTTTCCGAACAGGAACATTTTTTATTTAGATACTAATTTTTGTGCGTTGTGGTCCATGACGTGCGATCGCTAACGCTTTGCCTCACCACTCCTTCCTCCTCCTCCCTTCGTCTTCCTGACTAAGAACAAAATCAAATCTGCCCCTTCTGTTGGCCACTTATAATAATCTCCCCGAGTTCATCTCATTGAATCATTTCTTTGTTTTCTTGTCACCCAATTTAGTGTTTCTCAGCCTTTTTTTCTTCCTTATCTGTGGCTTTTCTTTAACAAATATTAAAAAAAAAAAAACCCTCACTTCTCACTTAATGTTGTTTTAGCTCTCAAAAATATGAATACCGAGGCCCGTCATGGCTAAAAGCTCATTGAGAACACAGGCGGTTTGTTTTTAAATGACACTCCCTCTAACCAAAATATCCTCCTCACCATGTCCCCTCTGGCAGGGAGAGGGGACTTTCCCTTGGAGAATCACTGCCTGGTTCAGGTAGGAGCCTCTGGGCTAGCTCAACCCAGGCTCTACCTGCCTGCCAGGTGTAAGAAATCTCAGAGACTCTGGAGAGTGTCTCAGTGAGTCCAAGCCACTCAGGTTGCTCTCGTGTGGCTCCAGGCCTTTCCCTCGGTCCTCCTGGTGGGTAGTCCCGCTGGGCCACATTTCACATTCTCAGAACTTGAAGTCCGCATCCTCCCCCTCGAGCCAGCTCTTTGCCTTGACTTCCCGGCTTCCCTTATCACCCCATTCTTGTCCCAGGAACCCAGGGACCTCAAAGACTTTTGCTGTCTCTCTTTTGACCACCCCCATATCACTCAGCCCTGTAGTGTTTTGGTAGAGTCCTCTTGTCTTCTCTGCCTCTCTGTCAGCACTCCTGATTTTACCACATGCTGCTAGGGATCTTGTAGGAACTTTCTCCTCTTCCGTCTGCCCCGTCTCCTCTGTACTGAGTTTATCCTGCACACACTTCAGCCTTTCACCATTTCATTGAACAGTTCCTGGGTATGTGTTATGTACCAGGCACTGCACTAGGTGCTGGAGATTGTGCAGAATGGAGATTCAGTGTTTCCATCCCAGGGTGCATTCTGGGCACTGCTTTTCCTAAACTACCCTTTGGTCATCTCTCTTGTCTAGTCAAAACCTTCAGAGGACTCTGTCCTGTGCCCCGCTATACTCCTAGCTCTCTGGATGAGTGTGCAGCCCAGAGGGGACTGCGGCACTGGTTCAATGAGTGGAGCACGTGGATGGAATGGGTGTCCGTGGTGGCTGGCAAGAAGCCTTGGCTTGGGTTTGAGGGTCTTGGTCGACCTGAGCTAATATTTCTCGGACTTCCTTTTCTAGTTTTGTGAGCTCAGACAAGTAACCTAACTGCTCTGAGCTTTTTGCTTATTCTATAATGGGATACTGGCAACCATTTTGCAGTGTGATTGAAAGGATTAAAGCCTGAGGTACAATACTGGGGAGCACATAGTAGGTAGTCAAACGTGATAGTGTGTCTCAACTCTGAATATGTAGTTGTGTGTGTGTGAGAGAGAGAGAGTCATGAAATTCTGTGTGACTGCCAAGCCAGATTCCCAGCACCTAGTAGATATTAATCAGTACCACTTCACTTGACCTTCATCTGTCCGCTACAGACATTGTTTCTTGTGGACAGACTTCATACCCACAGGTTTAACAAACACTGTATGGGTTTCCCCTCTGGTCCCTCCCTTCTCCTTCTGTCTTAGATGTTCTTAGAAAACAAACCTTTGTGAAGAAGAGTAAACTAGGAAAATGAAAACAAACAGAATTGCTTATTATATTAAAGACAACCCATGCTAACACATTTCAAGTGTGCGCAAACATTGGCCCCTCCTGAATGCATCAAATACCAGTTTGCTACATTGGGCTTCATTTATATAGGATGACGGCCACCAGAAAGCTCTTCTCTTTCTGTAGAACAGAGGTCCTGTTCTCAAAGTGTGGTCCCCAAACCCCAGAGTTGGTATCACCTGAGAATTTGTTAGAAATGCAGACTCTTGGGCCTGACCCCAAACCTACTGAATCAGATACCCTGGCATGGGGCCCTGGCAATCTGTCTTTCTGCAAGCCCTCCAGATGATTCTGATACAGCCTAAAGTTTGAGAATCAACTGTGTAGAAGTTATAAAAATATAAGGAGATGACTTTTTTTTGCATAAATTAGTATAAATTCCACTTCTATAGGCTTTAAAAATGCAATTTGACTCTTGGGGGTCTACATTTTTCTGTCATTCAAAGTTATCTCTGTTGGGGCAGGCCTCTGTTGGCTGCATGCTCGCATTCCTGAGGTTGCACCCCTGCTTCTTTGGAGCCCACCATTATGGTTCTGCTTCCAAGTGTGTGCCTGTGGTTATCTTTGTTTTCTAGAAATTCTTTCCCTCTTTCCTCTGCCTGTCCAGATCTTACCTGTCTTTCAAGCTCCAGATAAAGTCTCTTGATGTCCAACCCCCCCATCCCATGCCTGCAGCTCTCTCTGTGACTTTTCTTTCCTTTGAGTGACATGAACTATTTCTCTTTCTGCTCTGAGCTTTTTCAGAGATGGGCACTTCTCTGATTCATCATTGCAATCCTCATGGTGCCTTGAAAGGGCTTTGAACATTGGAGGAGGTTATATGAATATTGAATCACTTGGAGTAGCTCACTAGGACAAATTCACAGATGGCGGTAAGCCTCTGCCTTGGTAAATATTGCCCATATCCATACATAGAGTAATTAAGGGGGAAGTGTTCCCATGGGTCTCACTGACTGTATATGAGACATCATATTGTATATGAGAGTTGGGATCAGCATAGAGCACACAGGAGTCCTGGGCAAGAAGGTTTGCTGGGCCATTTGTTGGCAGCCTCTTAATGCCAGCTCATCAGAAATTCCATTCTAGGGTCCTCACTTAAGAGTAATAGAGGGGGTGCCTGGGTGGCTCAGTGGGTTAAACTTCTCCCTTTGGCTCAGGTCATGAACTCAGGGTCCTGGGATTGAGCCCCACATCAGGCTCTCTGCTTAGCAGAGAGCCTGCTTCCCCCTCTCTCTCTGCCTGCCTCTCTGTCCACTTGTGATCTCTCTCTCTCTGTGTCAAATAAATAAAAATCTTAAAAAAAAAAAAAAGAGTAACAGAGACTCCATGGGATGTATTCATAGGAATGTATTCAGGATGGCAAGGGGATTAGAAAGAATTGAAGGTCTGCCATGTGGCCGAATGATTGATTTACCCTCTGTGGGACCCCATGGGTAGAACGAGAAAGTAAATTAACTAAAGGCAAACTCTCTGACTTACTTGCTAGCATACCACCAGCATCCAACATCAGACCCTGCCTGGCACAGTATGGGTCCTCACTCAATGTTTATTGAATGAATGCAGGAACAAATGAAAGCAAGAGCCATAAACAGCACGGAGGTAGATATGTCTTTCTGCATAAAGGACATTCTAACTGTCCCCTGTATTATAACTCCAGAAGATAGAGCTAGCTGTTATTATCTCTTGACTCTAGCATCTTGCCCAAAGCCTGGGAAACTGAGCCACAGGGGCCCAGTTGGCCAATGACGGGAGGGGCCTTCTGGGGAGCGGTGGACTGGACAATGAATTGGAAGGTTATCAGAAGACATTTAATGCCAAAGGGCTTTAGACTAGAGGACTTTGAGATCTCCTTTGGCTCATATTCCATGTTTTAGAGCTACCTAAAACATGTAGCTACTGCCTCAAGGGCCCTCCTGGTGAATGCATTCATCTCAGGAATGGGGTCAAAGCAGCGTCTTCGTTAGCATAGCCTAGAAGCTGGCTGGCTGCCCTTTTCCAGAGCTTACTGAACAACTGGCCACTGGCTTATTTGTTTAGGAATAGAGGAGGCCATAAAGCTTCTGATGCGCTGAGTGTGTCTGAAGATTAAGGAAATTTAAATTTTATTTTACAGTCTGCTAAGTAAAGGACCATCAAGGTAGGTGCATTTCAAAGAAATGTACCAAGTTTCAAAAGATGGAAGATCAAAGTTCTTGAGTATGTATCTTCTTAAACAAGGTGAAGAGGGAGTCAGTGGGTGAGAGGACCAATGTCTTACAAGGAAAGCTGCCGGAAAGGAGGGGGAGGTGCCTGAGAACAGACACCATAAAATACTAATCACTGCCTGCCTTAATTAGCCTATAGACTCTAATACACAAAAACATAATTTTATTTCTTGAGAATCACAGATTACCCTGTTTCATTTATGAATTTTTTCCCCCCACCTCCTAAGCTAATTTGTCTCATGCTTGCACAGGGAAGTCTTAATTGCCCAAATCAGTTTGATAGGTGTTATTTTCATTTTAATTCAGTTTAAAATACTTTAATTTCTCATTATCCTTTGACCCATGGTAATTAAAAAGTGTCTCTTCAGTTTTCAGACACCAAAATCAATTTGGAAGTTAGGTTTCTCTTTTGTTGTTTCTGGCCTGATGTTGTCCTCTAATGATGATACTGGAGACTTTCATCTCTTCTCTATTACTTTCCTCCATAAGGAACATGGATTTTTATTTTTCCTCATATTTGGGGAGAGTCAGCTTCCAGGGACAGATTCCCACCTTTGATTTGGGTTTACTTGAAGGCTATATATGGGGTGGTCCTGGCATTCAAGTCTTCCCACAACCTGGACTGAATGCAACTTTCCAGGGCTGGTATATGTGTCTTCCTTATAAATGCCAGCACAGTTATACTATCTTCCATTTTCCAGACACGTTTGATTCTGTTCATTTTGGTCTCTATGAGTGATGGTCTCTGTCCCACTATATCCTGGAAACTATCATTCAAAACACATCTTAAATGCTCCCTGTTCCATGAAGTCTTTTTCTAGTCACACAGTGTGCTCTCTTCTTAAAATCTATGCAGCTTCTTTTTAAACCCCTTCTCTTATTGCATTTATAGTAAAGGTCATTTACTTTCTTATTCCTTTTACTAAAATCTAAGCCCCTCCCTCCAAGCAGGCTAAGCTGTGTCCCACAGTGGAGATCTCTATACACACCTGCTGAAAGAAACTAATTGTGATTTGTTTTGCTTTCCTCAATGTGCCTGATTGATGACCATTTTAGACTTTGCCATGACGGGAAGATTTGGAGGCAGGAAAAGAATACTGGAGTGGGAGAGATTTTGAGGGGATTTTAGGAGACTCCGGTTCTTGATTACCTCACAGACATAAGCTGACAGAGGGGAAAGAGACATAAGCCACAGAATGTGGCTTGAAAAAGACCTCATTTTCTCTGTGTTCTAGGACCCTGCAGTGAGGGGAAGTATCCTGTGTGGGTGAAGGCCTCTTTCATGAGCTCATTAACTCTTTATAAGAGACAAAAAAATCACTGACTAATAGGGTGATTGTATGAGAATCAACATAAATATTAATGAGGAAAATGCCTGTTTTCTTGCACCAACACCCACTACAGACCTATATAAGGTCTGGAGGAAGAAGGCTTCTACTTCAAGCAAATCTAACTGTAGGCAAAGCACACGTCTGGCCTTCAGCACCATGACTTCTCATCGCTGTAGTTATCTTCTCAGCGGACAGGTTCCGGAGACCAAGGCTGCCTCTCAGTGCCTGTCAGCCATCCTGGCACATGCTAACCGAGCACGTGTGGGGGCAACCCCTCTGGGCAAACCCAGCCTTTGTATGCCCTTCAGCTGCCACACCGCTTGCCCCTTGCCAGGGACCTGCAACATTCCCGGCAACGTTGGAGTCTGTGAGAACTATGTGGAAGGTGCCCCGAATGGCCATGAGAAGGTGACCATGCAGTTCCTGAATGATCGTCTGGCCAACTACCTGGAGAAGGTGCGCCAGCTGGAGCGGGACAATGAGGAGCTGGAGACCATGATCCGAGAGTCGAGCAAATGTCACGAGTCCACCATGTGTCCAGACTACCAGTCCTACTTCCAGACCATTGAGGAGCTCCAGCAGAAGGTGAGGTTTGTGGTGCTTCAGATCAAGGTTTGGTAAACTATGGCCCACTTGGCCTACTGACTGATTTTATAAATAAAGTTTTATTGGTACATGGCCATGCTCATTCATTAATGTATTGCATATGGCTGCTTCTGTGCTCTAATGGCAGAGTTGAATAGTTGTGATAGAGATTCATGGCCTTCAAAGTCTTATATATTTACTGTCTGGCCCTTTATAGAAAAAGATTACTGACATTTGCACAAAATTTTCAGGGCCTGGATTGGAAGTAGAAACAGCCACTGTTGAAAAAAATTTTTTTTTGGTTGTGGGAAGATAATTTCTCAAGTGCAGATGAATGGGAATATGTAAAAGATGAGATGCTGGATTTGAATCTCTCCAGGATTCTGAGTCTATGTTTACTTAGTCTCGGTACTTAAAATTCTAACATTGGGGATCCTGGGTGGCTCAGAGGGTTAAAGCCTCTGCCTTTAGCTCAGGTCATGATCCCAGGGTCCTGGGATCGAGCCCCACATTGGGTCCTCTCCTTGGCAGGGAGCCTGCATCCTCCTCTCTCTCTCTGCCTGCCTCTCTGCCTACTTGTGATCTTTCTTTGTCAAATAAATAAATAAAATCTTAAAAAAAAATTCTAACATTGTAGTTGCAAAAACAGTGCAACCTAAGTTCTGGCGCAGTACAAGGCAGTGTATTCTAGTGTCCTTTATGAACCAATATAGGTCCATTCAGTAGCATTTGTCTCTTCTGCATAGCTCCTGGCCCCTTTGATAATCAATCCAATGCTTCTTAAGAAACTACACCTGGGGCGCCTGGGTGGCTCAGTGGGTTAAGCCACTGCCTTCGGCTCAGGTCATGATCTCAGGGTCCTGGGATCGAGTCCCGCGTCGGGCTCTCTGCTCAGCGGGGAGCCTGCTTCCTCCTCTCTCTCTCTCTGCCTGCCTCTCTGCCTGCTTGTGATTTCTCTCTGTCAAATAAATAAATAAAATCTTTAAAAAAAAAAAAAAAGAAACTACACCTTTGCTTTGGAGATAGGAAGGCAAATCATGTCAAATAGGGATCACAGAAACCCGGATAGATTCACAGAAGACCTTTGGGGAAGTTGGCCAACCAGCATAAGGGACTTCTGATTGAGAATCTGTCCCCCTTCATTTAAAGCTTTCATAACCAGCTAGCTCATTGTTCTGTGGCCTAGATTTCAGATCTTGTTTATATAAGGCTAAGTATCATGGCTGGCAAAATAAAATTAAGTCTCTCTTATATGTTCAGTTTGCTATTCCTTTCCATCTCCCAGTTCTTTTGGCTATATGCCTTTTGTCTCTGCCAAGCATCCTCAAGCATAGCCCCAACCGTGTATCACAGCAGCATTTCTTACATGTTTGGGAGTTTGTGTTGTTCAAGGGGATGTTGTCGTTTGAATCTCAGCCAATGCAACTTCTTTTGACCCGAGGCCATTGATGGCTCTGGGGATAGGGACTTACTAAACCTACTTTCTTTCCCCAGATCCTGTGCACCAAATCTGAGAACAATAAGCTGGTCGTGCAAATAGACAATGCGAAGCTGGCTGCAGATGACTTCAGGACCAAGTGAGTTGGGGTAGAACAGGCAGAGGGAGGAGGCAGGTGCCTAGCCTAACTTCTTGTCTCTTGTGATGCAGTTCGCATCAGAGATATAATTGACCAAGATCCTAAACTGATAGTTACAGCAGGAGAAAAGAGAGGGCATGATGTCCAAGGTCTTGAAAGAACACTCCTCTGCCCCTCGGTTGTTTAGCTTTTATGGTCCACGGCATGTTTGAGAATACATCATACATTTGCTGCTATTGTTCCCAGGACCTGGGGAGTAGGCAGGGCAGTAATGGCTCCATCCTTGTGAAAGTACCAAAGCTCAGGGCCCTGAAGTGACCTGTCTGAAGCCACGTGGCTACTGAGTGGTAGGACTGGAACCGGCACCACATTTCCTACCCCGAAGGCCATTTCCTACCAAATTCTGCTGCCTCCATGAGGGTGTTTCCATGCTGCAGCCCAGCCAGTTGTGAGCACTAGCACTAGGAACTCACAACAAATATCATGCTCCACTGTCTATGATGATGGAGGCTTGGGAAGGTCAAAAGATTTATGCCACCTGAGAAGGTCCAACCCAGGAACAGGAAGGAGCATTGTGTTTTATTGTCTTTCTTTAGAGCTCTGTAGAAGCCTCACTCCTCTGGGGCTAAAGAAAGCTATTTCCAACCTCCCATTAGAAGCGTTTGGCTTCCAATCTGAGAGAGGACCCAGAGTCTGCCTTAGTAGGGGGCATGGAAGAGGAGGGTCTGTGGGGATCACCTGGCATGGCAGTTGTCAGATTACTCTGCTGCCCTGTCTTTGGCCATCAGGCCCTGAGGGCAGATGCTGACCATGTGTCTACCCCAGCACCCTCAGTACTGGCCGCTCTGCCTAGTGGTGCTTAGTGTCAAATGAATGGGACATACCCCATTGCTTTTTGGGCTGGGAGTGTGCCACCTACAAAATAGCAGCTCACAATTAGACTGCAGAAGGATGCTGGTAGAATGGCTGCCAGTGTCCTGGGGCCCCTTTGCTCTCTACATCCTACTCCTATATCATTCCTGCTAAAGGTACCAGACGGAACACTCGCTCTGCCAGCTGGGGGAGGCCGACATCTGTGGCCTGCGCAGGGCACTGGATGACCTCACACTCGCCAAATGTGACCTGGAGGCCCAGCTGGAATCCCTCAAGGAAGAGGTGCTCTGCCTTAAGAAGAACCATGAGCAGGTACATGGCCCTTTGTGTCAGACTTTCTGGGGATGAATTCGGGCTCGTTTGGGGGGAGCAGTGAAGCTCTTCTTCCTGCTCAGGATGGAAGCTCTGCAGGCCTTGCCCTGTGGTTAAACCTCAAAAGCTATGGAGGTGAGCTCCAGCTTTCAGTAGAAAATTGCTCTTCATCCACAGCCTTTGGAAGTTGCTAGGCTAATGCTAGGCTAGTGCCTTATCTGCAGAGGAGCACAGGGAAATCACTGGGGAGGGTAGATAGTGGGAGATGAGGCTTTGGGGTGGAGGGCAGTGGGGACTCTATGACTGGGATGTCCCCCTCCTGTGCCCACAGGAAGTCCACATTCTGAGGAGCCAACTGGGGGACAAGCTCCAGATTAAGCTGGATGCTGAGCCCACCGTGGACCTGAGCAGTGTGCTCCAGGAGATGCGGTGCCACTATGAGGCCGTGGTGCACACCAACCACAATGATCTGGAAGAGTGGTTCCAGGATCAGGTGAGGGTGCTGCCTCAGAGCTGGGAGGGACCCCGGCTTTCCCATGGGAAGGTTGCTGATCATGTCTCTGTGGCTTGTGCTTCAGTCTGAAAGCATCAGCAAGCAGGACATGTCGTGCTCCGAGGAGCTGCGGTGCTGCCAGTCAGAGATCCTGGAGCTGAGACGCACGGTGAACGCCCTGGAGGTGGAGCTTCAGGCCCAGCACACGCTGGTGAGTTCCTGTGCACACCTAGAGGCCTCTGCTTGGCTCCCACTCCCAAGAGCAGTTCCTGGCTCAGTACCGGCCCCCCTTAAATATAGACCAGGACACAGTTCAAACCTCAAATTCCTTGCCTGTGCAAGAACCTTCTCATAGATGTGGATGCTGGGGAATGAACATTCACCCATATGGGGCAGGTCCTGCACACTTATCCTGTGTCTGCAATGAAGAGCAATGGCACATTGTTGGTTATTCTATCTGAGGTCTTCTAACAGGAGCTAGATTGTTCTCCAGGTCTGGCAATACCCCGGGGTATCACAGTCTTACTGGAGAGACTGAGAGCTACAGTCCACAATTTTCCACCTGCCTCCCCCTTTGCCATTACAGAAAGACTGTCTGCAGAACTCCCTGTGTGAAGCTGATGCCCGCTTCGGCACCGAGCTGGCCCAGATGCAGGTGTTGATCAGCAACGTGGAGGAGCAGCTGTCTGAGATCCGGGGTGACCTGGAGCGGCAGAATCAGGAGTACCAGGTGCTGCTGGACGTCAAGGCCCGGCTGGAGGGCGAAATCAACACGTACCGGAAACTTCTGGAGAGCGAGGACTGCAAGTGTGTATCCCAATGTTTGTGCCAATGTCATGTATAAAAACAAAGCCCTTTTGTGGGGATGATTTGAAAGGAGGGGTGGCATGGCAGATTGCATCTCTGGGGACAAACTTGCTACCTGGTAAGCCTGGTGAGCTGCTTGGACATAAGGGAAGGTGTGAGGGAACTTTTCAGCTCATGCCATCCATTCTGCTGACCACGTTATATTCCCAGATGCCAGTCACTGCCACAGGGGGGCCGAAATACTGAAAGCTCAGTGTATTTAGGTTTTGTTAAATTCTCTCTGGAAGAAGTATTCTAGTAACAGGGATTCTTGATGCTCAATGTTAAAAAACATTGCTAAGGGCATTGGCAACCCTTCTTTCATTTTGTCCTCCCATTGTGCTGTGCAAGAGGTAAGGTGGATAGAACACCCCATTAAGCAATAAGGAACAAGACAGGGGGCTATGTGTCAATCAGGAGGGCAGCTGAGCTGCTTTTGCTTGGCCAGCCTTTCTGCCTTTCTTGTCCATGTTCCTTTACCTGCATCCGGAAGGGCTGGTTTTGCACAGGGGCACCATGAGCTCTGGTCCCAGCTCCACTGTGGACTTTCTAGGCCCAGCTGGAACTCCAAGGTCTACAATCCCCTTTTGCTTTTCCGATTTTGAAATGCCTGTGTACTTTTGTCTTTCATGCACTTCTGACGTCAGTGTTTCAAACACGTTTTTCTCTCCGCAGGCTCCCTTGCAACCCGTGTGCGACCCCAGCTTCCAGCACCCCCCGCCCAACCCCTGCAGCCTGTACCCCCTGCTCTCCCTGCCTTTCTGGGCCTCCTCGGGCCTCTTGTGGCTCCAGCTCGACACCTCGATGCTGACACACTCCTCAGCCCTGAGGACTCAGGAGATGGGAACCGTCTGCAGCTCCGCTGTCTCCATTCCGCAGGCCCGACCCCCGAGGGCTTGCTCCCTTGGCCTATAGGGCAGGAGACTGATGCCCGGCGACGCTTCTCTGCTGATGGGCTTTCTAGTCCAGCGGCTCAGCTCTGGCTTCCTCTCTTTAGGGTGTCCTGAACACTTCTTTTGCTTTCTCCTGTTGCTTCACAGTCTGAGAAGTGGTAGGTAGCCTTGTTTTTATTTTGCTAATAAACCTCACTTCGGCAGCACGAAGAGTCCAGGGCCCGTGGTCAGTGTCTCCATCCTATGCCAAGAGTGTTGCCGAGGGACCCCTCGAGACAGCTGTTCCCACAGAAGCAGGGGTTGGGGGCTCCCTCACAGAAGGGGTCCTGGGAGATGGCAAAGGCAGCCAGGACCACAGTTGAAAATCGGCCTGCAGCAAAATGACACCGTTGACAGATACCCAGCTGTAACTGGGTATCCATAAGTATCTAAAACTTATTAGAGCTGGATTCACAGAGCTTTTAAAATACTTGCACCAGCTAAAATCTCCCCTTATCAGGGCAGAGCCTTCATCCTTGTGCAAAGGAGAAGCTCAGGTCAGAGTTTCTGCCAGGACCCCTAGAATGCTCTACTTAAAGTAAGCTTTTGTGATCATGGGCCCATGGCAAGCAAGGCACAGTCCTGGGGATTCAGAGATCTTGTGACAACAGAGACCTGCCAAAGCCTGCAATGAGGGAGCATCTGGTGGCTGAATCAAGACTTGAACCCTGGTCTCCCTGAGTTAGGCCCAAAGCCTATACTTTGGAGGTACTGTAGGGAAAAATATTAAACATGAGAAGTTTTGAGGTAGTGGTTCTGAAAGTGTTCCAACCAGTAGAACCAGCTTTACTTGGGGACTTCTAGGAAATGCAAAGTCTTGGGCCCCACCTCCGACTTTCTGAATAAGCAGTCTGATTTATTGAGCCTTCTAGGTGATTCTATACAGGCTCAAGTTTGAGAATCACAGGGTTAGGGCGTTTCTTTGGAGACTGAACCCCTCATGGGCCAGATGTGTTGTAGAAGGAGTTGGCTGTGGCCTCCTATAGATTCTGTGTGTGAGCAGTATCTCATCGGATCAAGGCAGCACCTTTCCCCTGCACGTTATGAAATGCTGAATGTATTAAAGGATGATGGTTGCTGAGCCTGTCAGACTATCAGTCTAGAGAAGGCCAAATGGACCCACCCAAGCTTCCTCATGAGCTCCACTAGCAAGCTTACTGGCAGCTGCTTGGCTTGGACCTTGTAGACAGTAGACACATGAACCAGAAGCTCCATGTTTAGGCAGCCATGGCCAAGAACAGCATGTCTCCAGAGAGCATCGTCAGAGCTGCCCAGAGATGGGAAGCAGTGAGTTCCCCATCATTGGAGGCATACAAGCAGGTCTTTATAACCACCTGGTGGGGGTGTTGAGGAGGATACTCAGGCATCTGATGGGGCTGGATGAGATGATTGTAGAGGGTGTTTTAGTTCCCAGATTCTATGACCCCCCGAGGTCTAGGTCTTATTCACTGGTGAGGTTACAAGTGTTCAAGGAGAGCTGACACACCAACCCCCACAAGCTGGTTCTCGTCTCCTCTCTGCTCTGTGAGATCTCCAAATCAGAGTAGCCTGCTGAGAAATTTACAAAGTCCAGCCCATCCTGGTGAGGAGTGACCATAGTCCCAAGCCTGAAGGGTGGAGAGATCTTAAGCCAGGCCCTGGTTTTTGTGCCTCCGACTGTTCTCAAATCCAAAATCCTACCTGTTGGCCACCATCTGTGTGGGAAAGACTGATTTGCTTGGAAAGCACCAGGACTTCCAACACAGGGAATATGGAAGGGTCAGAGGCTGTCACACCCTTCCCTCCCTTCTCCACTCTGCCTCTGTTCTTTTTTCGAAGCTGTATAGGTATTTGGGTACAGGTGACATCTCTCTGTCTCTCTTTTTAAGGACTTTTTCCCAAGATTTTATTTATTTATTTGACAGAGAGAGAGAGATCACAGGTAGGCAGAGAGAGAGGGGAAAGCAGGCTCTCCACCAAGCAGAGAGCCTGATGTGGGGCTTGATCCCAGGACCCTGAGACCATGACCTGAGCCAAAGGCAGAGGCTTTAACCCACTGAGCTACCCAGGCGTCCCTTTAAGGATTTAAAAAAAAAGATTATGTGTGTGTGTGTGTGTGTGTGTAATAGAGAGAGGGAGAAATAATGCAAAGCAGGGGGAGTGGCAGACAGAGCAGGCAGAGGGAGAAGCTGACTCCCTGCTGAGCAAGGAGCCTGACATGGGGCTCGATCCTGGGATCCAGGTCACCATGACCTGAGCCGAAGGCAGACACTTAATCCACTGAGCCAGGTGTCTCAGGTGATACATCTCTAAGGGTAGGTCCCAATAAGAAAGAACAATCTTGGTAAGTCTTAATTTAGCACCTGGCCAAAATACCTTTGCTTTTCCTTTGTACTTTAAAAGCTCCTTTCATCCAACAAGTTCAAAGCAGTCTAACAAAACAAACCCACTTATTCTTGCACCGTGACAGTAGGTGAGCATTGCTTTTCCCTTTTAAGGAGAGGGAGAGAAGGTGAGTCATTGAGTGGTTGAGGGATTCTTCTGGTGACATGAAATGAGTCAGTGGGGCCCCAGGGTAATTGACCTGTGCTTCTTAAGTTCATGTCCAGCCCCTTGATTATACTTAAAAGAGGAGATTTGATGAGACATTGTGTGTGTGTGTGTGTGTGTCTGTGTGTGGTGCGTAATGTATGTGTGAAGTGGTTTGGGTTTCCTGGGAAGAAATGCTGGGTGGAGGCATCACTCTGTTTGGGGTGTGTGTGAAGAGCTTCTTCAGAGACCAAACAGTCCCTCATCACCACCATCATCACCATCATCGTCACCAACACTGAAGCTCACATTCATTGAGCCATGGCACTCATCTAAGTTACAGATACATTTATGTATATAAACTCATATAATCCCTGTTTTGGAGTGAGAAACCATGGCTCAGAGAGATTAAGGAACATGCCCAAGGTCACACAGCTAGTAGGTGGTGAAGCCAGGATTGAGATCCAGGCTGTCTACCTCTAGCAACTGTACTCCTAACCACTGTGCTGCACGTAGCCCAAGTCTCCGATTGTGTGGGCAGGATGACAGAACCATAATCACCCCATTGCTTTGGTTCCTTTTCCTTGAAGGAAATGGTAGAGTGTTTATGCTAGCAGAACCACTGCTGAGAATTTCTGCCACAAAGGGCAGCACAAGAAATAAAGGTTGTACCTCATTTCAAAATAGTCTGAGAACCCTGGCAATTTTAATGACTGCAAATCATGAAAGAAGGTCACCCCCACCCCCGCCATTGTTAAAAATACTCTGTCTACTGAGGAAGAGGAGAGAAAAACAGTCCGAATCACTTACCTATCCATCCCTTCACCACTTACAACGTGCTTTCACACAGGCTATCCAGTTTGAAATGCCCCAGACGCCCGGGAGAGGCAGAGCAGGCTCCACAGTCCCCATTTTGCAGGGGGAGAAGTTCAGGGTTGGGAGGGAAATGAGCCCATGAGGTCTCCCTGTGGTCTGTCTCTCAAGCCCTTTGCCCGGTCCCTGTACGCAACTGCTAAGGGCTGGAGGCAGATCTGCCTAAGACTGCCCATTCAGACCGTCTGTCTGATCCTGCGGTGAGGCGGCGCTGATGGATTTTATAGGGTCTGGGAATCTCCCCAAGGAGAATCTTCCTGTGTTTACTCCCATCTTGCCGGATCTTCCCCATCCCAACCACATTTCAGACCGAGCTTCTGTCCTTTGGCCGTCCCCTAGCCTTCTTCAGCTGAGGCTCCCCTTTTACGCTGGACTTTGTGTCTAAAGCTCCCTCCCTTGCCTCTCCCTTCTCCCTGCAGGGTTGCCGGACATGCTAAACACGTGCCCCGAGGCCCTCCACCAAGATGCCTCTCCTGGTAGTAGATCTCTCTCATCCCAAGGGTGGCCGGCGTGTGCCTGCTCACCAGCTGGCTCACGTGTCACCCCCATTTTCCCACATAAGTCTCAGGCCCTTTGACACTTCCTCTTTCACTTGCTTGATTTAATATTGCTTCTTCTTCTTCTGCTACCCCATACTGTGTCCTGGAGAACTCTTCCACGTGCTTGGAAGCATACCCTAGTACCACGATGCCTCTGGGGATCCCGCGGGGCAGCCAGACCACTCGACTGTGGTGTCCAAAGCAAAAAGAACCAACTACCAAAAAAAAAAATAATAACCAGACCTCATGGAAGACAGGATTCTTAAAGGGATTAAGGCTCTGAGGAGACTGCTTCTTTGAATCCTACCCCCGAGTCACCTAGGGAATAGGGTTTACTACTCAGTCTCCTTCGGGATACAGGTAAATAATCTGAAATGGTCTCATCCCCCATCTCCAGGCAGAGAATCAGACACTGGTTTAAAATGATCCGACTGGAGGCTGGGACAGGAATATGTGTGGGAAAGAAGTGAAGGAATAAGGAAGAAACTTTTGGGACGGTAGGGTCCAATGATATCACCTTATACTAGAGGTTGTTGTGGGCCCATATGTGTGCTCAGCAGGACTGAGAGCTCACAGAGGACTGCAGCATGTCATCTCCCCACTGTCCCCGTGTCCCTGTCCCCCGCCCTGCCAGAGATTCAATAAATGACTTCTGCCCTTAATGTTGTATATGCAATTTCCTAATTACATTAAATACAAACATATTTCCAGACATGTCCATCTCACATCTCTTAAATATCTCACCGTTTTGTTTCTCAGATATTTTGGGGACCCATATGAGCCTGAATTGCTCATAAAAATATAATCCTCTACCAGAACGATGATTCTTCTGTTCCAATATATCCCTGTGCCCAGCATGGAGAAGCTGCACCATAAATGTGCTTTGAATAAAATTGATCTAAAGAAAGAACGTGGGCTTGATCGTCTCTTGACCACTCAGTTTCTCTTTGAGTGAGTACAATTTGCAGATATTTCAATTAGGAAATCGAGAGAGTACACAAAGTTGACTCCTAGCCCGTGTGAGTTCTCGAAGACCTTACAGTGCAGGAGTCCCTTTCCCCCCACTAATCCAAGAAGCAAATTCACTCAAGCCTACTGGAATTTTAAAAAACACTACAAGGCAGAGGCAAGATTTACAAGGGGATGGCAGCATTGTGTTCACTCACCAGTCACTCCGTCTCCTGTCCCTCTCCTGAATCCTTGTGCCATTGCATCTGTGGGGTGGCCAGCAGGGAAAAAAGAATCTCTGGTTGTAGCCTGTTCATTCCTGTGTCTTTGGTGTGGTTTCTGGTTGGCCATGATCTGAAGCCAGTGCAGCTCTGTCCTCCTCTGCTCCTTTCTTCCTTTCTCCTGTTCACACCTTACTCATTCTGGAACAGGAGGCATTGTCCCCTTCTGATTATGCTGCCGCATATAGACAATCCTGTATTTCTCAGCCACAGACAAATCTCAGACAGGATCATGGAGGTGATGCTCTGGTCTGGGCACCTCGGGAAAGGTCACTTCTTTTGGAGGCCTCAGAAGCTGTGATCCCATGTCTGTAGATCTTTTCTGAATCATCTTGATTTACATCATGTGGGACTCTCAGCAGGGTGGGTCAGTCTTCTGCCCATGGATTTGGGTCGTCTTGGCTACTTCTCAGCATTGCATTCTCCAGGTGCACTCATTTGAAGATGGGCTCACTTTGTCGGAGCAGCATGGCTGCAACGGTTCTGAGGATTCTTTCCTTGCTTCTCTGGTCCGTTGTTATCTCTTATTCAATGCACTGCTCCTGGTTTCCATTTCCCTGGTTTCTTGGCTTTGCATGCAAATTCTAGTTCTGCTTTTTTGTTGACCCAATTCTTGAATCTTCTCTTTCTTAGACCTAAACACTCTCCTTGGACTAAAGCCCCTGTGAGGCTGTGCTGGCCAATCAGTGGGCTCGGCCAGAGAACTTGAAAAACTGCGGCCATTGTTCTGTGCTCAGCGGCCAGTGTCCTTGGGTAGGGAGGAAGGCAGGGGTGAGGAACTGCTCTGGGTTGGAAAGCCAGTGCTCTGGAGCAGGCTGACAAGAGGCAGGAAGCAGGATGCCAGTGCTATTCCCTCTAAGCAAACACTCATCAGTCTGATGGACAGGCCTTTCCATCTGTCCCAAGTGAGACAGATGCTCGAGTGAGACAGATGCTCCCTCTGCCTGGCCTTGCATCCTTCCTCTGGAAAGTCTCAGTGGTGCCTGCCTCAGGACCCACCTATTTCTGCCCCTTTAATTGTCTGGGAGGAAAACAAAGAAATTTTGGTTTTATTATAAGTCTGGGCTTCTTTGTAGTGTGGTGGGGCTTTCCGTCTGAATGGCATTATAATAAGTGGTGAGATAATGACTTTGGAGAGGGTAGATGGAGGACCTTTTATCTGGGACCCAAGCGGAGTGCTGCATGAATACCATCATGAAAGCTTGTTGGGGAGAAGGACTCCAATAAGTTGTCAATAAAACTACCATTCTGGCTGGGAGCCAAAGCCACAATGGAAATTGAGATGCTGCTACCCAAGATGCAGGGGGTACCCCAGTGGGGCCTATAATTATGCAACCTTTATATACTCAGAACTTGGGCCACCCCTTTCCACAGACCTTCTGGTGCCTTCCCTCCCCTCCCAAGTCAACCCTGTATGACTTCAAGCTTGCTCTGCCAAACTTGCTTCTGCTCTGTCTCAGCAGTTTCTATCCTGGTGCCTTAGTCCTTGGATTCAATTATACCACTACAGAGCCCTCCTCAGTGCCTTTTAACATTTGGTTCTTAAACCAGATTGCGTGTAACTCAGTAAGGCTGGGGATGGGGTTCCAGGACGGGATGTGGCCCATCTTCTGGGTGTGTTGATTTTACTGAGAAGATTGGGCAAAATCTTAGAAAGTTTAACTGGAAATTGTAAAACTGTTCTTTGAAAATATTAAAGCCAACATGGGCATATGATGGAATATAAGGTCAATACACATGAAGTTTTAAGATCATCCTCCTTTGGGCAATCTCTCGATTTCCCCGATTATCTGCTCATCCTGGTCTAAAGCTAGACCAGTGGTAAGGTTTGACTAGCAGTGCCTTTTTCCTTTCCAAGCCAGTCCCAGATACTTCTCCTGGACAGTTAAAATACATTTATATGATTCTCTCAGGAATCCTTCCAAATGATCTCTTCCTCCAGAAACTTCCCTGTTCTTAAAGCAATGATCAGAGCCTCTTCCTTTGAAATGCTTCTATAATCCATGTACACAAAATATAGGAGGCATTCCACAAACAGTTCTCCATCCTTCTCAGCCATGGCCCAACTCAGTCCTTATCCACATCAAGGCTTACAAGGCTTGGAATGGTGCACTATTGAAGGATTCTTCCCTTAAAGCAGATGGAAAGGGAGTTCAATGAAACTTCTTCTTTGACTCAATCCCAGTCCCTCCCTAGAAATGCCAGGTGGGCCAGGAAATGAGTCTGAGTATGGGTTTACAGGATCACATAACACAGAAGAATGTCATTGGATGGACCAACTCCCCATTAACAAGGGCAGATACCTGGGCCAGACTGTGTGGCCTCTTTTAAGATCTACCACAAAACTCTGATTTTATGGGTATACTGCCTGAAGAGGAGTCCTGACTTAGCAAGAAGCCCAAGTAAAGAATTTTATGGGACAAGGGACTCTTCTGAGGAAGGCAAATAACAGACTGAGGGAAGGGCATTTGAAAACCAGAGAAGACATAGAGAGAAAAAAGACATTACATACCATGTCCACACCCTCTGTGAAGGGAATATAAATCCTCGTCAGAGGAAGGAAATCCACAAGCTCCTTGGAGAACTTGGACTCTGTGTTCAGCCAGGTGCCTTGCTCCCTCC